>NC_069500.1:383906525-384239025 GCF_027579735.1 Bombina bombina
AATGTATGGGTTTTTCATTTCTGAAAACTGGAAGGGCACACTGGAGACTTTACAAGCCAAATCCTACCACATGTACCCATGATTGGCGATCTGATGCAGTAAAACAACAAAAGCTTTACTAACAAAAGGACAGTGGCTAGTCTAGCCTACCCCAGTAACAAGTCCCTATTGACACCTCCAAATAAATGATGAGGGAGGACTTTGGCTGATAAAAAACAATTGCAGGTGTTAATGAATTTAGAAATGTTGCACCCTTGACTGGTGTCTTTATTCATAGCAACATTAAATAAAAGTCCTATCATTGGAAGGTGTTTATGCCCCTTTGACAGTAATTATTTCAAGGACAATGTAAATGTATCTTCCATAAAAAAACATATTAATGACCTGATTTTCAATTAAACACAGAACATTTGAAAGAAGAACTGTAGGTACTTCAGAATTACATCAGCATCTGTATCCATCTACATTAACTATAAAGATGCAAGATCTCACCAGCCTGTTGACTTTATTATGATTGGAAAATATAAAGACACATAAAATAAAAGTGTTCAGGAAAATGAAATGACACGCTTATTTACTACTAACAGTTTAGGATCAGACTTTGGAATGTGTATAGATTCTGACAGGCAATTATAAATAAATACATAAAAAAACAAAGCAAAAGAGTCTTTTCCCAATAATGTTTCCAAAGGACTTAACAAAATGAATAAGACAGAACTAGAATGGTCCTTTCAAGCCATCATAATGAGTGTGTAAGGATTTTGTAGGGGGTAAGGTAAGAGCAGATTCAAGAGTGTTTTATAAAGTTAGAAAAGTTATTTAAGTCAAATGAATGCTTTTTAGTTAAAACTAAATAATAGAATAAAAAATGTTGCTCTTGAGTCCCGCTGACAAGAAAACATTAAAAACAATGTTTCACACCTAACATAAAGCCAAAGTAATGATAAATTCTTCAAATAAAAAGCAATTTCCAAATACCTCAAAATGTCTGATGTTTAAAGTTTTCTGAAAGATGAAGGAATAAAAAAATATTTACAAATGCAGATTCTTATAAGTATTCTGCCCATTCTGCTACAAAAACATACTTTATAAAAATGTTTCTGCACAAGTGACTTGCATTTCTAATTTAAAGGGGCATGGAAATGCTTTACAGTAAGAGTATTTTATTATGGCACTATGGCTGGTCTATACCTGTGTTTAATCCCTGCAAAAGGGATAAAAGTTTCTATATGATTTCTGAATTTTGGCAAGTATTGTAAGTTTGTTTCTCTAGTCATCACAATCCCAAAATGGTTCTGCCATTAATACCATTGAAGCTAAAAATTGTAACCATCCGAAAACAACATGAAATCATTATCTGCATTGTTACTCTTGCACATCCTATTATATAAAAGGCCAAGTTTGTTTGTCCGAAGCTGTCATGCGCAGTAGAGACAGCACGAGGACAAACACACCTGGCCTTTGAGTCCCTAGCTGATCCATCATCTGCGGCAAAAGTGGGGGTGACCTGGCATGAAGGGGGCATGACTGACGTGAAGGGGGCGTGGATGACAGTGAAAGGGGCGTGGCCAGTCGTGGAGGGGGTGTGGCCGGACACAGTCGCGAGATAGAGAGGGGAGAGAGACAGAGAGCAGGGGAGAGTCAGAGAGAGAGAGAGGAGGTGAGAGAGAGAGGAGGGGAGAGAGAGAGGAATTGAGAGAGAGGAGAGGGGGAGAGAGCGCAAAAGAGATTGGGAGAGAGAGAGAGCAAAAGAGAGGGGGGAGAGCATGAAGAGAGGAGAGAGAGAGAGAGCAAAAGAGAGGAGGGAGAGAGAGAGAGAGAGAGCAAAAGAAGGGTCAAGAGAGAGAGCACAAAAGAGAAGGGGGAGAGAGAGCAAAAGAGAGGGGGAGAGAGAGCACAAAAGAGATGTGGGAGAGAGAGAGCAAAAGAGGGGGAGAGAGAGAGCACAAAAGAGATGGGGGAGAGACAGCAAGAGCAAAAGAGGGGGAGAGAGAGAGCACAAAAGAGAGAGGGGAGAGAGAGAGAGAGAGAGAGAGAGAGAGAGGAGGGGGAGAGAGAGAGAGGAGGGGGGGGGGGAGAGAGAGAGGAGGGGGAGAGAGGAGAGAGGAAAGAGAGGACAGAGGAGAGAGAGAGAGGAGAGAGGAGAGAGGAGAGAGAGAGAGGAGGGGGAGAGAGAGGAGAGAGGAGAGAGAGGAGAGAGGAGAGAGAGGAGAGAGGAGAGAGAGGAGAGAGGGAGAGAGAGAGAGAGAGAGAGGTGGAGAGAGGGGGGGAGAGAAAGAGAGAGGGGGTAGAGAGAGATGAAGGGGTAGAGAGAGAAAGGAGGGGGGAGAGTCAGAGATAGAGAGGAGGGGAGAGAGAGAGAAAGAGGGGAGAGAGAGAGAGGAGGGGAGAGAGACGAGAGGGGGGAGAGAGTGCAAAAGAAATGGGGGAGAGAGAGAGCAAAGAGAGGGGGGAGAGCACGAAGAGAGGAGAGAGAGATGCGCAAAAGAGAGGGGGCAGAGAGAGCAAAAGAGGGGGGAGAGAGCACAAAAGAGAGGGGGAAGAAAGAGCAAAAGAGAAGGGGGAGAGAGTGCAAAAGAGAGGGGGAGAGAGAGCACAAAAGAGAGGGGAGAGAGAGAGAGAGCAAAAGAGGGGGAGAGAGAGCACAAAAGAGAGTGGGGAGAGAGAGAGAGGAGGGGAGAGAGAGAGGAGAGGAGGGGAGAGAGAGAGAGAGAGAGAGAGAGAGAGGAGGGGGGAGAGAGAGAGGAGGGGGGAGAAAGAGATAGGAGGAGGGAGAGAGAGAGGAGGGGGAGAGAGAGAGGGGAGAGAGAGAGGAGGGGGTTGAGAGAGAGAGAGGAGGGGGGGAGAGAAGAGGGGGAGAAAGAGAGAGGAGGGGGAGAGAGATAGAGGGTGGGAGAGAGAGAGGCGGGGGAGAGAGAGAGGAGGAGGTTGAGAGAGAGAGAGGAGGGGGGAGAGAGAGAGAGAGAGGGGGGGGAGAGGAGGGGGAGAGAGAGAGAGAGAGAGGAGGGGGAGAGAGAGAGAGAGAGGAGGGGGGAGAGAGAGAGGAGGAGGGAGAGAGAGAGAGAGAGAGAGAGGAGGGGGAGAGAAAGAGAGGATGGGGGAGAGAAAGAGAGGAGGGGGAGAGAGAGAGAGGGGGGGGGGGAGAAAGAGAGGAGGGGGGAGTGAGAGAGACATTAGGGGGGAGAGAGAGAGTAGGGGAGGGAGGGAGAGAGAGAGAGAGGAGGGGGGAGAGAGAGAGAGAGTAGGGGGAGAGAGAGAGTAGGGGAGGGAGAGAGTAGGGGAGGGAGAGAGAGGAGGGAGGGAGGGAGAGAGAGAGAGGTGGGCGGGAGAGAAAGAGAGAGGTGGGGGGAGAAACAGAGAGGTGGGGGGAGAGAGAGAGAGGTGGGGGGGAGAGAGAGGAGGGGAGGGAGAGAGAGAGGAGGGGAGGGAGAGAGAGAATGGAGGAAGGGAGAGAGAGAGGGGAGGGAGAGAGGTGGGGGAGAGAGAGCTCAAAGGAGAGGGGGAGAGAGAGCGCAAAAGAGATGGGGTGAGAGAGAGGGGGAGAGAGAGAGCTCAAAAGAGAGGGGGGAGATAGCTCAAAAGAGAGGGGGAGAGAGAGCAAAAGAGGGGGGAGAGAGAGCAAAAGAGGGGGAGAGGACTCAAAAGAGAGGGGGAGAGAGAGCAAAAGAGGGGGGAGAGAGAGCAAAAGAGAGGGGGAGAGAGCTCAAAAGAGAGGGGGAGAGAGAGCAAAAGAGGGGGGGAGAGAACTCAAAAGAGAGGGGAAGAGAGAGAGAGCACAAAAGAGTGGGAGAGAGAGTGCAAAAAATAGGGGGAGAGAGTGCAAAAGATAGGGGGAGAGAGAGAGTGCAAAAGAGAGGGGGAGAGAGAGAGAAGGGGAGAGAGAGAGTGAGGAGGGGAGAGAGAGAGTGAGGAGGCGAGAGAGAGGAGGGGGAGAGAGAGGGAGGAGGGGGAGAGAGAGAGAGGAGGGGGGAGAGAGAGAGAGAGAGAGAGAGAGAGAGAGGGGG
The DNA here is from genome assembly GCF_027579735.1 of Bombina bombina. Classification (NCBI taxonomy): domain Eukaryota; kingdom Metazoa; phylum Chordata; class Amphibia; order Anura; family Bombinatoridae; genus Bombina; species Bombina bombina. The sequence continues at coordinate 383,910,530 of NC_069500.1, forward strand.
AGAGAGAGAGAGAGAGGAGGGGAGGAGAGAGAGAGGAGGGGGGGACAGAGAGGAGGGGGAGAGAGAGAGAGAGAGAGAGAGAGAGAGAGAGAGGAGGGGGGAAAGAGAGGGGAGGGGGTGGAGAGAGAGGAGGGGGAGAGAGAGAGAGAGAGGAGGGAGAGAGAGAGAGAGAGAGAGAGAGAGAGAGAGAGAGAGGGGGGGGCAAGAGAGAGAGGAGGGGGAGAGAGAGTGTAAGGGGGGAGAGAGAGAGGAGGGGGGAGTGAGAGAGAGGAGGGAGGAGAGAGAGAGAGGAGGGGGGAGAGAGAGAGAGAGAGAGAGAGAGAGAGAGGAGGGGGAGAGAGAGAGGAGAGAGGGGAGAGAGAGGAGGGGGGAGAAAGAAAGAGAGAGGAGGGGGGAGAGAGAGAGGAGGGGAGGGAGAGAGAGAGGAGGGGGGGAGAGAGAGAGGAGGTGGGGAGAGCGAGAGGAGGGGGGAGAGAGAGAGTAGGGGGGGAGAGAGAGGAGGGGAGGGAGGGAGAGAGAGAGGTGGGGGAGAGAGAGAGGGGAGGGAGGGAGAGAGAGGGGGGAGAGAGCTCAAAAGAGAGGGGGAGAGAGAGCGCAAAATAGATGGGGGAGAGAGAGAGGGGGGAAAGAGAGAGCTCAAGAGAGAGAGGGAGAGAGAGCGCAAAAGAGATGGGGAGAGAGAGAGCTCAAAAGAGAGGGGGAGAGAGAGCAAAAGAGGGGGAGAGAGAGAGCGCAAAAGAGAGGGGGAAGAGAGAAAGAGAGCACAAAAGTGAGGGGGGAGAGAGAGAGAGCAAAAGAGAGGGGGAAGAGAGAGAGAGCACAAAAGTGAGGGGGGAGAGAGAGAGAGAGAGAGAGCAAATGAGAGGGGGGAGAGAGCGCAAAAAAGAGAGGGGGTAGAGAATGCAAATGAGAGGGGGAGAGAGAGAGCGCAAAAGAGAGGGGGAGAGAGTGCAAAAGAGAGGGGGGAGAGAAAGAGAGAGGGGGAGAGAGAGAGAGAGAGAGAGAGAGAGAGAGAGAGAGAGAGAGGAGGGGAGAGAGGAGAGGGGGGGAGAGAGCTCAAAAGAGAGGGGGAGAGAGAGCGCAAAAGAGATGGGGGAGAGAGTTCAAAAGAGAGCGGGAGAGACAGCGCAAAAGATATGGGGGGAGAGAGAGTGCAAAAGAGATGGGGAGAGAGAGCGCAAAAGAGATGGGGGAGAGAGAGAGAGCACAAAAGAGAGGGGGAGAGAGAGAGCAAAAGAGAGGAGGAGAGAGAGAGCAAAAGAGAGGAGGAGAGAGAGTGCAAAAGAGAGCGGGGAAGGAGAGCGCAAAAGAGAGGGGGAGAGAGTGCAAAAGAGAGGGGGGAGAGAGAGAGTGCAAAAGAGAAGTGGGGAGAGAGAGAGTGCAAAAGAGAGGGGGAAGAGAGAGAGCTCAAAATAGAGGGGGGAGAGAGAGCTCAAAAGAGAGGGGGAGAGAAAGAGCAAAAGAGAGGGGGGAGAGAGAGCGCAAGGGGTGAGACAGCTGTACTTAAAAAAATGGCCCGTGTGAATGGGCTTTAGGACTAGTTCATATTAAAAAAACAAAATGCAAAGATTTACGAAAAAAGAAAATGTAGAAAATAAAAGCTTGTTATACTTTACATATCTGCTTGTTATTGTTATTGCTTGAATCCTTTCCCTGATGTGTGCTTACAAGTTATGGCGGGGGCCACAGTGGCTTGATGATGATCAGCCAGCTGGCAGCGGAGAGTGCCATCCTGCATACATCACACTGGTTCATTTGGTGCTTTCACAATTGTGAGCTTTGCATTTAGATCTCTTTGGAAAATTAGATTTTTAAACAGTGTCACGCTATGTGTCGCCTGCTTTTTGACACTTTACAGATTCTTGACATTCCATGTCCTCAGTGGATTGAAGTGTTGCTGCCGCTACAAAGATAAATCTGTTGACATAATTTTATAAGACTTTTTATTGATAATAAGTAATTAATTATTTTGTGATAGTGCATCCCCCTTTAAAGTGGATAACACAGCTTTTGCTGTGCTTTTTTTATCTTTGATTCAGCAGGAAGCATTTGTATCTTTATATTGATGCTCTTATTAAATATTGCGAGGTTGCAGCTTTAGAGTGTTCTGCCCATGCACAAAACCAATGTTTTGAATAATTTGAAGTACTAATAAATAAAAAAGTATTATCTAGGATATATCAAGTCCCAGCTGCTGAATTTTCCAAGTGGAAAGTTGCCCCATAAATGTCTTAATCAGTTTCAAGAATTTAGATTATGATCAGAAGAACAGGTCTTGCAAGTGTTAAAGGGACACTGAACCCAAAAATGTTCTTTCATGATTCAAATAGAGCATGCAATTTTAAGCAACTTTCTAATTTACTCCTATTATCAAAATTTCTTAATTCTCTTGGTATCTTTATTTGAAATGCAAAAATGTATGTTTAGATGCCGGCCAATTTTTGGTGAACAACCTGGGTTGTTCTTGCTGATTGGTGGATACATTTATCCATCAATAAAAAAGTGCTTTCCATGGTACTGAACCAAACAAATAGCTTAGATACCTTCTTTTTCAAATAAAGATAGCAAGAGAACGAAGAAAAATTGATACTAGGAGGAAATTAGAAAGTTGCTTAAAATTGCATGCTCTATCTGAATCATGAAAGAAAAAATTTGGGTTCAGTGTCCCTTTAAGTATACAGCCATTTTTTACTGAAACAATAATGAAAAAAATGCTGTTGACAAACACTGGAAATGGCTGATTGTGATCGTGTCAACATCAAAATTTGCTCGTTGACATCCATTACCATGACAATAATTATCAAATGATAGATTCCAATCAACTTCATAGTTAAAGTTAGTTCCGTAGCAGCAATGCACTACCGGGAACTAGCTGAACATATCTTGTGAGCCAATGATGAGGCATTTGTGTGAAGCCACCAATCACTAGCTAGTAAAAGTGTTTTTATCTAAGAAAAATTGCCTTGCAACCGTATTGTTACAAAACCCTACTTATTATAAGCAAGAAGAAGGCCTTAATGTGCGTTTTAGTAAATAGTCTATGTAATTGAACTGCCTCTTATTTATATTTAAAATCAGCATATATCAATATAAGCAGCATGACAAAATATGATTACTTGCCTTTATCTATTGAACATAATTATTGCCAACAGCTGGCAGAAATGTTATACGTCCTAGAGCAAAAATGCATGATTAGCCTCATTTGGCACACAATTTCGCTTTTAATCAAACTAATGCTGACTCTTGGTTTCTAATGTTTCTTTAATTTACCACTTTTCAAGTTATCTTCTTTTTTGGGCTTTTTTTTTAACAGATTATTGATTAAAAAAAAAAAATGCTTCACTAGTGCTAATCAGGAACAATGGTACACAAATACTTTGGCGGAGAAATACTTAAAACAGCCTCACCATGTGAATTGTGTTTGTTTCTTAATTAATCACAGTAAGGATCTACTCTCAATTTCTTTGATTATTTTAACTAGAGACTGTGAAATCTGTTATTATGAATGCTCCGTAAGTGATCAGAGCTGCCACCTAGAAAGTGTCTTATCGGTATGGCCAGTACAATAACAGATCCATATAGATAGTATAATAAGTATGGACATTACAGCTCTGTTATGGTGAAACTTCTGTGCCATGTTTAGAATACAATTTTCAACAAATTATTATTTACAGTCAGTCCTATCCGCAGATTTTGTGATATACGGTTATCAATATTTAGGAAAATGTATTATAATTAGCTGGCCAATATTTACTCTCAAAAAAGGTAGCAACGCTATAATTAAATTTAATTTTATATTATTATAATTTATATAATGACAGAATTTGTCTGGCAAAAAAAACACACTAAAATTTATGTAGAAATTAAAGATACTTACACATATATCTGCATCAATTAAAAGCAATTCAGCATTTATACAGAAAGATCATTAGAAAATATCACACAAGTATTTATATGCCAAAAAAGAACAGTGGGGTAGATTTATTAACTGTCAGGTGGACATGATCCGCTCCTCGACATTGCTAAATGCCGACAGCATACGTTGACAGCATTTAACATTGCACAAGCATTTCTGGTCAAATGCTTGTGCAATGCCGCCCCCTGCACATTCACAGCCAATCGCCTGCTAGCAAGGGGTGTCAATCATCACAATCATATTTGTTCCGGATGATTGCTGTCCGCCACCTCAGTTAAGGAGCAGCAGTCTTACGACAGCTGCATTTGCTGCATGTTAAATTGGCCTGAATATCTTATTGTAGAGGGATATTAGACATCCAATCCAGAATCCTTGAACTAGGACTAGCAAGGGAGTGTGGATTTTTTTTCCTCTTCAGATTATTCAAGTTTATTCCGAAGTCTCATAAGAACATGGTGAAATTCTGTGAGATTATGACAAAATCATAGCAAATTAACACTGCTAATGCTGACTGGATCTTCGTTATTTTAAACAAAGAGGAGCTGAATACTCTGTTGAGTGGATATTCATTTTAAATAAAGAAAAAATCCAGGTATACATTATTAAACTTTTCCTTTCTCACAGTTAAATCAGGAGTAAAGGAGAATTTATGCTCAGTAATATGTCCCTTTAAAAGGAAGAGACTTTAACTGCTCAACGTTATGCACATGTGCAAGACAGTAATGGTGGCCAAATCTAGTAGGTAAATTATCATTATGAAATATAGTACAGCACATAATGTTCTGTGTGTCAAGATTTACTCTCAGAGATATGAGAACAGAACAGAGAAAATATTTAAAAAAGTGTGACAAGGAAGAAGAACGAAAAAGTGACAAATAATAAGTGAGTCAAATACTGCTGACTGGAAAATAATGTAACTCAATTAAAATATACCAATCAAATTATTACTCTATTATCCTGGCAGCCCTTGAGGTAAGAGATACAAAACGAACGAAGATGAGGAAATAAAGTAAAGATTCAAAGATACAAGATAAAGGCAAGTAGCATACTGGAACAATGTTGTTGATTTTAATAGCAGACCTACTCAACAGAGGACACTGATGTTAAAAAAATATTTCGGCCCACAAAAGGTTACTCAGTAATAAGCAATAGTAACATTATACATGCTGCGCCTGCTATCTATAATTATTTTGAAGACAGACAGACAGACAGACAGACAGACAGATAGATAGATAAATAGATAGATAGATGATAGATAGATAGATAGATAGATAGAAAGACTGTCAACCTGCCCTAATAAAAGGCTCTCTTGCATTAGAATTGTACACATTTTGCAAATGCCTATGAGGTCTATCTATCAAGCTCCGAATGGAGCTTGAAGGGCCGTGTTTCTGGCGAGTCTTCAGACTTGCCAGAAACACAAGTTATGGAGCAGCGGTCTAAAGACCGCTGCTCCATAGCCCTGTCCGGCTGCTCTGAGCAGGCACACAAGAATTGACCACAATTCAACCCGATCGAGTACGATTGCGTTGATTGACACCTCCCTGCTGGCGGCCCATTGCTGGTGCAATGCTGAATACGGAGAGCGTATTGCTCTCCACATTCAGCAAGGTCTTGCGGACCTGATCCGCATTGTCGGATCAGGTCCACAAGACCTTTATTAAATTGGTTTCTATGTATAGACTGGGTGCTATGCCACCCCCCCCCCCCAGCACTTGGGCCCTGGTGCCACCGCACCTGCTCCACCAATGGTAGTTAATTTTCTTTCTTTCTTTTTTACATACAGTAGAGTGCAGCACTTTTTGTGAGAATTGTTTTTTTCATTTTAGAGTAGCATTTTAGAGTAGCAATGCCAGAAGTACTTCTACTGGCTATTTGAAGTAATTGGTGTAAAACTAGCACTGCTTATAGGGGCATAAATAAGTGATTTGTGTACCTTTAACATGCTTTTATGTTTCTCTGATTCAACACCCAGGTAGCATGTCAAAAACAAAAATTGAATATCCTATAATATGGAATATCCTATAATATAAAAGGCCAAGTGTGTTTGTCCGAAGCTGTCATGCGCAGTAGAGACAGCACGAGAACAAACACACCTGGCCTTTCCTGACATGCTGTTTGCGGCGAAACTCTGAAAGTGGGCGAGGCCTGGCGCGGAGTATAGGCGTGGCAGGTCATGACCGGGCATGGTAGGGGCATGGACGAGCTTGGCGGGGGCGTGGCCTGGCGTGAGAGAGGGGAGAGAAATAGAAAGAGAGGGGGAGAGACAAAAAGAGATAGGAAAGAGCTAAAGAGAGGGGAAGAGCAGAAGAGAGGGGAAATTGCAGAAGAGAGGGGGAGAGAGAGCAAAAGAGAGGGGAGAGAGACAGAGCAAAAGAGAGGGGGGAGAGAGGGGGGAGAGAGCAAAAGAGAGGGGGGAGAGAGCAAAATAGAGGGATGGAGAGAAAGAGCAAAAGAGAGGAAAGAGAGAGAGCAAAAAAAGGAGAGAGAGACAGAGCAAAAGAGAGGGGGGAGAGAGAGAGCGCAAAAGAGGGGGGGAGAGAGAACGCAAAAGAGAGGGGGAGAGAGAGCATAAAAGAGAGGGGAAGAGAGAGCGCAAAAGAGAGGGGGAGAGAGAGCAAAAGAGAGGGGGGAGAGAAATCAAAAGAGAGGGAGCAAAAGAGAGGGGGGAGAGAGAGAGCAAAAGAGAGGTGGAGCGAGAGAGAGAGAGCAAAAGAGAGGGGGAGAGAGCGCAAAAGAGAGGGGGAGTGAGCACAAAAGAGAGGGGGAGAGAGAGCAAAAGAGAGGGGGAGAGAGAGCAAAAGAGAGGGGGAGAGAGAGCAAAAGAAAGGGGGAGAAAGAGAGCACAAAAGAGAGGGGGAGAGAGAGAGCGCAAAACAGAGGGGGAGAGAGGGAGCGCAAAAGAGAGGGGGAGAGAGAGCATGCAAAAGGGGGGAGAGAGCGCAAAAGAGAGAGAGAGAGAATGCAAAAGAGTGGGGGGAGAGAGAGGGCGTAAAAGAGAATGGGGAGAGAGAGCGCAAAAGAGAGTGGGAGAGAGAGCAAAAGAGAGGGGGAGAGAGAGAGCAAAAGAGAGGTGGAGCAAGAGAGAGCGCAAAAGAGAGGGGGAGAGAGCACAAAAGAGAGGGGGAGAGAGAACAATAGAGAGGGGGTGGGCAGAAGAGAGGGGATATTGCAGAAGAGAGGGGGGAGAGCAAAATAGAGGGGAAAGAGCAAAATAGAGGGAAGAGAGAAAAAGAGAGGGGAGAGAGAGCAAAAGAGAAGGAGAGAGAGCAATAGAGATGGGAGAGAAAAAGAGAGGGGGGAGAGAGAGCAAAAGAGAGGGGGAGAGAGAGAGCAATAGAGAGGGGGATATAGAGCAAAAGAGAGGGGAGAGAGAGCAAAAGAGAGGGGGAGAAAGGGGAGAGAGAGAGCAAAAGAGAAAGATGGAGAGAAAGAGCAAAAGAGAGGGATGGCGAGAGAGAGCAAAAAAAAGGAGAAAGAGAGACAGAGCAAAAGAGAGGGGGGATAGAGAGAGTGCAAAAGAGAGGGAGAGAGAGTGCAAAAAAGAGGGGGAGAGAGAGTGCAAAAGAGGGGGGAGAGAGAGAGAGTGCAAAAGAGAGAGAGAACGCTAAAGAGAGGGGGGAGAAAAAAGTATAAAAGAGAGGGGGAGAGTGAGCACAAAAGAGAGGGGGAGAGAGCAAAAGAGAGGGGGAGAAAAAGCAAAAGAGAGAGAGCAAAAGAGAGGGGAGAGAGAGAGCGCAAAAGAGAGGCGGAGAGAGAGAGCGCAAAAGAGAGGCGGAGAGAGAGAGCGCAAAAGAGAAGGGGAGAGAGAGCGCAAAAAAGAAGGGGAGATAGAGAGTGCAAAAGAGGGGGGAGAGAGAGAGCGCAAAAGAGAGAGAGAATGCAAAAGAGAGGGAAGAGAGAGAGGACGTAAAAGAGAGGGGGGAGAGAAAGCGCAAAAGAGAAGGGGAGAAAGAGAGCAAAAGAGAGGGGGGAGAGAAAGCAAAAGAGAGGGGGGAGAGAGAGAGCAAAAGAGAGGGGGAGCAAGAGAGAGTGCAAAAGAGAGAGGGAGAGAGTGCAAAAGAGAGGGGGAGAGAGAACAAAAGAGAGGGGGGAGAGAGAGAGCAAAAGAGAGGGGGAGAGAGAGAGCAAAATAGAGGGGGGGAGAGAGAGCAAAAGAGAGGTGGAGCGAGAGAGCGCAAAAGAGAGGGGGAGAGAGCGCAAAAGAGAGGGGGAGAGAGCACAAAAGAGAGGGGGAGAGAGCACAAAAGTGAGGGGGAGAGAGCACAAAAGAGAGGGGATTTCAATCTCATTTTCTTTTTTACAAAAGAGAGGGGCGGGGGGAGAGAGCAAGGGGTGGGACTGCTGTACTGCAAAAAATGTCCTGTGTGAACGGGCTTTAGGACTAGTATAAAATAATTAAACTAATATGCACTGCATCATTGCAAGCATTTCAGTTATTTTACATGGATGTCCTGTCAATGGTTTGAAATAAATAGAGATAAAATGGCTAAATGCACAATATATTACTTAAAGAGACATTCCAGCCAAAATTGGAATCCACATGGATGCATTTCAATTTTAAATAGAAGCATTTTTATAATATACATTTATTAGAAAAATGTTTGTAATAAAAGCTATAGCTGTTTCAAAAATGTATTTAAGTATGCACTGTGCACCAGCATTTTAAACACAGCACTTGTTCAGAGAGCCAAAGGTGCTTACAGTATCTGGTAAAACTCAATTTGTTAATTGCTGACATGATACAATCCCCACTGGCTCTGTGAGCAGCTGCAGTATTTAGAATGCTGGTGCAATGAGAATATCTAGCTATGCTTCACACACATGTGCAAGGAAAAATATTAACACTAAAACAGTGATAGCTTTTACTAGAAACGTTTTTGCCAATACATGTATATTGCAAATATGTTTCTATTCAAACATTTAATCAATCTGTGTGCATTCAAATTTTGACCAGAATGATCCTTTAAAGGGACAGTAAACCTTAAAAATAATGTTATATAATTCTGCACATAGTGCAGAATTATATAACATTATTTAGGTGCTATAGCCATAAAACCCTTTTTTACCTTTTAAAATGTAAAAATGACAGCGCTTTTACAGACCCGCTCTCTGCTCTCTGCTGAGCGGGTCTGTAATATTTAGTCAGCGCATCGGGCCAGCTGTATAGTCACAGCCCGGCCTGATCGCGCCATAAGACTAAGTGCAGCTCGCTCCTGTCACAGGAGCGAGTTGCACTTAGTGCTATGGCGCGGTCGGGCCGGGCTGTGACTATACAGCTGGCCCGATGCGCTGACTAAATATTACAGACCCGCTCAGCAGAGAGCAGAGAGCAGGTCTGTAAAAGCGCTGTCATTTTTACATTTTAAAAGGTAAAAAAGGGTTTTATGGCTATAGCACCTAAATAATGTTATATAATTCTGCACTATGTGCAGAATTATATAACATTATTTTTAAGGTTTACTGTCCCTTTAAGCCCAAAATGGAGACTTTCTACCACAATTCAATTTTACTAATAATTTTTTAAATATCATGCAAATGTATTAATTATTAGAGATGTGCATTTGTTTCGTCATGAATACACATTCCTAATGAAAAGCGGATATTCGTTTAGTTTTAACAAAATAAATATCGAAATTAATGTCCCGATGAAAATTAAAGAAAACAAATAAATACAGACAAAATTCAATAGTATTCATTTGTTTCCTTTAAAAAATGTTTTAAAGGTTCATTCTTACCTTTTGAGCGCTAGCGAGTATCCTCTTCTTGCCAGAGCCAGAGTTAGTGCAGTTCCTGAGAGCCGAGCACGGGGCAAGAAGAGCGTTAGCTCACTCCTAAGCGTGCAACAGGTATAAACTGCTACAGGTGAACTTTTTCCTGTAGCTTTGAACATTTACATTTATTTTAACAAAACAAATATAAATTTTAACTAAAATTCAGTATTTTCTTGGCTACACAAGTCTATTAATCAGAATATAGTTGTGCAGAGCATGGATGGAAAAAGAGGGGAAAAAAAACATCAAAATTAGGTTTAGCAATTGAAAAGAAGAAAATTGCAAGTAAATAGTTATAATTTAGGCCTAGATTGCAATCCTGCTGATCAGCTTATCGGGTCTATCATCACAGTTTTATAAGCTGTCTTGTGGCTCTCAGCTATCACAATCATGCTGGGAAGTGCTTATTTTTAACTACCTAGTCACTTGTGTTATCTTAAAATTACTTGATACTTAACATTAATGAATCAGTTCAACATATTTAAAAATTGAAAAATATTAATGTTCCATTAAAGGGACATGGAAATCAGAAGTATATTAGGGATGTACATTCCCAGTATTTTTTCTACACAGAGAGTGTTCCGAGAATACCTACCAAGAAGCTCTCGCATGACCTCCATGTGGTGCTGAATTTGGTGCTACTATACTATAGTATCAATTTTAAAGGACAAGTAAATACAGTAGATTTGCATAATCAACACATACATGATAAAAAGACAATGCACTAGGGGTCAAATTATTAAGCTGTGAATGCAGCTGTTTCCGTGCATGCCTTCAGGCTCACCGAAAACAAGAGTTGAGAAGCAGTGGTCATAAGACCACTGCTCCTTAACTAGTCCGCAACCTCTGAGGTGGCAGACAGCAATCATCCCGATCAGATACAATTGGGATGATGGACACCCCGCGCTAGCGGCTGATTGGCCGCGAATGTGCAGGGGGCGGCATTGCACAAGCATTTCACTAGAAATGCTCGTGCAATGATAAATAAAGAAATCGTATGCTGTCTGCATTTATCAATGTTGGGCGGACATGATAAATCGGCCCGTTAGTCTGAACTTCAAATGAGTATTAGAATTTTTTCTAATAAATTTCAAAATGTGTTTATTTCCAAGCCCCCCTGTAACATGTGACAGCCATCAGCCAATCTGGGATTTCTTGCACATGCTCAGTTGAGTTGGTGACTCAAAAGGTGTAAATATAAAAATAATTTGCACAGTTGCTTAAAATTGCACGCTCCATCTGATTCATGAAAGTTTAATTTTGTGTCCCTTTAACCATTTATAATCTTTTAATTATCAACACACTTAGGCCTAGATTACAAGTGGAGCATTACTGATAGAGCAGGATGCACTGTCCAAATTTCAATCTGATATTACAAGCCCATGGCTTTGATATGAACCAGAGAATGTTAGGGATGCCAATGGATAGCACAGAGCACACTAACATCGCTCATATTACAAGTGGTGAGTTATGTGTAGCGTGATACATAATAGATCTGAAACATTTAACACGTCTGAAGACCTGAAGTGAAGTATAAAGGCTGTAACAAAAAATGTATATTCTATTAAAATAAAGTATTTCACACACACTCACAAACATACACATATGCATATACACACACAACCCACACATACACATACATAGATGCACACACCCCACCTCACACATGCATATACACACACAACCCACACATACATACACATATGCATATACACACACAACCCACACATAAATACATAGATGCACACACCACACACCCCACCTCACACATGCATATACACACACAACCCACACATTCACGTACATACATAGATGCACACACCACACACACCACCTCACACATACATACACGCACACCACACACATACACACACATACATAGATGCACATACCACACACCCCACCTCACACATGCATACACGCACACCACACACATACACACACATACATAGATGCACACACCACACACCCCACCTCACACATGCATACAGCGCACACAACCCACACATACACGTACATACATAGATGCACATACCACACACCCCACACATACACATACATACATAGATGCACACAGCACACACCCACCTCACACATACATACACACACACCACACACATACACACACATACATAGACAAGCACACCACCTCACACACACACATGCACACACACACCACACACACACATACATACACACACAACCCACACATACACGTACATACATAGATGCACACACCACACACCCCACCTCACACATGCATACACGCACACCACACACATACATAGACAAGCACACCACCTCACACACACACATGCACACACACACCACACACACACATACATACACACACAACCCACACATACACGTACATACATAGATGCACACACCACACACCCCACCTCACACATGCATACACGCACACCACACACATACACACACATACATAGACAAGCACACCACCTCACACACACACATGCACACACACACCACACACACACATACATACACACACAACCCACACATACACGTACATACATAGATGCACACACCACACACCCCACCTCACATATGCATACACGCACACCACACACATACACACACATACATAGACAAGCACACCACCTCACACACCCACATGCACATACACACCACACACATACATAGATGCACACACCACACACACCACCTCACACACACACACACACACATACATAGACAAACACACCACCTCACACACACACATACACACACACACATATAAGTAAACACGAACATGTGAACGCAATCACGATTTACGCTAAAATTATTACAGCAGAAAATTCATCAAAAACACATTAAAAAGTACAGTATCACTCATAATAATACTATCTAATAAAGAAAAAAAGGTAGACAAAGGGCTTTAACATAGAGATAAATACATACACATGTCTAAATATTTATATGTGTATATATATATATATATATATATATATATGTGTGTGTGTGTGTGTTTACATATGTTTTTATGTATTTATATGGGAATATATGTATTTACAGACATATATTCACATATAAATGCATACAAAGAGAGAAGCACTCTACCAGGAACAAATAGCTCAATAGCTTATTCTATGGCCAGTAACCACCCAGTTGCGCTTTTAATAGAGGAAAGCTTTCCTGAAATAAATCAGTCTGATCCCACTGAGTAAGGTCAGTCCAGCCTGAAATACCAGGCAATTCGTCTCTGAATAATGAACATGACAACCCCAGGCGATCGATTTGGCCTCCTCCTCCTGGACAAGGAGTCCATATCTGGTATACATACACATATACAAAGAAATATATACACATATACAAACATAAAGACACATATATATATATATATATATATATATATATATATATATATATATATATATATGTGCATTGGCGCCCTTTGAAGTCAAGTAGAGGAAAACATGAAAAAGCATATTTATGCAATATTCATATTTCATAAAGTGTTTAACTGTGTATTTACTGTAAACATTTCACATTTCAATGTTCTGCACATGTATTTCATGTATTTTAAATAGATATTCCTATATATTATCTGTATATATCTATACCTTTATATAATCCTCTATAGATATATGTTGTATCAAAATACCATTAGATATATATTGAAATATTATGAATAAATAGAAAATATTCTGCTATGTGAAGAACATTGGAATGTAAAATATTAATATTTTAATGTCGGGTTAGCACACTTGAGAATATGCAATCAGAGTTGCACGTGAGTAGACGCAATTGCGATATTCAAAGTTTGGCTTTTTGCGCACATCAGGTTAGCGCACAAGCAAAACGTTTTTATTTTTAACTTGTAATATAAGTGCTACCCGACGTGTGCTAAAAATACCACTCCATTTGTAATCTGGCCCTTAGTAAGGCAAGCACAGTAACAGTAGTGGTCACTTAAATAAAATATAGATACAGGTATATTTTTTTTACAGTTTTTGCATCAGCTATCCCATGTCATCAAATATAAATAAAATAATTGAACATTCTGAATCTGCTGTGTCTCCTGAAAATATATATATATATATATATATATATATAATTTGCACGGGTCACTCATTGAAATTTGACTTACAATAGTGTTTAAATGTAAGTAGCAAAAAAAAGCTCACAATTTGCTGAACATTGCTGGAGTCCAGATACTTGCTCCAGGGTCACACATTTAGCCTATATTCTTTGGCACTGCAACGTGGTGAATAACCACGAGTCATGAACATAACTTGGCGAGGTGGGTGCCACCATTCAGATATCAGATCCTTCCCTGTGGACTACAAAATCTACAGGATTTTTAGACATGGTTAACAATCTATGGAGCTTAGACTACTACAGAATACCCCCCCCCCCCCGGGTTACTGAGCAGATATGCAAAACTGCTATTCAAAAAAAATTGTTCTACAGAACCAATCAAGAACCTTAATTTCTACTAACTATTCTCGCATCGCTTGCAAGCCAAACATAGCTTGTACAGATTTACAGCCTCTGACTTACTGACCACATTATGGCCAAGCAGGCAAACAATGGGGCTGTCATGGTCTCTCTACAGGTCATGGAAAAGAAAATGTGCACGCAGTTTTCCGAGTTACATGTATTGCTACAGTTGAGTGACTCAAGGGATAACATCAGCTCGAGGGCGCTAGAAGAGAGAATTAACTCCCAGAGCGATCTCCCAAATCCAAACCCTCAAACACTCGCTGAAATTGTCCAGGACCCATGAAGACGTTGTGCAGTGACACGGGCACATTTTAAATCCTAACTAGCTTCCCTCTCCTACCTTAGTGAATATGGTCGAACGCAGATCAGTTGCTCAGGACTTCTGCCACCCGACACAAGACCACCTCTATCAATGAAAGCTCAGCTCACTAGAGAAACTGCTATATGGAGGGAAGTACCTGCTGAGCGGTTGGTTGTGTGTTTGTACAGTGATTCATGGCTAGAAACGAGATGCAGCACCACAAAGATCGAGAAGCTCTGGAGAGTAAAAGGAATGGATCTAAACTATGCTGCATTGTTTTTCAGCCCTCGAACAGGGATATCTATCCCCCCCCCCCCTTTACTGGTAGTCAAGGTTTGTTGGGGTTTTACCCGGGGCTCCCTCTGCCTGTTTAAGCGCCTCTTGCTATCATCTTCTAATGTGCTCATTGTGGACATTTTATTGTGTCTGACATTTTTATCTAATTTTACAGTTTGTGATGAGTACATATTTCTTTAACAGTATATTTTTGCTGTTTGGTATTATTGTCTGTGTAAGCATCCAGCACGGCTGTCTAGGATAACTTACTCGGGTTTAATCAACTGCATATCAACTAGGCAACTATGATTCCCTTGTTACTTGCCCATAGAGAGCCGCTTATTAAATATGTGTGATCTTCTTAGCATTTGTAATTGGGCAGCTAAGACCTGCTGAGAGGGCCTAACACTCCTCATTTCATAATCGAGTATTTCCCATATTTTTACATTTACATATTTTAGTTTTCAAAAGGCATATTGTGTTTAACTTGACAGAGAGCTGAGAGTCTCCATAGAATCCGTTAAGCCTCCAATTCGATAACCTCATAACGGGCTCAGATTGTGAGTAGATCAGAGTCTCCTCATGTGTTGCACAAGCATTTTTTCCTTACTTATGGGATAATGTTGGAGTGACATGGGAAAAGATATAGCAGTTTAGAGGAATAATATGCCTCATTGCTGTGCTGTTTGTGGTCGGGATGGTGCATCTTAAGCCTGACTCCACTTTCCTCTTACACATTAAATCTAGTAGAAGGTCACTAGTGTCTAAGTAATAGTTTTCACTACTATGAGAATTTAAGTGTCGGCTCAGTATATCATCCTAAGGGAAAACGAGAATTTATGCTCAAGGTTTTCATATCACAATTAAAGCTCAAAATTAGCAGTCTACTTTAGACAATGTTTGAATATTCATAAATGTTTCAGATGCTTATATCAGTTGGAAATTTTATTCTAATTTATCATGGGTCCAATAAAGACCATTTTTATCACTCTATTATCTCTAGATATCATTTTAGATTACATGAGTCCAAGAGTGGCTTATCAAAATAGGAGAGGGAATTAAAATAAAGTATAAAATGAGGTTTCAGTTTTGCCCGTTGCATATAATTATAGAGATATCACTTTGGGTCTTCTCAGGAAACATTTCTAACTACATGTGACTATAGCATACTTATGTACTCTTGAGTAATGTCATAATCTAAGAGAATGTTCCTGAATACCTATGTAACATGTTTATTTGAACATGTTTTGCCAATAACCTCAATAAAAACTTAAAAAAAAAAAAATATTAATAAAAATAATTGTTAAAAGGTATATGGTATATGGCAATGTGTTCAGACCTTTCTTGAAACTAGATTTCTAACTTTGGAGATGCAGCTGATCTGTGTAATCTTCATCCTTATCCTCATGAGTCCCTGATTTTGGTGCCCTGGAGGAACCTAGGCTTCCTGGTATCGGCTTGTATAAAAGATTCAAAATATTTTCCATCCTCTCATTCTGTAATTTCACTTTTTAGGGCTTCAACTACTCCTCAGTCATCCTCCTCTCACTCATCTCTCTCACTCCTTTTGCAAACATTCACCCCTCTCTTTTAAAAAAATCCCCCTTGTTAAAAATGAATGCATATGTGTGTCTCTGTTTAATGTATTTATGGTATAAGCTGTTCCTACAGATGTATCCCTGTATGTGTGTTTAAAAAATTAGCTTGGCATTTATTTAAATATTCATCCAATAACCTAAAGAAATAGATCCTGCATTTAAGAAATGGGCATGTTGACGATGAAACAAATACATTTAGTTACCACATCTTGACATTCATTTTTTTAATTGAAACACTAAAATGTAAAGCTAAGGAACACAAACTTAAATTAATGTCTTCTTACGCTTTTTGCCTTTGGCATGTAATAGTGAACATTTTTTATTTAGCTTGCTTTACTAGAAGGAGCTAATCTTAAATCAGTGCAATATTTTTGAGACATGAAGAGTAAGTTTCATAAAATGACATATCAATATATCTTGTTATCTGCTAAAAAAATATCCTTTGATGCTTAGTTGCATTACTAGATTTCACAGAATTTTATCTGACTAGCACAGATTAAGACATCACTGGTAAAGCCCTTTGATGTGTCTCTCGAATATAGATCTGACCTTCTAGAAGGAAGGAATGAGGATAAACAGTGCTACAAGAAGGTGCAAAAATAGTTTTAAAATATTTGGCAAATATAACTGGGAAAAGAAAATAGCATGTGCTTGTACATGTGAGAGCGAATGCTTGGTAAATTGTAACCCCCTTACAAAGGGGCTTCTTCCTATGTGGTGATTTGATTAAACTATGCAGTCTAGTCGCTATTATCTTACATTATCTGTTCTCTTAAGTTAGCTATTCAATATACATAAAGCTGAATGTAGGGAGGAACAGTTACCTTATAATGAGGCAGTCCTAGTCTCGGTCACAGAGTACAGCCAAAAGGGGATTAACTAATTATAAAAGCCAAACACTTTATTTAATATTACTAAAAGTAAATATTCAATACAGAACATTATAGTCTAAAAGAGACCTCTGATGAGTTCCTCTCAACAAACAATGCTCTTTATCAAAGATATTTGATAAAGTGCATTGTTTGTTGCGTAAAATGCATCTATGACTATTTGAGGCCTATCTGGGAAGAGGCTTAGAGGAACCACTAGCCCCGATGGGAATCCTCTTGGGGGGGTGAGTGTTTCGATTAATTTCTCAACCGAATGCTATTTGAAGATATTCAATATAGTCTAAGGTGTCCTAACATCTGCATCTCGGTAAGCAGCGGTGCACTAAATCCCCTACATAATTGACGTCTATGGGAATATGCAGTAAATTTGTCTGTTATCACTTGAGCACTAAGCCAATGTTGTGCAAAGCTGATGATGCTCTAAACCAATGGTGCACCAAGAGTTCTTCTTCGTTACACTATTAATAATAATGGTTTACTTAATGTAAAAAAAAGCAATACAGAGGTATTATGGATTGAGCTCAAAGGCAACATTTAAAATGACTCTCAAGTCAAAATAAACTTGTATGATTCAGAAAAAGCATGCAGTTTTAATACACTTTCCAATTTACTTTTTGTTATTTGCATACTTTCTGGGAAACAGAAAGTGTGCATGCACACTGTGCATGCACAGTATTGCTGGGTGAGCATAGGGCCCCATCTCTTCTTCTTCTTCCTTCATCCCCTCTCCTTAACTTTTTTTTTACATAACTCTGCTGGGTCCACTGTGACATCCTTAATTTCCAGGCAATTCTCGTTCTTTTCCTCTAATGGATACTTTTTTCTTACCTTTTCTCCATATCTCATTCTTGAAGTTTACTGACAATTAAATCAGGACACAGAAATAGCTTTACTACTCATTCAGATCGCTGTCACTTTATAGGAAGGATTAACATACTAAAAGTTTATATTATGAACCTTATGTTGATCTGTGACCACATGAGTTGGAATGCTGGCTAGATTACGAGTGCCACGCTAACTGTTGCGCACGATCAAAAAGGAGTTTATTACAGCTCTTTGCGTGCATTGGAAGTAGCATGAGTATTACAAGTTTAAAAGAAAACATGTTCGCATGAGTGCAATTGAATTATTGCAATTACTGTTCAAATCAGCCAATAGGATTTCAGTAGCTCTCATCCTATTGGCTGATGTGAATTTGAAGACTCAAATCAGCCAATAGGAATGCAAGGTACCCCATATTTTATAGTCCTGAAGAAGATAGAAGATATCGCCGCTTGGAAGAAGACTTCACTGCCGGGGGTTTAGAAGGGGGGACTTAGTATTTTTTTAAGGTAAAAGAGCTGTTTAACTTAGGGCAATGCCCTACAAAAGGCCCTTTTAAGAGCTATTGGTAGTTAAGCATTAGACTAGGGGTGTTTTTTATTTTGAGAGGGCTTTTTTATTTTCATATGGATTAGCTTAAATTTTTTATTTTTGATAATTTGGTTTATTTTATGTAATGTTAGATTGTTTTATTTTTTGTAATCTTAAATTAATGTAATCTTAGGTATTTTTTATTTTTAAGTAATGTTAGCTTTTGTATTTTAATTGTTTGTAACTTAGTATTTTTTAATTTAGGTAATTGGGGTTAATTTAGGGGGCGTTAGGTTTGGGGGCTTAGTAATTTATTTAGTTATTTGTGTTGTGGGGGTTTGGCGGATAAGGGGTTAATAGATTTATTAGGTTTGTTGCAATGTGGGTTAATGGCGGATTAGGGGTTAATAGGTTAATTAAGTTTATTGCGCTGGTGGGGGATGGCGGTTTAGGGGTTAATAATTTTAATAGGTACTTTGCGACATGGGTGAATGGCGGATTAGGGGTTAATACTTTATTAAGGTATATTGAGTTGTAGGGTGATGGCGGATTAGGGGTTAATAGGTTAATTACGTTTATTGCGTCGGTGGGGGATGACGGTTTATGGGTTAATAGTTTTAATAGGCACTTTGTGATATTGGTGAATGGTGGAGTAGGGGTTAATAGTTTATTAAGGTATATTGCCTTGTGGGGTGATGGTGGTTTACGGGTTAATAACTTATTAGGTATATAGCGTTGTGGCTAATTAGATGTTTTGCAATGTGGGGGTTGGCGGATTAGGGGTTAATATAGTTAATTAGTTATTGCGGTGGGGGTTGGTGGTTGACAGGTAGATAGATATTGCGCATGCGTTAGGTATTAGTTACTTTTTTAAGGGGTTACGGTGCTCACATACTCATCACAAGTCTTGCTGCGCCTGCCTATGTGTGGTGAGGTGAAAATGGAGTAACAGTTCTAGAAATTTTACTATTAAATGCTAAGTTTTATAGATTTTTTCTAGTTGAGTAAACCACACTGTGATTAATATTTATTTAATTGTAAGTGACTAAGTGCTCTGGTCTATCCATTTTCTCTTGTTTGTTTCTACCAATGACCTACTTACAGCAAAATCAAAAGGACACTTCTCTCTACTTATCCTCCTTGATCTGTCTGCAGCCTTTGATACTGTTGACCACCCTCTTTTGCTCTATACCCTCCAATCTGTGACACAGCTCTCTCTCGGTTCTCTTCCTATCTGTCTAACCGTACCTTTAGTGTAGCCCTCTCTGGGGCATCCTCTGCCCCATTACCTCTTTCTGTTGGGGTACCGCAAGGCTCTGTCCTCGGTCCTCTTCTCTTCTCAATCTACACGTCCTAACTAGGTTCCTTAATAAAGTCAGATGTGTTTCATTATCATTTGTATGACGACGACACCCAGAACTCTCTGCACCAGAACTATTTCCTTCCTTGCTAACCCGTGTCGCTAACTGTCTCTCTCATACCACATCTTGGATGTCCTCTCACTACCTCAAGCTAAATCTCTCAGAAACTTAGCTCCTTATTTTCCCCCCTTCTTCCAAAATCTCCACCCCCATGTCTCTATAACTGTTGATAACTCCGCCATTACCCCAACCTCACATGCCCGATGTCTTGGGGTCACACTGGACTCAGATCTTTCTTTCACTCCTCACATTCAGTCCTTGGCTAAAGCCTGCCACTTCCACCTTAAAAACATTGCTAAAATTAGACATTTCCTTATACAAGACACAACAAAGATGTTAATCCACTGTCTCATCCTTTCCCACCTTGACTACTGCAACTCTATCCTCTCTGGTCTCCCGAGCTGCCACCTAGCTCCTTTACAATCCATAATGAATGTCTCTGCTAGGCTCATCTTCCTTGCACGTCGCACTTCATCTGCCGTACCTCTCTGCCAATCCCTTCAATGGCTTCCTCTTGCCTCCAGGATTAAACACAAAATTCTCACTCTGACACACAAAGCCCTCAATTGCACTGCTCCCCCCTACATCTCAGACCTTGTCTCCAGATACTCTCCCTCCCGGTTCCTTTGCTCCGCTTATGATCTCCTACTCTCCTCCTCTCTTGTTACCTCCTCACATTCCTGTCTACAAGATTTCTCCAGATTGGCTCCCATTTTATGGAACTATCGCTCCACAAGAATCTCCCCTAGTTTTAAAAGCTTCAAGTGATCCCTGAAGACTCTACTATTCAGGGACGCTTACAACCTACACTAACCTTCCTATCTCCACTGCTATCCCCTAAAACCCCATAGCATGTAAGCCTATGAGCCCAGCTGTTTGTAGTTCACCTTCATAAGAGCCAACTACAACATTGCAACTCTCGGCAGGTCCCTCTCTCCCCATTTGATCTCTGTAATCATTTTTATATACCACTTATGTTCATATCGCTGCGGAACCTGTTGGCGCTCCACAAATACCTGATAATAATAATAACTACATTTGTTGAGCGACGTCTGCTGGATCCCTAAATCTTTTAGAACTATCCAAGTAATGCATAATAATTTCATTGGGGCTTCACTGGACATATGGGATGTAATTGTCCAACGCCCTAATCAGGGGCGAAACTACAGGGGGTGCAGAAGTCACAGGTGCGACTGGGCCCCTGAGGGTGGGGGCCCAGCTAAAAAAATTATAAAATAAAATGTTTTAATAAAAAACGTTAACCTACCACTGCCTGCACTGATATCATGTGAGTGTGACATGACTACAGGGGTTAGTATTTCTGTTTTACCCATTGGTGTTTATGTGTGTGTGTATGTATGTGACTGTGTGTGTATTTATGCATGTATGTGTGTGTATGTGTGTTTGTGTATGTTTGTGGAACCAGCAAATTACAGACCTTGTTACTACAGCATGGGGGGGCAGGGGGTAAACAGTGTCACTATACAGTACCACTATATACAGTATGGGGGGGTGGACCATGTCACTGACTACTGTGGTCACTTTATAAAGTACTGGGCAGGTAGGGTCAGGCCAGCCATCTCACCGGCAGATTACAAACTGTGTCACTAACTTACTATATACAGTACTGGGGGGTTAAATAGTGTCACTATATATATACAGTAATAGGGGGTCAGACCATCTTACAGACTGTGGGCACAGGGTACCTCCTTTTGGAAAAATTAATTAAACGGTAAGATGGCGCTAATAGCTTTGGGTTAAATATGGTTCTGTAATGATCACCAAATGTCCCTTTAATTATCTATATTCTATAGGGTTTGAAACTTTACTAGGAATCCAGAGGTAGCCTTCAGGTATATCGTTACCAAATAAAATATCTTATAGCAGTTCCCAATCAGTGCACCTCACACTTGTCTATTGTGACCAGGAAGTAAGAGTAGACTTAATTCTTAAGTTTAAATAAACATATATTTTATTATCCGCCAGTTAAAACAAACAGTATGTTGTCAAACGATTAGAATCTACTAAAGAACAAATTCATTCATACACACATACAGCCTCAGTTCCCTATCAGACTCTGTGTAGTGTCTATAAGTTAACCTAATTGAAATAGCAGCGAATTAGATCTTTCTACTGTGATATATAAAAAATGATATATAAAAATTGTGCAAAATACAAAAAATTGTGCAAAATACAAAAAAGGGATGGAAACTCCAAATAGTAATGAGATACTTTTTTCAGACACTTTTTTCCCCGGAACCGGTTCCTATTATACCCAAATATTCCTTCTTTGTGTTTATGTAAACAATGGAAATGTTAATGGTCTTTTTTTTTTGTTTTTGCAGAAATGGAATCTTCAATAGGTCAAACAGTCTTTTTCATAAGCACCTTTTCAATAAATAATTACGGATCCAATCTCAGTTAATAGCTGGGTTAAAATTTCAAGTTTCACCTCATACAGGTTTTCAGTTCAAGGTAACTTGGTAATAGTTCTTAAAAAAGCAGTAATTATTCAGCAGGTCAGCTAGTTTTTAGCTGTCTCTTACCTGCTTCCTCCTCCGGCGGTGTTTGTGTTATTGTCAGACCGGGAGTCCTCGTGCTCTTTCACTTCAAATGCGCTTCTGACGTCACCGGCTTCTAACAGCTGTTCAAAGGAATGAAAAAAATACTTGCACAAGTATGTCTTTGTGTCCGTTCACCGTTGATGTCTCTGCACTTAAGTACTTATCGTACGCAGAGGTCTTTGATTCTTCAGCTTAGCAGCTCTTTACTCCTTCCGAATCGTAAGTATATATTCTTTTGCAGGTATCGCTCACAGCACTTTCTACGCGTTTTCACCCCTCAGCAAGAAGATAAAGTAGTCTGTGTCTGAAGGTACCTCAATGCGATATCCAGCTAAGGCCTTAGCGTCTGTAACAGTCCGGCGTCGTCTGCTGGGAGAGAATGTCGGAAGTGAATGACGTCACTGAACTCAGCGTTCGGCGTGTCTCTTTCTGAAAACGAAGCACTGCTGTATCAATCAGGTGGGAGAAAAGTCGATCCGGTCACTCCTTTGATGGTTGAAGACTGTTAAAACAGGACATAAGGAGAATTCTCACCCGGGTATAAAGCTGACATACTCTTCTGCAGCTCTGCTTCTAGTTCCGCCGGCAAAGTGATCCAGAGATGAGAAGCGCGTCCACTCACAGGTGCAGCTGAGCCCGTGGGCCATGTACTGTCACTCCTCCTCCTGTGCAGCTGCTTCCGCTCAGCCGCTCCTGCCTCCTCACTAATTGCGCCTAAAAATTTAAAAAAATGGCGCCATTTTGTTTGTTTTTTCAAAACATTAAAAAAAATAAATGTTTGTTTGAACCCGCGGGGCCCCCCTAAGCCCTTGCCGCCAAACCCTAAGGACAGCCCTGATCTTCCCCGGAGCCAACTCAAGTTGCTGGAGGAGATGTGGTGAAGTTAGCACACATTCCCACATTTGGTGGTCATGCCCGCATTTAAGGCCCTATTGGTCTCAAATAGAGCGATGTATTACTCATACATTGGGCATAGACCTTTCCTTTTCATGCCCCATTATACTGCTTAATCATATTCCAAAATTAGGCTGTGTGTATCGCACAAAACTATTACAATTGATGCTAACTAATGCCAAACATCTAATACCCAGACTCTGGAAACAACAACAGCCTCCTACATTCGCTCAATGGGAATCTGAATTAAATCACATCACATTACTGCTACATTGGCAAGCAGAATTATATTCTTGATATAATTTTTATTTGGGAACAAAGAGGTAACATGTAATACTGAGGATGTTACTTATTTTGAGTGCTTTTCATTGTATTGATCTAGAGGTTTGGACATGACCTTGCCGTTATCTACGTGTTAAATGTAAGCACAGAGGTTTCTCTTTGTACATGTAAATGATATATGTATATTGTGAAGGATGTTCTTTCCCCTACCCCTGATTTCTTTCCTTTATACAATCATATCTTGGTTACCAATATGCCAGATTATACGTGATGTGTTTGCTTGCCCTGTAACTTACGATTGTAGTATATTCTTTTATTTCTGTAATTAATAATTGACTAACCTCAATGAAAACATTTACACACTAATGTTAAAAAACATTTATTAAAAAGTTATACACTTTTGAGTGCTTTTCCCTAATTTTGTGTGTATACATATATATATATATATATATATATATATATATATATATATATATATATATATATATAAGTATATATACATGTGTGTGTGTGTATACATATGTATTCATGTATGTAAATGTGTATACAGGTAGCCCTCAATTTACGCTGGGGTTAGGTTCCAGAAGGAATGGTTGTAAATAGAAACCGTTGTAAATTGAAACCCAGTTTACAACGTAAGTCAATGGGAAGTGAGGGAGTTAGGTTCCAGGCCCCTCTCAAAATTGACATAAGTAACTTATAATAAATTATTTTTAAAGCTTTAAAATGAAAACTATAAATGCTAAACAGCATTATAAACAGTATCAAATAATCACACAACACAGAATGCATCATCAAGCTAAGTTTAATGAACAAAAACATTTTTTACTTGCATTTTTCTGCATAAAGGTCTTTGCATTGAAACAGTAGCATACACTTTTAGCTAATATTGGGTCTGCAGCTATTCTATGCATTCCAGTCTGGACTGATTTAAAGGCACCCTCACCTCAAGCAGCTGGAATAGAATAAGAAAGGGAATTTTCCCTCACGGCTGCTAGATCTTGTTGCTTTGAAAGCTGCTCAATAGCTCAGGTCTGATTTGTTCACACTGAATAATTTCAGCCTGCTTGGCTTGCATATCTTTGCTGCAACACAATCGTACAGCTCCAACTACTGGCCTGCCCTTATTTTAATCAATGTGCTGCTTCTCGGTGCTTTTCAATAGCAGTCACATGACTGAAAATAAAGGGTGTTATTCTGAAACGGCACAAATTGAACCGGCACAAAGTGAGGGCCACCTGTATATGTATTTGCAGACATATATACACATATAAACACATAAATACATATGTAAACATATATAGGCATATCTATACATTCATTGGAGCCCTTTGTAATCAAGTAGCTGAATACATGTAAAATCAAATTTATGCAAAATTCCTATTTCATAAAGTGCTTAACTATGTACTGTAAACATTTCACATTCCCATGTTCTTCATATAGGGGAATATGTTCTATGTATTTTTAAATAAATATATATGCTATGTGAAGAACACTGGAATGTGAAATATTAATGTTGTGTTAGAACACTTGAGAAAATGCAATTGGGTTTGCCCAACTCCCCCCCCCCACACACACACACACACACTTTTCATGCTCCTTTGAAGTCTATGGGGGAATATGTTAACACAGGTGCAATATTTGTACTTCAGCTTCTTGCGCGCGTCTGATTAGCGTGCAAGCAAAACCTTTTTACTTTCAACTTGTAATATGCGCTACCAGATGCACCAAATAGCCTTCATCTAGCAAAGTTATCATGTGTGTGGGAGTGCAAACTACAGCTCCACTCGTAATGTAGCTCTATATGTCCAAAAGTATGTGGATACTATATGTAGCACTATATGTCCAAAAGTATATGGATACCTTGCCGTCACACCTATATGAGCTTGATGGACATCTGATTCCAAAATCATGGGCATTATTATGAACTTACGCCCTCCCCCCCCCCTCTTTACGGCTATAGCATCCACTCTTCATGATTTTGGAAAGTGTCTGTGGGAATTTGTACTCATTCAGCCAAAAAAGCATTAGTGAGGTCAGGTACTGATGTTAGACAAGAAGATCTGGCTTGCAATCAGTGTTCCAATTCATCCCAAATGTGTTCAGCTGGGGTTAAGGTCAGTGCTCTGTGCAGACTACTAGAGTTCTTCCACACCAAACTCATCAAATAATGTCTTCATGAACATCGCTTCGTGCACAGGGGTAAAGCAATGCTGGAACAAGAAAGGGCCTTTCCCAAACTGTTGCAACAGAGTTGCAAGCCTCCAAATGTCTAACATATCTTTGTGTACTGTAGCATTAAAATAAACCTTTCACTGGAACAAATGGGCCTAGCCCAAACCTTGAAAACAGCCCAGATCATTATCCCTCCTCCACCAAACTTTTCAGTAGGCACTATGCATTCTGATAAATAGCATTCTCCTGGCATCTGCCACAACCAGATTCTTTCATGAGACTGACAGATAGTGAAGAGTGATTCATTATTTTAGAGAACACATTTAATCTGCTCCAAAGTCCAGTGTTTGCATGCTTTACACCACTCCAGCTGATGCTTGGCATTTTGAATGTTGTTGTAAAGCTTGTATACAGCTGCTCGGTCATGAAAACCCATTTCATGAAGCTCCCTGATGTTGTTTCCAGAGGCAGTTTGGAGCTCTGTAGTGATAAATGCAACATGATAATCTATTTTTTACATGCTTCGGGCTTTAGCCCCTGAAGGCCCCACTCTATGATTTCCCATGGTCTGTCCCTTCTTGACTGGGCTTTTTTTTTTGCTCCTAGATGCTTCCACTTCACAATAATAACACTTAAAGTTTACCAGAAACATATTTTGTTGGACAGAAATTTTACAAACCGACTTGTGACAAAGGTGTCATCCTAAAACAGTGCCACATTTAAAGTCACTGAGCTCTTCAGAACAACCCATTGTACTGCCAGTGTTTGTCTATGGAGATTTCATGGTTTTGTGTTAGATTTTTTTGCACTCTATATCAATGGGTATAGTTGAAACATAGGAATATCAAGTATTTCTAACGTACGTTCAGCTTTAGCACAGTCTTGAGTAGTTTTGGGTTATCACACAAGAGATAAATGGGCCTATGGGTAGAGGGAGTTGGCATGGTCAAAAACCTGTGTGGTCTTACCAGCTTATGGAATAAAAAAATTTGACTTCTAAATACACTGGTCCATTAAAAGGTATTAAATACAACTGAAAACAGTATTGTTTGTGCTACCAATATTAAAACAACTCTTTTGAGTGAAATGATTATATATATATATATATATATATATATATATATATACAGTATACACACACACACACACACACACATATATATATATATATACACACACACATATATATATATATATATATATATATATATATATATATATATATATATATATATACATATATATATAAACACAGGCGTACCTCAGAGATATTGAGGGTTAGGGTCACAATATAGCAATAAAATGAGTCTCACTAATTATTTGTTTTCCAGTATATAAAAAGGTTATATTTACACTATACAATAGTCTATAAAGTGTGCAGTAGCATTATGTAAAGAAAAACAGTGTACATACCTTAAATCCAAAATCCTTTATTGCTAAAAAAAAATGCTAACCATCATCTAAACATTCTCTGTGTCATAATCTTTTTTGCTGGTGATGTGTATATACGCATATTTATGTGGATACATGTTTTTTGTGTGTATATATGTTGGAAAAATGGATAATAGACTTTCTTGACACAGTTTTGCCACAAACCTTCAATTTGTAAAACGATCATTATCTGTGAAGCGCAATAAAGCGAAAAGCAATAGAATGAGATATGCCTGTATATATATAAATACAAGAGTGCGCTTCAAATAGCTCTACCTATTATCTAATGTAACATATAAATTATAAATACAGTTTAACCATTTAATAAAATATACATGCTACAAAATATATAAAAGCAAATTTATACTTTATTTTCACAAGATATATATATATATATAAAACACTTTAAAATATTATAAGGTGCACCTTATAGTTAATAATATAACAATTTTATATTGCACAATAAGCAGCTTCAATACTGGACAAACCAGAACTCCCAAATGCTCAAGGATAAGGATATCTATGGTTACGTTAAACCAGATGTATATTTGTAACAATGTTCCTTTCACGCTTTTAGTAAAACTTTTCTTGTTGTAACAATTGTTAAAAGAGCCAGTGTGTTGTCCTCTTTTTGTTATACAATTATAGTCTTTTATATCCCCAAAATGGTCTTATTTTGACTGTATATTATACACATTGGGTAACTAATAATCGTTGGTTAATAAAATGTTCATAGACTGCAATTACTAATATCCTCTGTTGGCGTAGGTTTAATTGTCAAAATATTTGCCCCAAAAGGAAAGTTAATTTTCACTCACCAGAATCCGAAAGGTTTTCACTTTTACCTTTCCCCGACTATGCTACTCTTTCTTTTGCAGTGATATTGGCGTTTCCAAACCAGTCGTTGTTCAGGCTGTGACGTGTGACTCCTCACGTGATCGCTCCACTGCACCAATAGCCAAGTCGGGTTACCGGTGGCAATTTTTCAAATTTGCAATAGGATTTCTTCAAAGTTGCAGATTTCTTTCAAAGGTATAATATCCACAGTAATGGGGTCTCAACTGATCTTCCTTTCTCTTCAGTCACCCTCAATTATACTTGCACATCGGAGTTACTGTTTACAGGAATACAATTCCGTTGTAGAAGCTGGCCAGCTAAATGGATTCAATCCTCAGTCATCTACGCGTTTCAGCTTATGAGCTTTTTTCAAGATGAGTTTATTCCTCTGCAGCAGCCTTTTATACAGATTTCCTTAAAGGGATATGTCTTTCTTAAAGGGACAACTTATATCTTAGTTGCATCTTCGATTTTCTCTGCTTATCCTTTTTTATTGTGAGCTAGGGGTATTTTGTTGTAAATATATTACAATGAATTTAATCAAAAAACATCAAATAACATTAAAAAATGTTGTTATACACAATCACCATATATTTAATTTACTGGTGTTTACTATTTAGTGATTGGTTCAATCAAATGAATATTTAGAAGAAAGAGGATCAAAATAAGATACTCAAAAGTAAAAAATAAGATACTCAAAAAATAAAATAAAGAAAATCAAAATATTAAATAATTAATTAAATTGCTATTTTTTGCAAGTTCATATATTTGATTTATAAATTGATTTATTTTCTTAATACAAGCATACTTTTAAATAAAATGCATACATATTAATCTAAATTAATCCATATTGAAATAAAAAACTAGAATATTTAAAATAAATCTCAGATATTAAATGGTATATGTTACTTTCCTATTATTTGCTATAAATAAATACGGAATTAAGTGATTATCTATTAAAACTATCATACAATTAAAAATTATTTCTAAAACGATTAAAATCTATTTCTAAGATTACTAAAATAATACCAAATTTACCATTTAAAAATATATTATATAAAAGGATTAAGATCTAACTCAGCATTGAGACCTAAGGGGGTTTTGAAATTAAAAATTAATTCGGCTTCTGTCCTTAAAAGTTTCTTATTAATATCTCCCCCATGCCAGTCTTGTTTAATCTTTCTCAAGCCCCAGTATTTTAAGCCTTTCGGGTTTTGGTTATGTTCTTCTTTGAAATGTTTAGAGAGCAAATGTTTTTCGTTTCCATTCTCTATATTGAGGATGTGCTCTCTAATCCTATCCCTCAACCAAATATTGCTAATGGCATGGGCATTCTATTAGATACACAACATTTTTATCAAAAAATAATATAAAATTAGAGATCAAATAAAATGTTCTGATAAAAATGTTGTGTATCTAATAGAATGCCCATGCCATAAGCAATATTTGGGAGAGAAATATTTTACTAAAAGCGTGAAAGGAACATTGTTACAAATATACATCTGGTTTAACGTAACCATAAATATCCTTATCCTTGAGCATTTGGGAGTTCTGGTTTGTCCAGTATTGAAGCTGCTTATTGTGCAATATAAAATTGTTATATTATTAACTATAAGGTGCACCTTATAATATTTTAAAGTGTTTTAGATATATCTTGTGAAAATAAAGTATACATTTGCTTTTATATATTTTGTGGCACGTATATTTTATTAAATGGTTAAACTGTATTTATAATTTATATGTTACATTAGATAATAGGTAGAGCTATTTGTAGCACACTCTGTTTTCTTGTATTATATTTGTATTCAGTGTGGGTTTTGGAAAACCACACATTATAGAGTTGCTTTATTCTACCATTAAGGGTTTATTTTTCCTGTTATTTATAGTATGCCTGTATATATGTAAAACCTGCCCTCCTCCAATACCATATATGCTCTCTCCTGGTCACTCTCCTCAACCTATCCAATGATTATCCAGCACAAAACCACTGGTCAGAGCTTCAAGGAGTTACTACCAAACTCCAGCAAAACAGCACAAAGGAAAAGGTAGAAGCTCTCCAATATGCCAAATTTTAATTCTTTATTTGAATCATTTGCAGAGTCAAACAACCACAACGTTTTGGGGTAATTTTAATCATGTGTTAAATGTTTGTACAGGTACACCTGTTTAAATAGCTTCACTGGGATTTTAACCCTTACAATCTTGTAAAGCACATAGCTTCTATGAATTAGTGCCATCTATTGATCAGATCAAGGTATAATCAAGTACAAAGGTTTAAAAACAAACAGCTATGAAGCCTCAAATACAAACCACTTAAATGACTAACCTATAAATCATTGCATACAATTTACACTAAATATTTGTAGCAAAAATATTTACATACTATCACATTGCAATGATATTCAGTTTTAACAATATCAAACTCATATAAGCAATAAATATTAAATTAATAAAAGACAGCCCAAGCAATTTCTCTATTTAACCCCTTCGGCTCCAGGGTATCAAGGTGGAAGATCCAAAAGGTCTCACGCTGTTTGAGCGAAACATCCCTATTACCACCTCTTCTAGGGACCTTGATCTGTTCAATAACCTGGAACCGAAGCTGGCTAACATGATGTCCTGCTGCTATAAAATGATAAGCAACCAGAGCTGTCAGTGGCTTACATCTAATATTGCTCTTGTGTTCTGTTATGCGATCACTTATCCTTCTAGAGGACTCGCCAATATAGGCCTTCCCACATAGGCATTTAATCATGTAAATAACATAACTACTATTGCATGTGAAATAATACTTATAATAAAATTTATGTCCACTATGTGGATGTAAAAAATAAGGACTTTTAACTATAGAGTTACAATTACTGCACCCAAGACAAGGAAAACAGCCTAAATTTTCTTAGTGATATAATATTGTACCAATGTTTTACCAGAGCCAATGTATGCCCTAATTAAAGAATCTCTCAAGCTTTTACTCTGCTTGTAGGCTGGCATTGGCATTTGGCCAAACTCTTCTACTTCTGAATTGCATCTTTTCAGAATGCCCCAATGTCTTTTTATTATCTTCAAAACCTGATTGCTCTGTCTAGAAAACTCAAACACAAAAATCATCCTCTTAGAGTCTTTACTAGCAGACTGCTTAGGTTTCCACAATGCATCACAATCCAATTGGGACACCATATTTATGATGTCCGCAATTAGATCATTATGGTACCCCCGCTGTAGAAATTTTTCACCCATCTCAGATAATCTAATGGGGACCTTAGATTCTTCAATTACAATTTGTTTCACTCTGAGCAACTGACTTTTGGGTAATGACCTGATCAAGGAAGGATGATGGGCACTATCATAAACCAATAAGTTATTTCTGTCTGTGTCTTTCCTAAAGATATCAGTTTTAAAACTATATCCATCCTTGAACACAGTCACATCCAAAAAATCAATTGAACACTCACTATAAGTTAATTTGAACTTGATGTTACTAGTTGAGTAATTCAACTCATCCACGAATAGCACAAGGTCCCCAACGTCGCCCAGCCATACCCCAAAAATATCATCAATGTAGCGCCACCAGGTGGCGCCACATTGACGAAACAGGGCATTTTCAAACACAAATTTCTCTTCAAAGAGATTCATAAAAATGTTGGCATAATTAGGGGCGACGTTGGAGCCCATGGCTGAACCCTGCAACTGTAAATAGATGGAATCCTCAAAAAGGAAATGATTGTTGTAAAGTATTATCTCTAATAGTTGCAAGATAAACCAAATCTGTGGGTGTGAGTATGAACCAGCAGTAAATAATGCATGTTTTACAGCTCCTAGACCACTCTCATGGGTAATTGAAGTATAAAGACTTGCAACATCCAGACTGAAAAGAATGAATTTATCAGTCTGGAGTTGCAAATTATTTAACTTGACCAAAAAATAATTGGTATCCCTAATAAAAGTGCTTGACTGCTCCACCAGGGGTTTCAAAAGTCTATCCAAGAATATAGAGACATTATAAAAAATAGAATTAGTCCCAGCAACAATGGGACATCTTGGTGGAGCAGTCAAGGACTTATGGATCTTCGGCAAAATATATAACACTGATGTAATAGGATCTTTAACAGTCAGATATTTAGCTGTTTTATCATCAATAATACCATTATTTAATGCAAATTTGATAGTGGTTTGTATTTCTTTATTAATTTTAATAATGGTGTTACCTGGAATCACCTGATAGACATTACCAGTGTTTAGCTGTTGGAAAATCTCGAACTTATGATAACAAGTACCAAAGTATCACAAAAAAAAAAGGAAATAAGTGAAATAAATTTGATATGATAAGATAAACACAAAATAAAAAATATATGTGGTGCCACTAATATATGTTAAACCATAAAAAATGATTTAATATAGAAATATAGAAATCTAACAGAAGACTGAAGAGTGCCAAGAAGAATATACATATCCTTATATGAACTCTATATTAAATAATTTTTTATGGTTTAACATATATTAGTGACACCACAAATATTTTTTATTTTGTGTTTATCTTATATCACATTTATTTCACAAATCTCGAACTTATGATCTACTTTATTTAATACAACTGTTGCCCCGCCCTTATCTGCTTGCTTCAATACAACCTTTCATTAGATTTAAGAGACTTAAGGGCTAGATGGTCTGCAGCTGTAAAATTGGCCAAATTAGGTTTAAATTTAAATTTCTGATGAGTAATTCTAGATTGTAATTTATTTAAATCAGAGAGCACAAGTTGTTCAAAAGTTTCTATACTGTGGTCAGTGAGTGTGGGATAAAAAGAACTTTTGTTAAATAGTCCCAAATGTTTAATGCTCAAAGGGTTAACTTTATTATCACCAACACTGACAGACTCAGATTGTGCCCAATCAATTTCTCTATTTAACCCCTTCGGCTCCAGGGTATCAAGGTGGAAGATCCAAAAGGTCTCACGCTGTTTGAGTAAAACATCCATGGATTTTTCGCAGGGGGAAGGTGTCGACAGTCCAGGAGATGGGGCCAGAAGCACTGCAGACACCCACAAGAATATCCAGATAATGAAGACCTCGCAACAAGATATAGTAATCAATATATCAGACTGTCCACTTAACAATAGAGAGTCTGCGATTCTTCAAAAGGGACTTTCTTTTTGCCCGTTTAGTGACTGTAATTTTTTCAATTTAAACAGAGATTTTTTCGCAATATCAGATTGAAATTTTGGCACAATAATAGAAATAAGAGTGTGATACAGAGCAATGTCAATTTAGGCAATAATGTCTTACAATCTGAGTCTATCAGTGTTGGTGATAATAAAGTTAACCCTTTGAGCATTAAACATTTGGGACTATTTAACAAAAGTTATTTTTATCCCACGGTCACTGACCACAGTATAGAAACTTTTGAACAACTTGTGCTCTCTGATTTAAATAAATTACAATCGAGAATTACTCATCAGAAATTTAAATTTAAACCTAATTTGGCCAATTTTACAGCTGCAGACCATCTAGCCCTTAAGTCTCTTAAATCTAATGACAAGGTTATATTGAAGCAAGCGGATAAGGGCGGGGCAACAGTTGTATTAAATAAACTCAGAAACAGCAGTTATGAAGCAGCGGTCTTTAGTCTGAGCAGGCGGACAGGAATCGCTGCAATTCAACCCGATCGAGTACGATCGGATTGATTGACACCTCCCTGCTGGCGGCCAATTGGCCACGAGTCAGCAGGGGCGGTGTTGCATCAGCAGCTCTTGTGAGTTGCTGGTGCAATGCTGAATACGGAGAGCGTATTGCGCTCCGCATTCAGCGAGGTCTTGCGGACCTGATCCACACTGTAGGATCAGGTCCGCAAGACCTGTGATAAATAGAGGCCATAGAGTTATAGCGGGAGCAATAAATCCCGCTCCACTTGTAATTTAGCCCAAAATAAATGCTAGATAGATTGATACATTCCAAGAAAATATTAGTCTGAAAATAATTTGCAGATGTGTTTTATAAAGTTTCATTAGCTGTTTATATATTGACAAAATAAGTGTAAAGTTTTAGTGTCTATAAAACAATGGGAGCTACCATGTTGTAACTTAGGTTACCTTCTCCGCTGTGGCCAATTAGAGACAGTGATAAATAGGTCACTAGAGTGTGCAGCCAATGGCTGTGTGGAATATAATAGTGTTCTGCACTTCCATTTTAAACGGGAACTGAAAAGCTCACAATTTCAAAATGGAATTAAAGGAAAAGGGGACAAAATAAATAATGAAAGTAGATTTTTTTATGTATATGATTTATCATTTTATATTACCTTCTGAAAGTTTTTAATCTCCCTTTAAACCTGTTGTATTCTGGCTAAGATTTTAGTAAGCACACTGGAGATGGGTATTCAGAACATGTGTTAAAGTGGTCTGTGATACACAAAGCTAACAGATCCTTGGGGGCTGACTAAAATGTCAAGGTTTGCATTTTATTTTTTTGTATGTTGTCATCTCTTGTTCTATTACTGCTGTTACAAAAATAAACAAGGTTATTTAAATATATAAAGAGCAACATGCAAAATATCTAAACAGCATCATTCAATATTCTTTAATATGTGTACTCATGTAAATGCAACAAATCAACATGACCCATAAATCACATATTTGTAAACATATTGCCTCGACACCAACGGTCTGATTCTATAATGCTCTCTTGGCTTGTGAGATTCTATAAGAAACCCTGTCCTACGTCTATAAAGGCAGTTTTTGAGAACACAGTAAAAATTTTATTATTTACATTAAAAATTGTAACAAAATTGATCTGTGAAAATCATATTTTATAGAAAAATTTAAATTCCTATTTGTGCAGGAAATAAATTATTTAAGGTGCACAAAAGAAATTGAAATAAAACTAGACTGTACACACAAAAACTGTACAGCCCTTTTTTTTAATAGAATTCCATGAGAGCATCCCCTGCAAGTGTCATCCTGTTTTTTCATGTCTGACATGGCAAAGTTTAACCCATTAATGGATACCATACCCTGTATGTAGCGCAGTTGTTAAAGGGTCTACTAGTGCAGTTTTTCCAACAATGGAGGCATGCAGAAATAGTTCGGTCTTGCTGACATAGGAAAGACATGCTCTATTTCTGAATCATCTAAGAGGTATGTAAATGATCCCAAATGTACAGGTTACGTTGGTGGTCATTAAATAATCAAACCCTAAATGTGGTGTATGCTTATAATCACCTTCAAGGGTGTGAAAGTAAACAGGAATATAAACAATACACATGAAAATCATGTAAAAGCTAAGATATTTGGGTGGATTTAAAAAAATAATTTTTTTTTGTATCTTTGAGTAGAAACAACGTTAAAGTCTCTATATGTGCACTTTTAGCTTCAAGTAAAAACTGTTTTTTATTATTTTATTGAAATTTTGAAGCATAAAGTATAAAAAAGATGTCTCAACAAAAGCATAATCCAAGATACCAAATTGGAAGCACATTGTAAGACACTTTATAATGTAATAAGAATTGATACGATATGGCACAGTGTTACAGAAGGAACATGTATTAGCTGCTTATATAATTCATAAACAGATATACATAATGAACAAGGGAATATAAAATGTGATCAGTATCCTCTAACCAACCTAAAAAAAAAGAGAAAATGATAAGACAGGGAGCAGTAATCAGCAAATTATTTAAGGTAGCAAGAAAACAATATATTTCTCCCGCAGAAATTTTAAAGGGACAGTAAAAAAACAGAATTTTTATTGTTTAAAAAGGTAAATAATCCCTTTATTACCCATTCCCCAATTTTGCATAACCAACACAGTTATATTAATATACTTTTTACCTCTGTGATTACCTTGTATCTATGCCTTTGCAAACTACCCCCTTATTTAAGTTCTTTTGACAGACTTGCATTTTTAGCCAATCAGTGCTGACTCCCAGGAGCTTCACGTGCCTGAGCTCAATGTTATCTATATGAAAGACATGAACTAATGCCCTCTAGTGGTGAAAATCTGTCAAAATGCTTTCAGATTAGAGGCAGTCTTCAAGGTCTAAGAAATTAGCACACAAACCTCCTAAATTTAGCTTTTAACTAAGAATACCAAGAGAAAGCAAAATTGGTAATAAAAGTAAATTGGAAAGTTGTTTAAAATGACATGCCCTATTTAAATCATGAAAGATTTTTTTTTTTTACTTTACTTTCCCTTTAAAGAATGATACTTTACCAACCCAACAGATCAACACATAATGGTATTTTTCTGCAGTTAATATGTTGGTCAACTGACATCAGTTACTGATAAAGCAGGGGTTTAGTTCCAAAATTTGGAAATCATTTTTCTTACACTACTTATTAGTGTGTGTGTTAATTTAGAGAGGATGGAGCTATAGGCATTGTTTTATTAATTAAAAACACCATAGGGTCTATACGGACTGAGAAGATATAACCTTTTTAATTTTTAATTACACTAAGCTTTTATTAAAGGACACTGCCACTAAATATGTGTAGCTGTACTTTTATTATTCCACCTTCTCCAGCACTTGTATACATTTTGGTTAGTCTGAGAGGGATAAGGTACCATCTAGTCAAAAATGTTGGATTCATCTAGATAAATAATTCTAGAAAAAGAGGATCTGCCATTGTTAAAATATAATTTGCCATTCTTTATTAACAACCGTAATAACTACTCATTACTCTCTGCATGCTTTCTGGAAAGACGGAAGGTTTTGGGAAAAGTGACTTATCAACAATTTGAAGGCTGAGGATATTGTACCCTTGCACAATGTGTACGATAGTATATAGATTGAAATGGACTCGGAAGTCTAGAGAGACTTTTTTCGGGGTGTGATTAGATAAAATAAGACAGTAGTAAATACCTGAACCAAAGATTTACATTCCCATGTTCCAGGTCCATTAGCTCAGCTCTCAACTTAAACTTGCCTTACAACAGGAATGAGTAACAGATGATTGGCCTATGGATGTTATTAGGGCCTTTAAAAAGTTAATTCCTGGCCAAGGATAAATTCAGAATTTTGGAGGAGAGGGATAGGATGAGATGGAATTGTTGAAATCGAGTCAAATTTTGTAGTATCCTATTCCACAATTTGAAAGTCTCTAAAATTAAAGAGGTTTCTCTCTGAGTGAAATAATATAAAGGCATCCAATTTCATGTATAAAACCTTGTTAAATATATCTTCATGTGAAAACCAAGAAAATTTGTCATTTATTAAATTTTATTTTTTTACCAAATATTTTATGAGTCAAAAATATGTGAAATTGTTCCCTTTTATGCTGAAGCATATGTGGTAGTTGTTGCAGTGTGGTCTGTTAAATAATTAGCACCATAAAATACAGGTAGATATTTTTTATGTGTATGTCTATTGGCTCCAGAGCAGCATCAGAGCCCCAGGGTTTCCGCTAGTTAAGTAGCTTTGGTCTTAAAGTGAATGTCAACTTTCATGATAAAGTGCCTGTTTTTTTAAAAAAAACTATAAAAAACAGGAGCACTTTCATTCATGAAAGCTTACATTGCACCAGATTTTACAAATACTTACCTTCTTCTCCTGAAACACCGGATCGCCAATCCTATACCTGCAGGTTCTCTTCATCAGCATTGACTAAACCGGCTCTCTCCAATCACGGTTTCTCCCCAGGAGCATTCATCTGGTTAGGCCACGCCGTGGTTGGAGGAAGCCGGTTTTGTCATTGTTGTGTAAGTACAGCAGGAAGAAGCAGGTGGGATAATCAGCGATACGGCTTTTCAGGAGAAGAAGGTAAGTATTTGTAAAATCCAGTGCAATGTAAACTTTCATGAATGAAAGTGCCCCTGTTTTTAATCGTTTTTTTTAAAAAACAGGCACTTTATCATGAAAGTTGACATTTACTTTAAGACTGCTGCTACTTAACCTCTCCCCCACCCAAAGTGTGGCAGATTTCTATCATCCCGATACAATGATTGACAGCCCCCACTCCTGCGCAATTGGCCATACATGAGCAGGGGGAGGCATTGCAAAACAGTGGTTGTGCAATGTTAAATGCGGGAAGAGGATGCTCGCCGCGTGGCTGGGCACACAAGATTCATGATGAAGTCCTATGCCTTGGTTCGATTTGCTCCTTTGTTTATAAGCGAGTGTTCCAGTTAGCAGGTGGACAATTTTTGTACCATGTTCAGGCACACTACACTTTGGTATAGTCATTGAAAAATTGCAACCACATATTGTATCCTGCAACAATGATCACATTTGGGAAGTGCAGCATA
Organism: Bombina bombina; assembly: GCF_027579735.1. NCBI lineage: Eukaryota > Metazoa > Chordata > Amphibia > Anura > Bombinatoridae > Bombina > Bombina bombina. The sequence goes on from NC_069500.1 coordinate 383,948,947, forward strand.
TATGATATACACAGGCTACTTATGCCATAATGTGATTTTGTACAGTGGGAGCGGGTTACCCATATTTTCATACTTTACAAATTTGCCTCTATGCTTCATTTTAAATAGCGCTGAAAGTCTATAGCTATAATACAGCTGACAAAATTCATCTTTTTAAATGTCTTTTGCCAGGTTTGTTAAAACATATTTAATAAATAATTGTAACAAGTATGTAATATAAAAATCATTCTCATGTTAACTTTCTCAAGAAAGAAAAACAACTACATTTTCTGTTATAAACAAAAATCATTCATCATAAAACAACAGTTACTATAAAACAACAATTAAGCCATATGTATGACTGCTTTAATTAACTAATGTTTATTTCCTGAGCAAAGATTCTTTATTGGCATCAAAAGATCAGCGAAGCAATATCTAAGCTGTTATACAGTTTAGCTCATTACTTATAAAGCACAATATTTACACAAAGCATTTATCATTTCATAAGGGTTTTTATATTTGCTTGTTAGTATATTTGCACACAAACATGCATATTTACAACTTAAAAGTCTATGAAAATCACAACATGTATTTAGAGAGTTAATATCACTGAACTTTTCTACAGCAAGTAATATACAGATTCCAGTAATAAATAATTGATTGATTTGCAAATCACCTATCACATAGATTGTTGTGTTTCTTCTTTCTGGCTTTCAAAGTATTAAATTTGCCAGGCAACTTTTGAAAATATTTATCAAAGCTATGGGTCTTGGTATTTTGAGGCATATAAATTTAATCTTTGTTAATTTTAATGCAGTAAATGTATTTTTAGAGATTATGTAAGTTTTATAACACAGTATTGTAGTATGTAATTCTACCATTATTAACATTTCATTTTAAGAGAGACTTGACACATATTCCACTGTCTTTTTAAAATCTCCAATGGCACGTTGCAAGTTAAAGGGACATAGAAATAATAATTTTAGTTCAATGCATCATTTTAAGTTTTTGCAAATAAACCATGTTAATCTTTTTTTTTTTTTTTTAAGTTTTTTTTTATTTTATAAATATTATAGTAATACTATTTATTTTTTATTTCTGGAAATCTTGGTAACACAGCCTTTCAGATGTCATTGAGAGGAGGACTGGCACATTCTTATTACCCAGTAGCGTAGGTATAACAACCCCTTTAAAATTCTATAGTTTATATTGAAAAAAGTGGTAGAGGACTCTTGGTTATCGTGTGGCAACATTTATGTAAGACAGGTTACAGCAATAGTAACCAGTGCTTCTGGGAAACACCAATGGTTGCTCACTGCTGAGGAGCATAGTAAATTAGGCACTTGGCTGGGCAGGCACAGCTCTGTCAACAAATGGGGCAGTGTAGAGACAGAATGCATGGTGTGCATATACTGTATTTTACACTCAAACCCTATACATCCATATATATATATATATATATATATATATATATATATATATATATATATATATATATATATATATAATTGTACCTACATTTATAGATGATTATATATAGGTAAAGATATATATAGAACTATCTATTTACAAAATACGAAGAACATATTCCCTTATGTGAAGAAAATGGGAATGTGAAATATTTACAGTAAATACACAGTATAACACTTTATTAAATTTGCATTGCATAAAAAGGTTTTTACATGTTTTCATCTACTTAACTGCAAAGGGCTCCAATACATATATATATATATATATATATATATATATATATATAAAATATATATATATATATATATATATATATATATATATATATATATATATATATATATAAAAGATAGATAGTTAGAGCCCAGCACCATAAATTTCAATGGCTTCCAGCCTGTGTGCCCGTCACTGTGGAGTATCAGCCACACTCCAAAAGATACAGTCCATACATGCAAAGTGTAACAGCACCACAGCACAGTCTTGCTTCTTAGAGGTGAAAAATTCTTTTATTGAGGTACAACAACCATAAAAAGGCGACGTTTCGGACCTACATGGTCCTTATTCATGCATAGTTAAAAAACAACTGAACAAACATTTAAAAAGGGTATCAGAGCCAATCAGGGTTTGGTGCTGTAAACTAATTGATTTAACTCATACCTGTTCAGGTATTGCAATTTGCTTTACTTAAGAGCCCTCTGGTGGCCCCAGAACACATAACACATTAAAACAGAAAAATATCTTATAAAAACAAATACAGATCATAGTCCCTATTCAGACCATAAGGGTGTAAAGTATTCAAACGTTTAATCCACCATACTTCTTTTTGCTTTAACTTTAATTCCCTATTGCCCCCTCTTCTATGTATGGGAATATGGTCTATAATTTGAAAGCGGAGTTGGCTAACTGTGTGTCCCATTTGTGTGAAATGTGCAGAAACTGGTAATGACAAATCTTTAGATTTAATAGAGGCCTTATGTTGGCTAAACCTATCCCTGGCAGCCTGGGTGGTCTCGCCGATATAACAAAGCCCACATGGGCATTTAAGTAAATAGATTACATAGTTGGTCTGACATGTATATAATCCATTTATAGTGTATTGTTTCCTTTTATCATTTTGTGCTAGGTATTTGCCTTTAATTATAGAGTTACACTGGGCACAATGCAGACAGGGATAACATCCCTTATTCGGTGTAGTTAGGTAATTAACATTAGATGGTTTGATAGTACCTATATCAGCACTAACAATATTATCCCTAAGGTTTTTAACCCTTCTGTATGAGGGCATGGGGGGTAATTTGAAAGATTCTACTTCTGGATTATATTTAGACAGTAAGTGCCAATACTTTCTTACTATTCTAAAAACATCACTACTCAGATCGCTATATTCCATAGAGAAGACCAGTCTGTTAGATCTATTTACTGTGCTATTTTTAGGATGTTTTTCAATTTGTTTTGTTTGTGTTTTATCTAACTCTTCAATACTCCTAGCTACTATCTCTTCTGGATATCCTCTTTGGATAAATTTATTGCCCATAGATTTCAATCTTTCTGGCAATATCTCTTGGTCTTGAACTATTCTCTTTGTACGCAATAGCTGGCTCCTGGGTATAGATTTGAATACAGTTTCTGGATGAAAACTTTCATATCTTAGCAATGTATTCCTGTCTGTTGGTTTAGTATAAAGATCAGTACTCAACTTTGTACCTTGCTTGTAGACAGTAGTGTCAAGAAAGTTAACTTTTTGATGAGAATATGTGAGTGTAAACCTAATGCCCACCATAGAGGCATTAATGTCCTCAACAAACTGAAGTAAGGACTCCAATGAGCCCCCCCATATGCCAAAAATATCGTCTATATACCTTAGCCAGAGCTTACAGCTACTGATGAATGGCTGACTATTGTAGACAAATTTGTTCTCAAAGCCACTCATAAACAAATTGGCATATGAGGGGGCTACATTGGAGCCCATTGATGTCCCCCGTTTTTGCATATAATATGTGTCCTGAAAAAGGAAATAATTACAGTACAATATCAATCTTAGCATGTCATCAACAAAATCAATCTGAGATGGATTATATAGTTTGCTTTCACTTAAAAAACTTTTAACAGTAGTTAAACCAGCTTCATGTGGAATTGAAGTATAGAGATTTACTACATCAAGTGTAAAGATTAAACATGTATCCTCTATTTCAACTCCTGCAAGTTTTGTTAGAAAATCATTTGTGTCTTTAATAAATGATTTTTGTTGTTTAACTAAAGGAAAGAGGATCTTGTCTAAAAAAATTGAAGTGTTAGAAAACACAGAATCAGTGCAAGCCACAATAGGGCGTCCAGGTGGATGTGTGAGGTTTTTATGCACCTTGGGCAATGTATAGAAAACTGGTGTTATTGGAAATTTGTTAAACAAAAATTCATAAATCTCTTTAGAGATAATATTGCGTCCCAAGGCTCTATCTAAGATTCCTCTAAGTTCACTTTGTATCTCTGTAAGGGGGTTGTGATCTAGTATTTCATAAACTCCCCCATCTGATAATTGTTGTAGAATTTCCTGAATGTAATAATCAGTATCTAATATCACAATAGTTCCGCCCTTATCGGCGTTTTTTTATTGTGATATTTGTATTACTTTTTAGGGTAGATATAGCCTCCCATTCCCCTTTAGTTAAATTGTGTTGTTTAGTATATGGCTGCAATTTTGCTTTCTTTACCAAACTAGCAACATCCTGTTGGACAAACTTAACAAAGGTTTCAATACCAGAGTTACTTCTAGGAGGTATAAATGAGGACTTTTTGTATAGATTCAACCTTTTTAGATTAAAACAATCATTCTGCATTACTTCATTTATTGCATTTTGATCACACAAATTAGCCATATTACTCCCACCATATAGTGCCTTTAACCTTAATGTCCTGAAAAATTTATAGAGATCTTTGTCTATCTCAAAATCGTCATGATCTTTAACAGGGCAAAATGACAGTCCTTTCATCAAGAGACTAAGTTCGTTATCTGATAGCTTATATCTGGAGATATTAATGACAAGGTTTTCTTCTTCAGACACAGGGGAGTTAATTTTAGGCAGTTCATTTACCTGTGTTGTTATCTTCTCATGCCCCGTTGATGTCTCCCTCCTCTCTGCTGTCTGTGCGGCCTGTATAGTTGCCGCTGTTGGTTCCATGAACTGCGGGTATACATCCTGGGCTCTCTTTGATCGGCGGTGCTTCCGCCCTCCCCTCCGGTGTCTCCTTCCGAACCGGAGTCTAAAAAACTCTCCCCGGATGATGTGCTTTCGGCCTTGTCCTGATCTTGATCCGTTGTTACTCTCGGCGTTCTCCTCCAGCGTGGGCCCTCACGTGACCTAGACGCATTGTCATGTGACCAATGATAGACTCGATGGTTGGCGTAATCCAGCTCATCTCTCACGAACTTAACCCTTTTTCTTTCTTCAAGCTCCAAGCGGTATTGTGATAACAAGGCATCAATTTCGTCTTTGGTGGTCTTTAACATCTCCAAGGTAAGCTTAGTTTCCATAGCTCGTTCTGTGTCTTGTACAGCTTTTTTCTGTTTTTCGATTTCAATTTGCAGACATTCCACCGTCAGGACAATTAGGTCAAATGAACATTTGTTCAATATACTTTCAAACTTATTTTTATAGATTTCGTTATTAGACAGGATGGTAGGTCTTAACTTCACCCTTAAGCCCCTAGGGATCCTTTTAATACGATAGTATTCTGCAAGTGTAACTGAATGCAGTTCCAGGGATATCAATTTTCTTTTTGTTTTTTCATACTCTTTCTTGATATCAACTTCAGCAGTATCCCTTAGAAAATTCCTTGATCTAAGGGCTAAAGAAGTGATGCGTGCAGCATCAATGTCCGAATAAGAGAACATAGATGGTTGTTTACCCTCCATAGTGTTTTCACTCGTATTAAAAGGATCCCTAGGGATATCACATTTGAATTCGAATATTACATTTATAAAACACAATTTTAGACTAGAAACACTATTTCGAATGTCACATTTGAATCGAATGTCACATTTGAATTTGAATATTACATTTAGTAAACACAGTTGTAGACTAGAAATACTATTTGAAATTTGAATGTCACATTCAAATTCGAATGTCACATTCAAATTCGAATATTACATTTCGAAATTGAATAAATACATAGCTAAACATTCTATTATTCAAACAAATATTTTCTAATTTCATTGAAAATTTGAAAATAGAATGTAAGAATGTTATATAAACATTCGAAATTCGATTCGAACAAACAAATGTATAAAAATTTGTTTTAAATTTCGAATTTTTAGAAACATTCGCCCATCCCTAATATATACCTATGTGTACTATGTGTACATATGTATTTATGCATTTATATAAATACATAATGAATATTTACAGACATATAAACATATGTATACAAATACATCTACATAATTAAGACATATGCATATGTTTGTATCTCCATGACATGTGTAAACAACCACAACAAACCCATTATTGCTCGTGCGTAACTGTTAATGCGCCACTCTGGCCATAAATGGAGACAAAAGAAGAAAGACAAAAAGAGAGGAAAGAAACAAGAAGGCAAGAGAGAAAAGAAGAGGGAATGTGAGAAAAAAGGCCAGGAGAGACAAAGAATGCAAAAAAGAAAAGGAAGTAGGAGAAGACAATGGGGAGGTCCACAGAAGTGTAAGAGAATAGGAGAAGAATAGGGTAGAGAGAACAATAAACAAGGAGAGAGGTAGAATAAGGAGAGAGTTAAAGGAGGGAAGAATAAAGGGTGAGAGAGTTGGAGGGGGAAAAAAGTGAGAAGTGAGTAAAGGGAGGGGAAAGTGAAGATGATGAGAATAGAAGAAGGGGAATGATAAACAGAATGGAAGAGAGAATAGAGTGAAAAGAAAAAACAATGAAAGGGAAGAAGAAAGAAGGCAACACAAGGACAGGGCCTTTACTCCTTTATCATTTATGGCATGAGGTAATAATTACCTTAAAATGCACCTAATGTTCATATCACTGCAGCACCCAGTCTTAAGAAGAATCTTACGGCGAGATTACGAGTTTTGCGTTAGCCTTAAAAAGCAGCATTGAGAGGTCCCAACGCTGCATTTTATCTAACGCTGGTATTACAAGTCTGACAGGTAGAGGCTCACCGCTCACTTTTCTTCTGTGACTCGAGGCTACCGCAAATCCCCTTACGTCAATTGCGTATCCTATCTTTTTAATGGGATTTGGCTAATGCTGGTATTACGAGTCTTGGAGAAAGTGAGCGGTAGAGCCTCTACCTCCAAGACTCCAACCGCATTTAAAAGTCAGTAATTAAGAGTTTTATGGGCTAACGCCGGAACATAAAACTCTTAACTACAGTGCTACAAAGTACACTAACACCCATAAACAACCTATGAACCCCTAAACCGAGGCCTCCCCACATCGCAAACACTATAATAAAATTATTTAACCGCTAATCTGCCGACCGGACATCGCCGCCACCTACATTATCCCTATGAACCCCTAATCTGCTGCCCCTAACATCGCCGACACCTACATTATATTTATTAACCCTTAATCTGCCCCCCCAACGTCGCAGCCACCTACCTACACTTATTAACCCCTAATCTGACGACCGGACATCGCCGCCTCTATAATAAATGTATTAACCCCTAAACCACCGCACTCGCAAACACTATAATAAAATTTATTAACCCCTAATCTTGCCCTCCCTAACATCGCCGCAACCTACATGCAATTATTAACCTCTAATCTCCTGCCCCCAATGTCGCCGTTACTATAATAAAGTTATTAACCCCTAAACCTAAGTCTATCCCTAACACCCCCTAACTTAAATATAATATAAATAAAACAAAATAAATTTACTATAATTAAATAAATTATTCCTATTTAAAACTAAATGCTTACCTATAAAATAAACCATATGATAGCTACAATATAATTTAATCATTACATTGTAGCTATTTTAGGATTTATATTTATTTTACTGGCAACTTTGTATTTATTTTAACTAGGTACAATAGTTATTAAATAGTTAATAACTATTTAATAGCTACCTAGTTAAAATAATTACAAAAGTTACAAATACACCTAACACTACACTATCAATAAATTAATTAAATAAATTAACTACAATGATCTAAACTAAAATACAATAAAATAAAATAAACTATATTACAAAAACAAACACTAAATTACAAAAAATAAAAAAATATTACAAGAATTTTAATCTAATTACACCTAATCTAAGCCCCCTAATAAAATAAAAAAGCCCCCCAAAATAATAAAATTCCCTACCCTATTCTAAATTACAAAAGTAATCAGCTCTTTTTCCAGCCCTTAATAGGGCTTTTTGCGGGGCATTGCCCCAAAGTAATCAGCTCTTTTACCTGTAAAAAAAACAAATACAAGACCCCCCAACATTACAACCCACCACCCACAAACCCCTACTCTAAAACCCACCCGATCCCCCCTTAAAAAAAACTAAAACTACCCCATTGAAGATCACCCAACCTTGAGTCGTGTTCACCCAGCCGGGCACCGATGGGCCAAAAGAGGACATCCGGTGCTGCAGAAGTCTTCATCCGATCGGAGCAGAAAAAGGTCCTCCATCCAGCAGAAGTATTCATCCAAGTGGCATCTTCTATGTTCATTCATCCGGCACGGAGCGGGTCCATCTTCAAGACATCCGACGCGGAGCCATCCTCTTCTTCCCGACGACTAATGACAAATGAAGGTTCCTTTAAATGACATCATCCAAGATGGCGTCCCTCGAATTCCGATTGGCTGATAGGATTCTATCAGCCAATCGGAATTAAGGTAGGAAAAATCCGATTGGCTGATGTAGTTCAATCTGATTGGCTGATTGGATGAGCCAATAGAATGCAAGGTCTGGCTGAATTGGATTGGCTGATTAGAATCCTATCAGCTAATCGGAATTCGAGGGACGCCGTCTTGGATGACGTCATTTAAAGGAACCTTCATTTGTCGTTAGTCATCGGGAAGAAGAGGATGGCTCTGCATCGGATGTCTTGAAGATGAACCCACTCCGCGTCGGATGGATGAAGATAGAAGATGCTGCTTGGATGAACACTTGCTGGATGAAGGACCTCTTCTGCCCCAATCGGATGAAGACGTCTGCCGCTCCGGATGTCCTCTTTTGGCCCATCGGTGCCCGACTGGGTGAACACGACTCAAGGTAGGGTGATCTTCAATGGGGTGGTGTTAGGTTTTTTAAGGGGGGATCGGGTGGGTTTTAGAGTAAGGGTGTGTGGGTGGAGGGTTGTAATGTTGGGGGGGTCTTGTATTTTATTTTACAGGTAAAAGAGCTGATTACTTTTGTAATTTAGTATAGGGTAGGGAATTTTATTATTTTGGGGGGCTTTTTTATTTTATTAGGGGGCTTAGTTGCCTGTAAAATAAATATAAATCCTAAAAATGTAATTATTAAATTATATGGTAGCTATCTTATGGTTTATTTTATAGGTAAGTATTTAGTTTTAAATAGGAATAATTTATTTCATTATAGTAAATTTATTTCGTTTTATTTATATTATATTTAGCTTAGGGGGGTGTTAGGGTTAGGGTTAGACTTAGGTTTAGGGGTTAATAACTTTATTATAGTAGCAGTGACGTTGGGGGCGGGAGATTAGGGGTTAATAATTGTAGGTAGGTTGCGGCGATGTTAGGGAGTGCAGATTAGGGGTTAATAAAATTTATTATAGTGTTTGCGAGATGGGAGTGCGGTGGTTTAGGGGTTATTACATTTATTATAGTGGCGGCGATGTCCGGTCGGCAGATTAGGGGTTAATAAGTGTAGGTAGGTGGCGGCGACGTTGGGGGGGGGGGGCAGATTAGGGGTTAATAAATATAATGTAGGTGTCGGCGATGTTGGGGGCAGCAGATTAGGGGTTCATAGGGATAATGTAGGTGGCGGCGGTGTCCGGAGCGGAAGATTAGGGGTTAATAGTATAATGTAGGTGTCAGCGATAGCGGGGGCGGCAGATTAGGGGTTAATACGTGTAAGATTAGGGGTGTTTAGACTCTGGGGTCATGTTAGGGTGTTAGGTGTAGACTTAGAAAGTGTTTCCCCATAGGAAACAATGGGGCTGCATTAGGAGCTGAACGCTTCTTTTTTGCAGGTGTTAGTTTTTTTTTAGCCAGCTCAGCCCCATTGTATCCTATGGGGAAATCGTGCACAAGCACGTTTTTCCAGCTTACCGCTACCGTAAGCAACGCTGGTATTGAGGGTTGAAGTGGAGCTAAATTTGGCTCCACAATCACTTTTCTGAGGCTAACGCAGCCATTCAGAAAACTCGTAATACCAGCATTGGCTTAAGGGAGCACTGGAAAAAAAAAGGCTTGTTAGCCCCGCAGGTCTTTACCGACAAAACTCGTAATCTAGGCATAAGATTCTTCATAAGTTTTTTGTGATTTGAGGGGTGTTTGCAGTTGCCCCTATATCACTGGCACCAGGTATAGTGCTGTTTGTTACTTGTACTGTTACTGCAGAATATAATGGCACTTTGTAAATAAATAATTACTGCTAATAAAAATAATAATTAAAATAAGGAAGACAAGAGAGTAGGGGAGGGTCATGAGAAAGAAGCAGTAAGGGGGAAAGGGAAAGAAGGAAATGCAAGAGTGGGGCTTAGAGAGAAATAAGTTACAGAGGTGATAAATTTAATTTGACCTGTAGCCTCTGCTGCTTTAGAACAGCTTCTTACTATAATTTATGTCTCCCAGGAGAACTTTATGAGGGAAGGGAGCATTGTAGCTGCCACTGGACCCACAATGGGTAAAAAAAAGACTGGGCAATGGAGAGAATGGGGTGGGGGAAGAGAATTGGGATTCACTGTCATGTTTCATACACAGCGTAACTCTGTACACATCTCACAGAATCACAAAGAGCTGCAGGTCACTGAGTCTCTCTGTATTCCATATTATTTCTCCCTTGTCTTCTATTTCTCTGAGTAGCACAATCTGAGCCAGTGACCTGCAGCTGACTGGGAGGATTTGCACAGGGCTGCAGGTCACTGCTATCTGGCACTCTGCTACACTGAGAGGGAAAACAATGGTTAATAAAGGAAGACTGGCAAAAACATGTAGATTGTTCATTTATGATTGTAATTTAATGTTTGTATGTTTAAAATTGTTAATTATATTTAAAAATTAAACAAAATTGTTAATAGTACACATCAGGTATTGATATAAACGCTTACATTTAGACACATTATGCAGTTTCTAACAATAACTTATCAATTAACCCTCATTCTTTACATTTAATATAATTTCATAGATTTTACTTTCATTAGAGGGGCAGTAAACACCTTGGCCTAGATTTCTAGTGGCGCGCTAACTGTTGCGCACAAGGGGTTTATATTGGCTCTTTGTGCGCGTAGGAAGTAGGGCTTTATTACGAGTTGAAAGTAAACGCATTTGCTTGAGCACAATTAAGTTTAATGTGCATTGAGATAGCACGACTTCAGCTCTGATTAACTGTTATGTGAGCCAAATAAGTTGCACAAAAAAATACATTTAAAAGTACAGTTACACTCATAATAACACTGTCTAAGCAAAACGATTACAAAAAAAATATTGCATTAAAATCATTAAAAAGTTATAAGGGCTCAAAGATATGAGGTCTCAGGAAAAGGGCTGAGAATGGGCTTTAACATAGAGATACATACACGTCTAAATATGTATATGTATGTATATATGTGTACATAAGTATTTAAATGTGTATATGTGTATTTACAGACACATATACACATATTAACACATAAATACATATGTATAAATATAGAGACGTATATATATATATATATATATATATATATATATATATATATATATATATGTGTGTGTGTGTGTGTGTGTGTGTGTGTGCATTGGAGCCATTTGCAGTCAAGTAGCTGAAAACATGTAAAATCATATTTACCATTCAATTATTCTTCACATAGGGAAATATGTTTTAAGTATTTTTAAATAAATTTTACTATATATATCTGTATATATCTTTACCTATATATAAAATCATATATTTATATTAGTTGCCTATATATATTTTACCAAAAAAACCATCAGATTTATATAGAAATATGTATTTAAGAATAAATACAACATTGGAATGTTAAATACTTCATGTTGTCAGATTTGTGCAACTTGTTGGGTGTTTTTTTTGCAAATTTTCACACTCCATTAAAGTCTATTGTGGAATACGTTAATATCCAAAGTTAGACTTTTTGCGCATGCAAGCAAAAGCTTTTTACTTTTAACTTGTAATAAGCGGGCTACCTGACGTGCGCAAAAAGCCAAAGTCTAGTGAGGTTAACGCGCAAGCGGGATCGCAAACTAACGTTTAACTTGTAATCTAGTCCCTTGTAATTACATGATTTGGGTGAGTTTGAAAATGTTTTGAATGCATTAAAGGGACATAAAACCTAACATTTCTCTTTCATGATTCAGATAGAGCATACAATTTACTCAATTTTCCAATTTACTTCTGTTATCAAATTTCCTCCATTCTCTTGGTACCCTTTTGAGAAGGAGCAGTAATGCATTACTGAGAGCTAGCTGAACACATTGGACGAGCCATATATGTGCAGCCACCAATCACCAGCTAGCTCCCAGTAGTGCATTGTTGCTCCTCAGCCAACCTAGATGTGCTTTTCAACAAAAGATAACATGTGAACAAAGTCAATTAGATAGCATAAGTAAACTGGAATGTCGTTAAATTACTGCATGCTCCATCTAAATCCGGACAACATGGCAAGTGCCCCTCCAGTTGTATGATTTAAAAAATGCCTAATTTACACACTTAAATCACAGAAAAATGGGGTAAAATAAATGATAAAAACAAGGTGGTTTACTACACCTAATTAAACATTTTGAGCTAGATTACAAGTGGCACTCTAACATTAGCGTGTGCGCGATATTGCAATTTAGTAACCTTGCTAACTTGTGTTCGTATTACACATTGAAAGCAAACACATACCGCCACCGCAATCTAAATTTTCACTCATCGAGATTGCATGAGTGAAGACCTCATGTAAAGGGTTAGGGATAAAATAAAAGTTGCAGTATACACAACATAAATGCATTAAAATAAAGTGTTACACTCATGAACACTATAAAATACTTTATAAGGGTTAAAAGTTGTATGTATATGACAAGGTGTTGGAATGGAAAGGCCTATATATATATATATATATATATATGTGTGTGTGTGTGTGTATTTATGTATGTATATACATGCATATATACACATATAAACTCGTACAGTATACGTATATATATATATATATACACACACATACACATGTATACACATGGACTCATATAAATGTATATATGGTGTATATATATACAGTATATATATATATATATATATATATATATATATATATATACATACATTTTTGAGCCCTTTTCAGTCAAATACCTTTAAACTTATATATTTTTTATTTGATTTTACTATTTTATTGTGTATTTACTATAAATGATTTACAGTCCAATGTTCTTCACTTTTAAATAGATATTCCTACATAAATCTGTATATATACTGTATATATACCTGCATATATTCATATAGAAATATAGCTATAGATATACAGGCAGTGCCCAGGTTACAAACAAGATAGGTACTGTAGTAAGTTGAATTTGCATGTAAGTTGGAACAGGCACTTTTATTAGGTGAAACTGTAGCCAAACATTTTTTTTTAGTTTTTAATAGCATAGGAAAAAGTTTGTTTTGTTATCTGTGCCCCAGTTCAGGAAATTTCACAACACTTTCTGTCATTGTGACAATAGGATTTTAAATATTTTGGGTTATCCTGGAAAGGATTGGTGATAAAGCTCTATTTTCTCTGTTTGTAAGTACGAGTTGTACTTAATCAGATGTCTGTAACCCGGAGACTGGCTGTACATAAAAATCATCATATACTATGTATATATATATCTATATACGAGTATCTTTTTTAAAAATAAAAAGAACATTGTCTTCTATGTGAAGAGCTTTGGAATGTAATGTATTTATAACTAACGTCGGGTGAGCGCATTTGGTCAAACACAGTTGTGTTAGATCTTTTTTAAAAACGTAATTCATTGAAGTCTATAGGGAGAAATCGTTAGTGTGGTCACAATATCTAAAGTCCTGAAGTTTGCGCGTGTCAGATTCGCTCACAAACCATTGACTTTTAACTTGTAATACGTTCACTAACCTGTCTGCATAACAAGTTTACTTCCAGCAGTGTTTGCGCTCAAGCAAAATCGCTAAATACCGCTCCCCTTGTAATCTAACCTTTGATTTTTAAATCTCAAAGTGTTTGCTGTCCCTTTAAACTCTGTGAAAACGTCTGAAAAATGATCTTCATATAATCACCATATAATCAAAATTAGGGCAAAGAGCAACAGAGCTTGCATGCAATGTTCTCACACAGCGCTTCTGACGGAATATAAGGGGGGATATACTGAAAAAAGCTAATTTGTTATAAAAAATAAAATGATCTTTAAAAAAAAAAAGGAAGCATTTTAATTTTTAAACTAGAATTTCTCTATAAATGCTCTTATTCAAAGTAGCCTTATACTTATGCACATTTTTTTATATTCAATGTAAAAAATGATATCCATTTACTCAGGAAGCAAAAATGAAAAATAAAAAAATATATGTATTGCTGAAAGATAAAAACTTAGAGTAATAGAATGTGTTTGACATCTTCAATGGTTCCTATTTATCCTGCAAGCCTGGCCTTTCAATTCACTTGAAGCTGCTGTTTCAATCTGTTCCATCTTTGATCTTTTAACCTTCCATTTCCGATAGGTTAAGACTAATTCACAAGAGCGACTGCTGCTTTTGAGCTGTACCTTTCTCCAACATCCTTCGGGCGCACATTGACTGACTGGGAAGAATTCAGCATTAGACGCCATAATGCTCCTTTCAAACAACAAAATTATTTATCTGAATTCCATCAGGAAAGGGCATAAGTACAGTTACTGACACAATCTGGGTCCTAATAGCATTTTAAAAACGATTTGCTCTCATGCAATGTCTAACCATGTTTGCTGTAATAAAAGACTCGCTGATTTCAGCACAGCTGTTTGATTGGAAAGCTAGAGGCACCTGGGATATTTGGAGTTTAGCAAAAAGATCATTTTAAACTACAATGGATTCTACCATGTTATATAAAGTACATTTGAAAATGAATTAGTTAAATGCATAATAATAGCTGAAACTGTATTGCATTGAAGGTTCTGAATTTCCATATTTAAACTGAAAGAAAAGTATGTTTCTCTGTTTTCCAAAATAAGGTAACATGAATTCTGACAGCTCTAACAATTCTCTTCATTGTACAGCAAAACATTTTTGATGTGTACAAGCACATTCTGAGAAAACTATACTTTGTTCAGAAAACAGATATAAAAATACACTGGGATAGAAGAATGCCTGACTGCAGCACTGTCAAATTTGCCTTCAAAAACAGATCCCATTTCTTCACACGCCATCAAGAGTTGTCACTTTTGTGTCAGACAACGTTCTGTGCCCATGTTCTTTACAAAGAAGCCATGTTTTTCTTTTCTTAAAGTATCAGGTTCTATTGAAAACTAGATTAAAGTTTAAAAAAAAATGTAATGCAAACAATACATTAAAATATTAACATTAAAATAAGTTAAAGTTAATGACAATTACACGTATGTCTACATTAACAGAAGGTGTATGTTTGTGCATAGCACATCCCTAACTGCTCACTGACCGATGCGGGTCAACTACTATATATTGGAGTACATACAAAAAGTTTCATGCCCTTTAATATAAATATATATATATATATATAAATATATATATATATATATATATATATATATATATATATATATATATATATATATATATATAGTGATTGCATAAGTCTGTGAAACCTTGAATTGTCCTCAGTTTGTTTGATTGTGAGCTTGCATTGTATAGCTGTATTAGGGACCCAGGTTTTGGGAGAAACTTTGACATGGTGCCTGGGCTTGTCCCATTTGGCCAGATGGGGTAACTAACTCTTCCAGTTTTGCCTTAAATCTTAGCTGAGAGCTGCAAGTGAGTGCTGGACTTCCTCTGTGTGTTGTATTAATTTATTTTGTAATTTTCTGTATGGACCTTGCACCCAGACTTGTCTGGGGTTAACTGCCTGTGACTCTGGAGACGGTACAGATACCTGTGATAGCTATTAAGCACCAAGGGGTGTGCATGTTGCAGGGTCATACTATGTGTACCCAGTTCAGTCTGAGAGTTCAGTCCCCTTCCGTGTTTTGTATATATATATATATATATATATATATATATATATATATATATATATATATATATATATATATAAAATTTATATATTAGGGATCTGCATTTGTTTTTGGACGAATGTACATTTGTTACAAAAATTGGATATGTGAAAATTAAAACATACCGAAGAAAATCTAGTGCAAGTTCTGGGAGCCAAATGTGCTAAGTCTTCTGCTAGCATGCCCAGGGCTCTGGCATGAAGAGGAATGAGTTAGCACACTCTCCAGAGTGTGTTAAGGTAAGTATTTTACACTTTAAAAGTAAGTATGTAGCTACAGGTGAACTTTTAACCTGTTGCTTCAAAACATTTACATTCATTTAACAGAAACAAATGTAAATTTTTAACAAAAATTTGATTTTCATTTTGTGTTAAACAAAACGAAAACCAAATAGTATAGAGAATATATATTCGGGGAAACAAATGTCCTCAAATATTCGTTACAAAATTTTTGTATGTAACAAAAATTTCTTCCCACAAATATATTATGTTAAAAGTACAGCAAAGAGTCCTGAGAAATCTCCATAAACATACCTCAAGGAGCTTTCCAACTATTATTCACATCTCCAACCTTATATGTACACTAGGGATGGGTGAATGTTTCTAAAAATTCGAAATTTAAAACAAATTTTTATACATTCGTTCATTCGAATCGAATTTCGAATGTTTATATAACATTCTAACATTCTATTTTCGAATTTTCATTTTCAAATTTTTCAATAAAATTTTAAAATATTCGTTAGAATAATAGAATGTTTAGCTATGTATTCATTCAATTTCAGAATGTAATATTCGAATTTGAATGTGTCATTCAAATTTGAAATAGTATTTTTAGTCTACAACTTAGTTTAATAAATGTAATATTCGAATGTCACATTCGAATTTGAAATAGTATTTCTAGTCTAATACTGCGTGTTTTAAATGTAATATTCAAAATCGAATGTGACATTCGAATTCGAATGTGACATTCGAATTCGAAATAGTATTTATAGTCTAATACTGTATTTTTTTAAATGTAATAATCGAATTCGAATGTGACATTCGAATTTGAATGTGACATTCAAATTCGAAATAGTATTTCCAGTTTACAACTGTGTTTAATAAATTTGATATTCGATTTGAATGTGATATTCGATTCAAATGTGATATTCGAATTCGAAATAGTATTTCTAGTCTAATACTGTGTTTTATAAATGTAATATTCAAATTCTAATGTGATATTCGATTCGAATGTGATATTCGATTCGAATGTGACATTCGAATTCAAAATAGTGTTTCTAGTCTACAATTGTGTTTTTATAAATGTAATATTCGAATTCGAATGTGACATTCGTATTCGAATGTGGCATTCGAAAACTGTAAATAACATTCTGATGACCCCTGCTTCTTAACTCTCTGCTGTAGACTCGCTTGTGTGAGCCTGCAGCCAAATACGATCCAAAACTGCATTTGTAGCTTCTTAAATGGAGCGCGCACTGTAAATATGTCCTCAAATATTACTGAATATCTAAAAGGAGGATATTTATATACTTTTGTAATTTTGTTGGATAATAAATACAGTGAACTGTTTTTTGGATAATAGAGTACATTTTGTTTTATTCTATGGCTCTATGATATATTGGATTGAACACCAAGGTAATTTAAAACATGTCAAGAATAAAATAACAATGAAAGCGAAAGAAATTTGCCATGAAAAAAAATGTTACAGCCAATTGCTAAATAGGTCTTTTAAAAAAAAAAAAAAAAAGATGAATACGATTATGCATTGCTTAAGGCAGTGTTTTTCAACCAGTGTGCCATGGCACACTAGTGTGCCGTGAGAGATCCTCAGGTGTGCCACGGCAGACTGACAACAGTGTGACATATTTTTTAAACTTTGCTTGTTTTTTACTCCCAGTGCAGGGGTAGTTTGTAGGAGGCATGGCATAACAGCACAATACAAACAGTATGTGTGTGTTTGTGTGTATGTGTATATATATATATATATATATATATATATATATATATATATATATATATATATATATATATGCTGTATTAGGCTACAATGTGTGATTTTTTTAAAATTTTGGGATGGTGGTGTGCCACAGGATTTTCTAATGTAAAAAAGTGTGCCACGGCAAAAAAAAGGTTAAAAATCACTGGCTTAAGGTATGTACATTTAGAAAATATTTACTTCATAGTGTTAAATAGGGTCTATGGATTATTCTTTTAAATCATGTTACAGTGTGTAAAGAAAATCATAGTAATTAAGTATAAACATATATGGAACGCTGTGGGACATCCTGGTTGGCAGAGCTGCACAATTTGGTTGGTGAGGGGTATATAAGAAGTTATGTGTACATATTAACTCTGTATATGTTTAATAAAGGGGGAGACCCCGAGACGTCATTAAACCAGTGATTGTTTTTGATCATAAGTCCGGTCTCTGTTTGGATTCCATATGTATACAGTATATATATATATATATATATATATATATATATATACACACACACACATAATCTGGCATCAGAATATTAAGAACATCTAGGGCTTTAAGAATTTCAGATGTGTTCTAAAGAATTGTATTAAAGATAGATTACATCATATGAAATAAGTTCAAATGTATTGCATCTCCTCCTGACATATTTTTGTATTCATTGGCCTGGGTCCTATAGAGAAATAACATTTTAAGGTTAAAGATGACACCATTTTTAATGGAAGAGAAAACAAAGAGCGCATCCGGATTCAAGTGAGTTTATTCAACAATGGTAATACTGACACACAAATAGGATAACACTTACAAGATTCCAGATAAAATAGGCAGATAGACAGATGTACAATTCGATGCTGACCGGACCAATCGCCACAAGCCCTCCAAGTGGTAGCTGGACCCCCACAGCAAACGACTTATTACAAGTATATTCACAATTTCACCTATGCAGTGTATATTTCAACCTCAACGCGTTTCCCCCGTTTAACGAACAGGCTTTTTCAAGAGGACAGGTCTTAGCAATATACTTAAGCTTAAGTTGTACTGTTCATTTGATCTAAATATAATATTCCACTTTGTGGTTTGCTTGGCACTTCAATAATTTCAATATTAGGTAGAAACAAATAAATAGAAAATGTTTAAACTTGTATACTGCAAGGGGATTGCGGCTAAAAATATAGATAATTTATTTGTATACACTTAGACTCTAGATCTATTTGTGTTCTATATTGCCAGTCATATATTGCCTTAAATTACTTTAAACTTCTACTCGGACAAATAGCTAAAGAAAATAACACAGCTGCCAAGATCATTAGCTGTGTATCAATGAAAAAATCTGCTGAGACTGAATGTTGCTTATATACCTACCTTAGCTTTTGCTTGCATAACTAGCTCACAGATAATATACTTCTAGTAGAAAGAGTTTTATCCAATTAATAAAGCCTGCTTGTGCAAGTTTGGATATTGTTTAACTTAATAAAATCTTGAATATTCGAGTACCGCTACCGAGGTATTTGCAAACTAGTGCTGTTGCATTGCTCTGAATCATGAGCCACCGCTATAACACAAACACTACACCAATGTTCTTTGATAATAGAGTACTTTTAAATATCGAATGACATTTTAAACTACTGCCGAACTTAACCAAATATTATTTTAACAACAGGAGAGGCAAGTTAAAAGAGGTCCCCGAAACATCACCACAATAAAGTGAGCATGGAACTTTGGCTGAAATCCAGCGAGTGAGGTCTGTATGTTATATATATAAAACTGGCATTGGAATATTCAGAAAATCTAGGGCTTTTACATTTTCAGATGTTTACTTCAGTGAGAGGATTGCATTAAAGATAGATTACAATATTTGAGACAAGTTCAAATATATTGCATTATATTGTAATGTAAAAAAATAGTGTCAGATGAAAGCTAAATTTGTGCTGAATATATAAATGTATAATTCACAGATAGATAGATAGATAGATAGATAGATAGATAGATAGATAGATAGATAGATAGATAGATAGATAGATGGATAAATAGATGATAGATATTATAGATAGATAGATGATAGAGTTTTCCTTTGCATATATACATTTATATTATTTATGTTAGGGTCCAATAAGTAATTGGAGCTTAATTGCTCAGTGTCAAATTACACAATAAAAATATAACAATAGAAAAATAGAGTTAACACTTTATTTAAAAAACACTTAAAGCCCCAAAAAAACTTTCATTTTTCAAATAGGGCATGTAATTTTAAACAACTTTCCAATTTACTTTTATCAACAATTTTGCTTTGTTCTCTTGGTATTCTAGTTGAAAGCAAACCTAGGAAGGCACATATGATAATTTATAAGCCCTTGAAGGCCGCCTCTATTTTATTTACTTTTCACAGCAGGGGAGAGCAAGCTCATGTAGGCCATATAGATAGCATTGTGATCACGCCCGTGGCTAGTGGCAGACACTGCACTAATTGGCTAAAATGCAAGTCAATAGATAATAACTAAAAGTCATGTGATTAGGGGCGGTCAGAATATGCTTAGATACAAGTTAGTCACAGAAGTAAAAAGTGTATTAATATAACAGTGTTGGTTTTGCAAAACTGGGGAATGGGTAATAAAGGGATTATCTATCTTTTTAAACAACAAAAATTCTGGTGTTGACTGTCCCTTTAAACAAAAAAATATTAGTCTGAAATTGGGATACAAAAGAGAGTGGGTATCACAACTGCTCCTTTATTTTAATATTCAATCTCAACACAAAATTACAATAAAAACATAAAGGCCAGAGTACCAGAGGGGGTGATCGGTTTGTTTCACAACTATTTGGAGTAAAAGTAATAGGGGAAGAGCTTACTGCAAAATCATCAAACAGGCTCAAATGCGTCCTCCTGCCTGCAAGCTTCAGATATTGATATTGAGCTCCTCTTATTAGAAATTAAACTATTAAATCCAAACGTTGTCTGTTCACACACGTTTATTAAATATTTTCAAATGTGTTCACTATGATTGAATACTTAATAGCCTCAATATTTATTGTTGTATAACGTAACATATGTTGCCAAAAATATCACATACATAGTTATTAACACTGTTAGCTAACCAACCTTCATGATCACACCACCCACTGCCCAACAACGCAATTTGTCACTACTAATGTGACTTCTAACACTCTGCAGGCCGCCTCATATCTCACAGAAAGACAGTGCAAGTTCATGTGTGCCATATAGCTAACATTGTGCTCAATACCGTGGAGTTATTTAGGAGTCAGCACTAATTTGCTAAAATTCAAGTTTGTAAATAGCACTGAGATAAGGGGGCAGTCTGCAGAGGCTTAGATACAAGGTAATCACAGAGGTAAAAAGTATATTAATATAACAGTGTTGGTTATGCAAAACTGGGGAATGGGTAATAAAGGTATTATCTATTTTTTAAACAATACAAAATTGTGGATAGGCTGTCCCTTTAAAAATCTCAATGTTGCTGGTTGCAAACAGTTGTTATATGGATTATTTAGATTCAGAATCCTTCCAAACAGCAGAGGTTATTTTGCTGTTCCTCTAGTTAAAAAATAATATATATATATATATATATATATATATATATACAGTGGGGCAAACAAGTATTTAGTCAGCCACCAATTGTGCAAGTTCTCCCACTTAAGAAGATGAGACACCTGTAATTTTCATCATAGGTATACCTCAACTATGACAGACAAAATGTGGAAACAAATCCAGACAATCACATTGTCTGATTTGGAAAGAGCAATAATTAGAAAATGGAAGACATACAAGATCACTGATAATCTCCCTCGATCTGGGGCTGCACACAAGATCTCACCTCGTGAGGTCAAAATGATCACAAGAATGGTGAGCAAACATCCCAGAACCACACGGGGGACCTAGTGAATGACCTGCAGAGTGCTGGGACCAATGTAACAAAGGCTACCATCAGTAACACACTATGCCCCCAGAGGCTCGGATCCTGCAGTGCCAGACGTGTCCCCCTGCTTAAGCCAGTACATGTCCGGGCCCGTCTGAAGTATGCTAGAGAGCATTTGGATGATCCAGAAGTGGATTGGGAGAATGTCATATGGTCAGATGAAACCAAAGTAGAACTGTTTGGTAGAAACACAACTCGTCGTGTTTGGAGGAGAGAGAATGCTGAGTTGCAACCAAAGAACACCATACCTACTGTGAAGCATGGGGTGGCAACATCATGCTTTGGGGCTGTTTCTCTGCAAAGGGAACAGGACGACTGATCCGTGTACATGAAAGAATGAATGGGGCCATGTATCGTGAGATTTTGAGTGCAAACCTCCTTCCATCAGCAAGGGCATTGAAGATGAAACATGGCTGGGTCTTTCAGCATGACAATGATCCCAAACACACCGCCCAGGCAACGAAGGAGTGGCTTCGTAAGAAGCATTTCAAGGTCCTGGAGTGGCCTAGCCAGTCTCCAGATCTCAACCCCATAGAAAATCTTTGGAGGGAGTTGAAAGTCCGTGTTGAGCAGCGACAGCCCCAAAACATCACTGCTCTAGAGGAGATCTGCATGCAAGAACGGGCCAACATACCAGCAACAGTGTGTGACAACCTTGTGAAGACTTACAGAAAACGTTTGACCTCTGTCATTGCCAACAAAGGATATATAACAAAGTATTGAGATGAACTTTTGATATTGACCAAATACTTATTTTCCACCATAATTTGCAAATAAATTCTTTCCAAATCAGACAATGTGATTGTCTGGATTTGTTTCCACATTTTGTCTCTCATAGTTGAGGTATACCTATGATGAAAATTACAGGCCTCTCTCATCTTCTTAAGTGGGGGAACTTGCACAATTGGTGGCTGACTAAATACCTTTTTGCCCCACTGTATATATGTACACTTTATAGGCATTTCCAAGAACAATTAAAAATAAACATATTTTACCAACAAAAGACCAAAGAAATACATTTATCTGCTAGTTATGCTGACACCCTACAGGATTCTACAGCTTGTAAATCAATCTGTATTCAAACAAAAATGTTATAGTTACAGAGTTGTCCCTGTAATAATTAAATGATAACTGTTGTCAGGCTACAGTAAATCTATTATATTAGATTGTATTTGAACAATTTTTTATTTATTTTTTTGGGGGGGGGGGGGGTAGTTCTACATTTTATTTTATTAGTTAAATCCAATTTTAGTCATATGTAATTCAGGGTTTTTAAATTCCACCACAAATTAGGTAATTTTATTGCACGCTTTCCCCAATATACAAAACATAATTATTAACCTGTATATAGGTGAGTAAAATCACTACAATGACAGAAAACCAATTAAACCATAAGAGATAAATAACAGGAATGTAATGCACATTGTGCCTAATGATAAGAGGAGTTTTAAGAAAGCAAAGCAAATATTAAAAGAAATGTGTAAACACGTCATTTTCAATATACTATTTTTATGCAAAGGGAAATTAAGTTAGCATCAATATGAATACCTACTGTATACAAAACTGGAATTGGAATATTCTATTGACAGAAGTTTTTTTAAACTAAAGGGCCCGAAAGGGTTATGAAACCCCAAAATTGTCTTTTTTTATTAAAAGTATACAATTTTTTTTAAATAATTCCAATTTACTTCTATTTTCAAATTTGCTTCATTACCATGGTATTCTTTGTTGAAGAGATACTTATGTAGGTCTCTCGAGCACTACAGGGCATGAAATAGTGCTGCCCTCTAGTGCTCTTGCAACTTCTGTAATATAGTACTTTAGACAAATGAGCGCTCTTGAGCTTACATTGCTGATTTTCAACAAAAGGTACCACAAGAATGAAGAAAATTTGATATTAGAAGTAAATTAGAATTATGAATTGGATTCCTGTGCTGCAGCATCATTGCCGTATGACTTGCTGAATGTAATGAGAGGTCATGACTGACTAAAGTGACAAATGCATTACTTACTATGCATAAAGCATGTAGGACCGCTCTATACGCTACTACACTGCAAAGAAGAATACGATAAGTGATGGAGTCAATCGTTAGTAACAGGAATACAAAAACATTATTTATTCTAAAAAGTTAAAAATGATACAAAATAGTAGCGCATTAAGTTAAGGAAGCATTTTATACAATACTTGCTATTACCATCACTTTAACTGTTGGAGGTATAACAATGCTATATACTATTTAAAATAAAATGCTTAGGCCTAGATTTAGAGTTTTGTCGGTAAGGACCCGCGTAGCTAACGCCGGCTTTTTTCTGGCCGCACCATAAAAATAACTCTGGTATTGAGAGTCCACATAAAGGCTGCGTTAGGCTCCAAAAAAGGAGCGTAGAGCATATTTAACGCAGCTTCAACTCTCGATACCAGAGTTGCTTACGCAAGCGGCCAGCCTCAAAAACGTGCTTGTGCACGATTCCCCCATAGAAAACAATGGGGCTGTTTGAGCTGAAAAAAAACCTAACACCTGCAAAAAAGCCGCGTTCAGCTCCTAACGCAGCCCCATTGTTTGCTATACGGAAACACTTCCTACGTCTGCACCTAACACTCTAACTTGCACCCCGAGTCTAAACACCCCTAACCTTACACTTATTAACCCCTATTCTGCCGCCCCCGCTATCGCTGACCCCTGCATATTATTATTAACCCCTAATCTGCCGCTCCGTAAACCGCCGCTACTTACATTATCCTTATGTACCCCTAATCTGCTGCCTTAACATCGCCGACCCCTATATTATATTTATTAACCCCTAATCTGCCCCCCACAACGTCGCCTCCACCTGCCTACACTTATTAACCCCTAATCTGCCGAGCAGACCTGAGCGCTACTATAATAAAGTTATTAACCCCTAATCCGCCTCACTAACCCTATAATAAATAGTATTAACCCCTAATCTGCCCTCCCTAACATCGCCGACACCTAACTTCAATTATTAACCCCTAATATGCCGACCGGAGCTCACCGCTATTCTAATAAATGTATTAACCCCTAAAGCTAAGTCTAACCCTAACACTAACACCCCCCTAACTTAAATATAATTTTAATCTAATGAAATTAATTAACTCTTATTAAATAAATTATTCCTATTTAAAGCTAAATACTTACCTGTAAAATAAACCCTAATATAGCTACAATATAAATTATAATTATATTGTAGCTATTTTAGGATTAATATTTATTTTACATGCAACTTTGTAATTATTTTAACCAGGTACAATAGCTATTAAATAGTTAAGAACTATTTAATAGTTACCTAGTTAAAATAATTACAAAATTACCTGTAAAATAAATCCTAACCTAAGTTACAATTAAACCTAACACTATACTATCATTAAATTAATTAAATAAAATACCTACAATTACCTACAATTAAACCTAACACTACACTATCGATACATTAATTAAATACAATATCTACAAATAACTACAATGAAATAAACTAACTAAAGTACAAAAAATAAAAAAGAACTAAGTTACAAAAAATAAAAAAATATCTACAAACATAAGAAAAATATTACAACAATTTTAAACTAATTACACCTACTCTAAGCCCCCTAATAAAACAACAAAGCCCCCCAAAATAAAAAATGCCCTACCCTATTCTAAATTACTAAAGTTAAAAGCTCTTTTACCTTACCAGCCCTGAACAGGGCCCTTTGCGGGGCATGCCCCAAGAAGTTCAGCTCTTTTGCCTGTAAAAAAAACATACAATACCCCCCCCCAACATTACAACCCACCACCCACATACCCCTAATCTAACCCAAACCCCCCTTAAATAAACCTAACACTAAGCCCCTGAAGATCTTCCTACCTTATCTTCACCATACCAGGTTCACCGATCCGTCCTGAAGAGCTCCTCCGATGTCCTGATCCAAGCCCAAGTGGGGGGCTTAAGATGTCCATGATCCGGTAGAAGTCTTCATCCAAGCGGGGCAGAAGAGGTCTTCCATCCGATTGAAGTCTTCATCCAAGCGGGGCAGAAGAGATCTTCCATCCGATTGAAGTCTTCATCCAGGCGGCATCTTCTATCGACATCCATCTGGAGCGGAGCGGCAGCATCCTGAAGACCTCCGACGCGGAACATCCATCCTGGCCGACGACTGAACAACGAATGACGGTTCCTTTAAATGACGTCATCCAAGATGGCATCCCTCGAATTCCGATTGGCTATCAGCCAATCGGAATTAAGGTAGGAATATTCTGATTGGCTGATGGAATCAGCCAATCAGAATCAAGTTCAATTCGATTGGCTGATCCAATCAGCCAATCAGATTGAGCTTGCATTCTATTGGCTGTTCCGATCAGCCAATAGAATGCGAGCTAAATCTGATTGGCTGATTCCATCAGCCAATCAGAATATTCCTACCTTAATTCCAATTGGCTGATAGAATCCTATCAGCCAATCGGAATTCGAGGGACGCCATCTTGGATGACGTCATTTAAAGGAACCGTCTTCTGCCCCGCTTGGATGAAGACTTCAATCGGATGGAAGACCTCTTCTGCCCCGCTTGGATGAAGACCTCTACCGGATCATGGACATCTTCAGCCCCCCGCTTGGGCTTGGATCAGGACATCGGAGGAGCTCTTCAGGACGGATCGGTGAACCTGGTATGGTGAAGATAAGGTAGGAAGATCTTCAGGGGCTTAGTGTTAGGTTTATTTAAGGGGGGTTTGGGTTAGATTAGGGGTATGTGGGTGGTGGGTTGTAATGTTGGGGGGGGGTATTGTATGTTTTTTTTACAGGCAAAAGAGCTGAACTTCTTGGGGCATGCCCTGCAAAGGGCCCTGTTCAGGGCTGGTAAGGTAAAAGAGCTTTTAACTTTAGTAATTTAGAATAGGGTAGGGCATTTTTTATTTTGGGGGGCTTTGTTGTTTTATTAGGAGGCTTAGAGTAGGTGTAATTAGTTTAAAATTGTAATATTTTTCTTATGTTTGTAGATATTTTTTTATTTTTTGTAACTTAGTTCTTTTTTATTTTTTGTACTTTAGTTAGTTTATTTCATTGTAGTTATTTGTAGATATTGTATTTAATTAATTTATTGATAGTGTAGTGTTAGGTTTAATTGTAGGTAATTGTAGTTATTTTATTTAATTAATTTAATGACAGTATAGTGTTAGGTTTAATTGTAACTTAGGTTAGGATTTATTTTACAGGTAATGTTGTAATTATTTTAACTAGGTAACTATTAAATAGTTCTTAACTATTTAATAGCTATTGTACCTGGTTAAAATAATTACAAAGTTGGGGGGCGTGTCTGACCATCGGCCAAGATGGCTGCTTTGTGATTCTAGCTGCTTGAAGGAGAAGATGAAACCACTGTTTACTTCACCCTACACGACTAATCTAGTATTATTTTGAAGACTCATTGATAGTGAATACTTGTGGAGCTAATCTACATTATTTTTATACCGGTTTTCAGTTCAGCAGCCTGAAATTGATGTGGTGCGCAGTGGAGGCCTACTCACGGCTTGGAGCAGCATCTACCCCCCCAGTATCCTGATCATTCAGAACATCCAGTCATTTGTACTGAAGTATGAAAAATTAGGGAAAGTAACGATACTCGATATAGACGGCCACTTTATGTTTATTCTGGAATAAAGATTTCATTGAAGGATAAAGCATTAACACAGTTACTGAACTTTTATTAGAAGCACAAGAACGACATTGCAGCGCAAAATGGAAGCTGTGGTGGACTGGGAAAATTCTGTTTCAAGCTTGATTGCTCATTACACGCAACAGTTTACCAGGGAGTTGCGACTGACTTTTACTGCACTTGGATATGAAAATGCCCCTGAGCGGTTTATACAACAGCCCCAGGATATACCAGCTATGGAAGCGCTACCGGAGGCTGATATTGTAGCACCTCAGTCCCCAACTCTCTATGCCGTAGCAGCACCACGGTCTCTAACTGCATACCCTGTAAGTATGGGAAAGAGACCACTTGTAAGCGTGCCCAAAGCACCTACAGCTGCTCAGTATAAGACGGAACATCCAGATGATTTGGCTCCCTTGCTATTGACTCAAGCGTCTACTGTATTGCTACCCAGACAGCTCAAAGGGGGTGAGTGGATATCTGCGGGATCTCGCTATGTGTTTCATGTGAGGCATGCACCTACAGATGGAATTTACTGTCTGCAGACGGCTCCCCCATTTGCTTCAGATCTGTTTGTTGTTGGGCCATGTGAACTATGGCGGTGGGACGTTGCCATAAAATGTGAGAGATCCGGAATTGGATAAGAACTTTTTTCCTCCCTAGAGGCTTTGGGACGCTCAGGATCGAGGTGAATTGCTTGATAACAGGGTCGGTTGGAACTTGGTTTAGAGACCTCTCCCCTGCCTCTCTGAGACTTGAGACTATTTTGCTGTTGCTCACTTCAATGTTAGGGTTTTGTTTTTTTTTTTTTTATGAGTCTCTTATGTTGCTAGTTTGTTTGCAAATTTGAGCGAACTGTTCACAGTCTGCCTCCTATTTTAGTACTTTAATTCCACACAAGCTTAGTGCCCAGATAAGACACAGCTCACTTCACCCTGTTACACGTCAGTGATCTTCTCTATCTGTTTGCAGGGCTTAGTACGGGAATCTACTAACATGCTTGGGGAAAATCTGTTGGATGTTGTCTAGTTAATGTGGGGTATTAAGGGAGATAAAGAGAATTACGGCTCTATGCACACATGCTGTTAGCTGGATAGTATAGATGTTGATATTTATATAAGCTTGTTAGTTCTCTGATATACAACATAGGAGATTTTGTCAGATCATCTAATATGCCATTTTTTATAGCTAAATATCCTGTTTAAACATGATACCATATTGCTGCCATATTGCTTTAGATCTAGCTATATGAGATGTTTATACAGCCTTAAGTATCATTGTCCCTAACTGCTAAGTTACATCTTTACTCATTCCCATGTTGACATATGGTTGCGGGTGCCTATTATATTAACCATATTTGTTATATTTTTGAAAAGTAGGGAAATAGATCCCTTTAAAGTAAGTATTTCAAAATGTATGCAATTATTGTGCTAGTATTTGAACTCTTTATTTGATCCCCCAGTTTCGCCCTGTCAGCGGCTGAGACAGGGTGAGAGCTATAGTTGTTATTGTTTCACCAAAGATAGTCTTACATATTAGTACATGGGTATACTGTGGTGGGCTACTAGTTTTTGCTTTCTAAAATAATAGTTTAACTACCTATTTTTATCGTTTGTAACGCTGAGTATAAGAATGTCATGCTTGTGTTTTTGTTTTTTTTTCTATCCATTGTCCATTACAAGGGTCCAAAAGTGGCCCTATATTATCGGCCAAAGTGTGATGTTTAAGGTTCACTCTACCTTTTTTGTTTTGTGTGGTACAGCCTTATTTGTTATATGCGTGACTACCTTCCATATATGTGCGATATTTTAGATGCAAGGGTTCCAAAGTGGCCCTATATATTATTTAGAAAATTTGAGGTTAAATTATTAATGCTGTATAATATTATGGAAATGTGTGATATATGTACAGTACTATATATTATTATTACTCGCCCTTACGGGTTGGGGGCTTATGTAACAGATTTCTTTGTACTGTTCTATTATGTACCTCAATAAAAATTATTAAAGTAAAAAATAATTACAAAGTTGCCTGTAAAATAAATATTAATCCTAAAATAGCTACAATGTAATTATAATTTATATTGTAGCTATATTAGGATTTATTTTACAGGTAAGTATTTAGCTTTAAGTAGGATTAATTTATTTAATAAGAGTTAATTAATTTCGTTAGATTAAAATTATATTTAATTTAGGGGGGTGTTAGTGTTAGGGTTAGACTTAGCTTTAGGGGTTAATACATTTATTAGAATAGCGGTGAGCTCCAGTCGGCAGATTAGGGGTTAATAATTGAAGTTAGGTGTCGGCGATGTTAGGGAGGGCAGATTAGGGGTTAATACTATTTATTATAGGGTTAGTGAGGCGGATTAGGGGTTAATAACTTTATTATAGTAGCGGTGCGGTCCGCTCGGCAGATTAAGGGTTAATAAGTGTAGGCAGGTGGAGGCGACGTTGAGGGGGGCAGATTAGGGGTTAATAAATATAATATAGGGGTCGGCGGTGTTAGGGGCAGCAGATTAGGGGTACATAAGGATAACGTAGGTGGCGGCACTTTGCGGTCGTCAGATTAGGGGTTAATAAGTGTAGGTAGCTGGCGGCGACGTTGTGGGGGGCAGGTTAGGGGTTAATAAATATAATATAGGGGTCGGCGGTGTTAGGGGCAGCAGATTAGGGGTACATAAGTATAACGTAGTTGGCGGTCGGCAGATTAGGGGTTAAAAAAATTGAATCAAGTGGCGGCGATGTGAGGGGACCTCGGTTTAGGGGTACATAGGTAGTTTATGGGTGTTAGTGTACTTTAGAGTACAGTAGTTAAGAGTTTTATAAACCGGCGTTAGCCCAGAAAGCTCTTAACTACTTACTTTTTTCCTGCGGCTGGAG
This sequence comes from Bombina bombina, assembly GCF_027579735.1. Taxonomy (NCBI): domain Eukaryota; kingdom Metazoa; phylum Chordata; class Amphibia; order Anura; family Bombinatoridae; genus Bombina; species Bombina bombina. The sequence goes on from NC_069500.1 coordinate 383,979,167, forward strand.
TTTTGTCGTTAGATTTCTAACGCTCACTTCAGACACGACTCTAAATACCAGAGTTAGAAAAATCCCATTGAAAAGAGAGGATACGCAATTTACGTAAGGGGATCTGCGGTATGGAAAAGTCGCGGCTGAAAAGTGAGCGTTAGACCCTTTTTTGAGTGACTCCAAATACCAGAGTTAGCCTAAAACCAGCGTTAGGAGCCTCTAACGCTGGTTTTCACGGCTAACGCCAAACTCCAAATCTAGGCCTTAGCCTGTAGTGTTATATGAATTATTTCGATTCAGAAGCTTTTCAAACAGCAGAGGTCATATTACTGTTCCTTTAGTTAAAAAACAAAAAAAAACTTTAGTCATTTCCAATCAGAAATAGAGATAAACAGCTCAGTTTTTCTGAGGTCTGGGTAACTGTCTCAAATTCATTTGGGATCTCATGTGGAGTAACCAATGAAACATTACAAAATAAAACAGACCAATTTAAAATAAACAGATTTTACCAATGCTATAATATTAAAGGCCAAGTGTGTTTGTCCGAAGCTGTCATGCGCAGTAGAGACAGCGCAAGGACAAACACAACTTGCCTTCAACACACTGACCTGGCATATGGGCCTGCTTGGGCTGACCGTGCATGACGGGGTGGGCCAGGTGGGACGCGGATGAGGGGGGAGAAAGGAGAGAGCAAAATAGAGGGGAGAGACAGCAAAAGAGAGGAGGAAGAGCACAAAAGAGGGGAGAGAGATGGGGGATAGAGAGAGAGCAAAAGAGGGGGGATAGAGAGAGAGAGCAAAAGAGGGGGGATAGAGAGAGTAAAAGAGGGGGGATAGAGAGAGCAAAAGAGAGGGAGAGAGACAACATAAGAGAGGGGGGAGGGAGAGCAAAAGAAAGGGAAGAGAGAGTAAAATAGGGGAGATAGAGAGAGCAGAAGAGAGGGAGAGGGACAGCAAAAGAGAGGGGGGAGAATGGGGAGAGAGAGCAAAAGAGAGGGGGAGAGAGCAAAAGAGAGGGGGGGGAGAGAGAGCACAAAAGAGAGGGGGGAAAAGAGAGGAGGAAAAAGAAGAGGGGAGAGAGAGAGAGCAAAAGAGAGGGGGAGAGAGAGAGCAAAAGAGAGGAGGGAGAGCACAAAAGAGAGGGGAGAGTTAGCACAAAAGAGAGGGGGTGAAAGAGAGGGGGGGAGAGAGAGCAAAAGAGAAGGGAGAGAGCAAAAGAGAGGGGCAGAGAGAGAGAGCAAAGAGAGGGGGGGAGAGAGAGAGGGGGAGAGAGAGAGCATAAGAGAGGGGGGGGAGAGAGAGCAAAAGAGAGGCGGAGAGAAAGAGCAAAAGAGAGGAGAGAGAGAGCAGAAGAGGGGGGGGGGAAGAGAGAGCAAAAAAGAGGGGGCAGAGAGAGCAAAAGAGAGGGGGGATAGAGAGAGGGGTGGAACCACTGTACTGCAAAAACTGGCCCGTGTACACAGGCTTTAGGACTAGTAAATAAATAAAAGATCAAAGAAAAACATTTATATGCTAGTAACAGCTTGTAAATCATTTAGTGACAGCTTGTAAATCATTCTGTTTTCAAACAAAAAAATGTTATAGTCACAGAGTTGTGTCCTGTAATAATTAAAGGATGACTGTTGTTATGCTTTGTTAAATCTATATTAGCTTCTCTATATTAGCTTATATTTGAACACTTTATTTTTATTTGTATGAGAAAAAAAGAAAACACAGCGCATCCGCGATTCACAGCATCGTTTAATTCATAACACACAGCTCCACGTAAAATGTCACACTTACAAGATAAAGGATAAAAACTAGCACTTAGCCCACTGGCTGATGAGAAGACCGCCTGTAGTAGTTACCGGAAAGGATCACCTGGACGCCGGCCAGCAGCACCTGGAGTCACACTTCTCCTTGTCTCACAGAGCGGTAATAGATCAATAGCATATAGCAGTCCCTTTACCCAACGCGTTTCCTCTGCTCGCGGGCAGACTTTTTCAAGGGGATTTGTTCAACTGGAGTACTATACACTCCATACATAGACTGCTTTATAACGCCAAACTTCCTCTAGCTTAATTACATCAGATGTGTCCAGGTACCATAAGTGCTCTAATAAAATGGCAAATACCTAAATGCTTATAAAAAACGGACACATAGTATACACAATTGATAGAATAAATAAATAAATAGTTACAGCAATTGAGGATAACTATTTGCTATACATAATATAAATAATAAAAAAAAAAATAATTTCAATGTCTACTAAAATAGATACATCTTTCCAAACGTCTAAGTACATACTTCATCATCTAATTAATAACAGTGGACACTAAAAGTAATTTCCAAATTCAAAGTATGAAGTTAAAATATATATATATATATATATATATATATACAGATATGTCCATAAAATTCACTATTTCTATAAAAAACACACCATGATTAAAAAAATCCTAAGAGAAAATATATAAGAAGTTTAAATAAAATAGAATGGAATGGAACATACTCTTCTTAGTACTTCCTAAAACCACCACAGACCACATAGCGGGAGTCCCGTGAATCACCGGCTGCTCTGCCTGTTCGTTCAGCTTACCTCACTACATCGAGGAGTCTATCAGAACCACAGCTCCTACCATTTGGAACCTAACAGCTTCTTGCAAGAGTGCAGCTAAGTGTTCTCTTATATAAATATATGAACATTGTGCATTTTTACCGAACTTGGATAACACTGTTTGGGGCTATTTTTGAGACTGTGCAATTAATTACAAAGTGTTTTGGACTTCTATAAAGGACATTGGGACTGACATATACTCCTCCGTTGGGAGCTCAAGAGAAAGAGATAGTTATACATTCCATTAGAGTTTGTGTACCTGTTTAAATATTTCACATTCAGTATTTCATTTGTAAATTTGTGCCTATACATACCTATAATAGTTACATAAGGGCTACTGAGAAATAGGGTAAGCTTGATCGTCATTCCCTCAAGCTCATTTAGCGCAGTATTTGTTTGTTTTAATTTATTTTTATTTATATTAGTCCATTTCACTTTTTCTTTGCTTTCTCCCTTTTCTAATGTTAGTTAAAAGGAAGTAATATTTTTTACAATTTCACAAAACAAATATCTGAATGAATGCATCAATGATATTTAAAGAAAATGAAAAAATACTGATGAAATTTGTAAGCATTCATTCATTTTATTTAAATTACTTTTTTAATTCTTCCCTCAAGCGGGCTGGAGAGCCGCTCTAACCACGATTCTTTTCTTCCCCAGTTTTGCATAACCAACACTGTTATAGAAATATACTATTTACCTCTGTTATTACCTTGTATCTAAACTTCTGCAAACTGCCTCTTTATCTCAGATCTTTTGACAGACTTGCATTTTAGGCAATTAGTTCTGGCTCTTAAATAACTTTACATGCTCAAGCACAATGTTATTTATATGAAACACATGAACTAACAACCTCTAGCTGTGAAAAACAGTCAAATGCATTCAGATAAGAGGCGGCTTTCAAGGGCTTAGACATTAGCATATGAGCCTACCTAGGTTTAGCTTTCAACTAAGAATACCAAGAGAACAAAGCAAATTTGATGATAAAAGTAAATTGGAAAGTTATTTAAAATTGCATCCCCTTTCTGCATCATGAAAGTTTAATTTGGACCTTACTATCCCTTTTAGCCTCCTATTAACGCGACCCGGGGATCTGAGAAGAAGGATCAAGTTAGTGCAGCTCTGCAGCTCGTTAAAGGTAAGTATAATGTTACAGGTGAACTTTTTCACCTGTAGCAAAGGAACATTTACTTTTGTTTAACGAAAACTAATGTAAATGTTCCACAGATATTCAGTATTGGTTTTGTTTAAAGCAAAACACAATAGTGTAGCCAACGAATATTAGGGGAAACAAATTTCCCCAAATATTCATTCAGAAAGATTTGGACAAACCAAATTTTTTTTATGCACAAGTCTAGTTAAATCAAATTTTAACCATGTGTAATTCAGGCTTTTTTAATTATAGCACAAAATTAGGTAATTATATTGCACCTTTTCCCCAATATACAGAAAGAAAAGCTAATATTAAAAGAAAAGTTATTTTTATGCAAATGGAAAGGCATCAATCTATAATACACAATGAATAACCCATTACAATAAAGTTTAAGACTGCTATAAATGGAGCCAGCAAACTGCTTCTGAATTATTATTTTTTTAAATCTAGGAGCCAGCCTATGAATTAAAGGGACACTATAGTGCAAAATTGCATGCTGTAATTGTTTAGTGCATGTCATTTTTGCACTACTGACGAAATAACTGTGTGTGTTTTACCCACCCAAATGTATTAAATACACAGGTAAAGTCCTACTAGAGATCCACAGTAAACTGCTAACCCTGTGCAGGGCACAGAAGGCAGGACTTTAGCTATGAGTTTAATTATTTTGCGTTGGTATGCAGGAAGGTTGAGATGTTTGCAAAAATAACATGCTATAACAAATTAGAGCATGTCATTTCTGCACAACCTTCACTTAGCATGCACTGAACAGTTATTAACTTGGCAGAAACACAGAGAATAATATTTATCCCATTAGCTTTCAATAACATACAGGACATAGAATTAATCCCCTGGATTCCTTGAAGGTACAAAACACATCTGAACCACTTGACTGCCAGTTACACATGGAACACAGAAGTTAACTACTTTGTTGCTTAGTTACTCACATGAATGATAGCACTGGATACCAATACAATACAGACATGGACAGATTATGCCCACAAATACCAGTAACACACTGAACACACATATCAATCCCTTGGCTACTAGTAACTCATAAACCAGAAAATAAACTCTTGGCTGCTAGGGATACAACAAATCAAGACTAATCCCACATTTAACACTAAAATATTTCCAGATGTATCTTCCAAACCCTTTTACTGATTCATTCACTTAAGAAGGCATCCATTAGCAACAATGGTACCTAGCAAAAAAATTTTTTATCAAATTAGTTGCCTTTAGTGTAAATATTCTTTGTGGCCCAGCAATTTGCTTTTGAGACTATATATAGTATACTTAAAGTGACAGTAAAGTCCAAATTAAAAATGTAATGATTCAGACAGAGCATGTAGTTTTAAACAACTTTCCAATTTACTTTTATCATCAAATTTGCTTTTTTCTCTTGGTATTTTTTGTTAAAGGCTAAACCTAGGTAGGCTTATAGGCTGATTTCTAACACTCTGCAGTCCAAATAATATCTCACTGTCTGGCTGTGAATAGCTAATAACAAGTACTTAAGAGTCAGCATTAATTGCCTGAAATGCAAGTCTGTCAAAAGATCTGAGATAATGAGGCAGTCTGCAGAGGCTTAGATTCAAGGTATTCACAGAGGTAAAAAGTATATTAATATAACAGTGTTGATCATGCAAAACTGGGGAATGGGAAATAAAGGGATTATCAATCTTTTTAAACAATAACATTTTTTGTATTGACTATCCCTTTAATATAATGAGGTTACAATCACAATCAGAATTTGATTGTTTCTTCAGCAGTATTTTTTTTTATGGTTTCTGTGAAATATGATCCTATACTTATCATGGGCCAGTCCTGCTTAGCTGATCACAATCTAATTTCTCAATACTTAATTGTTAAGTGATATAACAGCTAAAATGACTTGATAAATAGCAGACAACTCTTTTAAAATTATTACATTTACTACCCCCCAAATTTTTTGAATATAACATTTGTTTTGTACATAGGTGACATTATGAAGATTTGTCTTCAAACAAATAGAAATGCTACCTGCTCAACCGGTAGAAAGTAATAGTAAGCACTTTTACACTAATAAACATTAGTGAAACCAATAACAAACACACATGCCACTATACCAATAATTCTCCTGTTTATATTGCTTAAAACATACACACACATCTCTAGGGGTTTGGTGCATAACAGGTTAATTACAAACATTCCACTTATTAGCATCATTACACACTATCAAAACCAGTCAATCAATATAGAGGTCCTGTGATGCAATCACGAAACCCACAAAATCCACATTATGTTAATAATAAATTGTGCACTTTTGTATTGTTTCTGGGGTAACAATCCCAAGTTTCTATGGTATTAATGGCAGAAGCAATTTTTTGAATGTGATCACTTGAAAAACACACTGACAATACAGTTCAGCATTTAAATATCTTGAGATTATGATCAGCCCTTAAATGTTTTCATGTTAGCAAAATATTAAAAAGTAAATATGTATCACTAAAGATCAAAACATATCTTCTTATTAGCTGTACAAGAGCAGCAATTGCAGTTTGTTTCCATACTGAACCTCATACAAAAGAACAAAAAAAAGAACAGCACAATATATAACTATAAGAATGTTTGTAGCAAAATGAACAACATGTGACTAAATACTTTTATTTATAGTTCATAGTAAATTTTAGAATAACTGTTGTACTGCAATAGAATGTCTTTTTGTAAAAGCAAAAACTGACAAAACCATATGAGCATTTAACCCAGCACACACCAGGGGCGCGATCCGATATTGATCGCAGTTTGCGGCGCAAGCGAGGGAACCGGCGTCGCCCGCAGTTTCAGCTCGCAACTCGAGCCATCCCATATAGGTCGCCGTCAGATGCTAACGTGCCGTAAGTCTCACAAACCAGCGATGTCCAGAAATCTGCATAAGTACAAATTTCTGGCGTCGCCAGTGACTTGCGGCACGTTAGAAACTGCCGGCGCCTATAAAACCTGACTAAAGTTTAAAACACCCGCACTGTCTAACACGCCTTCCTAACATAGCCCGCACTGTCTAACCCTCTATCCGCTATCCCCCCTCACTAGCCTAACAATAAAAAAGCTATTAACCCCTAAACCGCCGCTCCCGTACCCCGCCGCAACCTAATAAAGTTATTAACCCCTAAACCGCCGCTCCCGTACCCCGCCGCCAGCTATATTATATCTATAAACCCCTAAAGTGAGCCCCTAACACCGCCGCCATCTATATTAAAATTATTAACCCCTAATGTAAGCCCCTTACACCGCCGCCATCTCTATTAAAATGATTAACCCCTAATTTAATCTACCTACCCCGCCGCCAGCTATATTATCTATATTAACCCTAAGTATATTATAGTTAATATAGGTATTACATTATATATATTAACTATATTAACCCTAATTATATTAGGGTTAATATAGTTAATATAGTTACTATAGTATTTATATTAACTATATTAACTCTATCTAACCCTAACTAAATTTATATTAAATTAATCTAATTCATTTATAAACTAAAATATTCCTATTTAAATCTAAATACTTACCTATAAAATAAACCCTAAGATAGCTACAATATAATTAATAATTACATTGTAGCTATGTTAGGGTTAATATTTATTTTACAGGTAAATTGTTAATTATTTTAACTAGGTATAATAGATATTAAATAGTTATTAACTATTTAATATCTACCTAGTTAAAATAATTACCCAATTACCTGTAAAATAAATCCTAACCTAAGTTACAAATACACCTACACTATCAATAAATTTAATAAACTACAAACATCTATCTAAAAATACAATTAAATTAACTAAACTAAATTACAAAAAAAAACAAAAACTAAATTACAAAAAATAAAAAAAAGATTACAAGATATTTAAGCTAATTACACCTATTCTAAGCCCCCTAATAAAATAATAAACCCCCAAAATAAAAAAAATTCCCTGCCCTATTCTAAATTCAACAAATTTCAAAGCTCTTTACCTTACCAGCCCTTAAAAGGGCCTTTTGTGGGGCATGCTCCAAAGAATTCAGCTCTTTTGCATACAACAAATACAATACCCCCCCCCATTACAACCCACCACCCACATACCCCTATTCTAAACCCACCCAAACACCCCTTAAAAAAGCCTAACACTACCCCCCTGAAGATCTCCCTACCTTGTCTTCACCACACCGGGCCGAACTCCTGATCCGATCCGGGCGATGTCTTCCTCCAAGCGGCAAAGAAGAATTCTTCCTCCGGCGATGTCATCCTCCAAGCGGCAAAGAAGAATTCTTCCTCCGGCGACGTCTTCCTCCAAGCGGCAGCAAAGTCTTCATTCTTCCGGCGGCATCTTCAATCTTCTTTCTTCGCTCCGCCGCCGCGGAGCATCCATCCCGGCCGACTGCTGAACTTGGAATGAGGTACCTTTAAATGACATCATCCAAGATGGCGTCCGCCGAATTCCGATTGGCTGATAGGATTCTATCAGCCAATCGGAATTAAGTTAAAAAAATCTGATTGGCTGATTGAATCAGCCAATCAGATTCAAGTTCAATCCGATTGGCTGATCCAATCAGCCAATCAGATTGAGCTTGCATTCTATTGGCTGATCGGAACAGCCAATAGAATGCGAGCTCAATCTGATTGGCTGATTGGATCAGCCAATCGGATTGAACTTGAATCTGATTGGCTGATTCAATCAGCAAATCAGATTTTTTTAACTTAATTCCGATTGGCTGATAGAATCCTATCAGCCAATCGGAATTCGGCGGACGCCATCTTGGATGACGTCATTTAAAGGTACCTCATTCCAAGTTCAGCAGTCGGCCGGGATGGATGCTCCGCGGCGGCGGAGCGAAGAAAGAAGATTGAAGATGCCGCCGGAAGAATGAAGACTTTGCTGCCGCTTGGAGGAAGACGTCGCCGGAGGAAGAATTCTTCTTTGCCGCTTGGAGGATGACATCGCCGGAGGAAGAATTCTTCTTTGCCGCTTGGAGGAAGACATCGCCCGGATCGGATCAGGAGTTCGGCCCGGTGTGGTGAAGACAAGGTAGGGAGATCTTCAGGGGGGTAGTGTTAGGCTTTTTTAAGGGGGGTTTGGGTGGGTTTAGAATAGGGGTATGTGGGTGGTGGGTTGTAATGGGGGGGGGGTATTGTATTTGTTGTATGCAAAAGAGCTGAATTCTTTGGGGCATGCCCCACAAAAGGCCCTTTTAAGGGCTGGTAAGGTAAAGAGCTTTGAAATTTGTTAAATTTAGAATAGGGCAGGGAATTTTTTTTATTTTGGGGGTTTATTATTTTATTAGGGGGCTTAGAATAGGTGTAATTAGCTTAAATATCTTGTAATCTTTTTTTTATTTTTTGTAATTTAGTGTTTGTTTTTTTTTGTAATTTAGTTTAGTTAATTTAATTGTATTTTTAGATAGATGTTTGTAGTTTATTAAATTTATTGATAGTGTAGGTGTATTTGTAACTTAGGTTAGGATTTATTTTACAGGTAATTGGGTAATTATTTTAACTAGGTAGATATTAAATAGTTAATAACTATTTAATATCTATTATACCTAGTTAAAATAATTAACAATTTACCTGTAAAATAAATATTAACCCTAACATAGCTACAATGTAATTATTAATTATATTGTAGCTATCTTAGGGTTTATTTTATAGGTAAGTATTTAGATTTAAATAGGAATATTTTAGTTTATAAATGAATTAGATTAATTTAATATAAATTTAGTTAGGGTTAGATAGAGTTAATATAGTTAATATAAATACTATAGTAACTATATTAACTATATTAACCCTAATATAATTAGGGTTAATATAGTTAATATATATAATGTAATACCTATATTAACTATAATATACTTAGGGTTAATATAGATAATATAGCTGGCGGCGGGGTAGGTAGATTAAATTAGGGGTTAATCATTTTAATAGAGATGGTGGCGGTGTAAGGGGCTTACATTAGGGGTTAATAATTTTTATATAGGTGGCGGCGGTGTAAGGGGTCAGATTAGGGGATAGATAAGGTAGATGGCGGCGGTTTTAGAGGCTCACAGTAGGGGGTTAGTTTATGTAGATGGCGGCGGGGTCCGGGAGCGGCGGTTTAGGGGGTAATAACTTTATTAGGGATTTCGGGGGGGGGGGGGGGATCGCGGTTGACAGGGAGATAGACATTGCGCATGCGTTAGGTGTTAGGTTTTATTTAGCAGATCGCGGTTGACAGGGAGATAGACATTGCGCATGCGTTAGGTGTTAGGTTTATTTAGCAGCCAGTTTAGGGAGTTACGGGGCTCCAATAGTCAGCGTAAGGCTTCTTACGGCTGCTTTTTGTGGCGAGGTGAAAATGGAGTAAGTTTTCTCCATTTTCGCCACGTAAGTCCTTACGCTGCATATTGGATACCAAACTGCGTGGGTTTGGTATACCTGCCTATGGCCCAAAAAACTGCGGGCGACGGCAGAAATATACGGGCGTAACTTCTAGGTTACGCCGTATATGTGATACCAAATCCGCGCAAATATTGGCGTCGCCGGCTTTTGCGGGCGACAATTTATATCGGATCGACCCCCATATAGATAATGCACAATGTATCAGTATGAAGGATTATGCTTGACCCAATTACAGCTCATTTTGCAAGTAAAATGTTTAACAATAAATTCAGATTCAGAACATAGAATGAGAATAAAAAGCACACATAAAGCTAGGTTATAATGAACCATCAGGACATCAGGCCATCATCAAAAACAGGGATTGCCAACTGGATGTCCATGGACCACATGAACTCTCTGCACTAGTTTCTGCTGGCCCAGGAAACAAAGCAGAACTGAGATTGGGTGCCATTTGGGTTTTGTCGCTCCAGTAATAAAGGGAACCACATATATGCTTTGGTAAATTATGTCTAGTGTGCAAACTCAAACGAGTCCTCTGAAGGGGAGAAAAGCAAATAGAGGGTACCCTGCAACATACCTTAAATCTGGCCTTGTGCAACTAGACATTGTTTAGAAAATAAATTAATATACAGCCCTTAAGACTTCTAAAAAACTGATCTGTATTCCCCACATGTTAGGAAGATGGACATAACTGATATAAACTCATTCACAGACACACAAACACACATACACTACACACATACACACACACACAAACATGCACACAAACATATATATATATACACACAAACACATCAACATACATATACACACACACAAACATGCACACAAACATATATATATATATATACACACAAACACATCAACATACATATACACACACACAAACATGCACACATACACATGCACAAACGTGTATATATGTATATATATATATATATATATATATATATATATATATATACATATATACACAAGCATACAAGCATACATATACACACACACATAAACACTTAAATTACATGTATATATATACATAGACACACATATACACATACACACACACATACATACACACATACGCATCTACACACACACAAACATACAGTATATATACACACACAAACATACATATACTCACACACACACATAAACACTTACACATACACACATAAACACTTAAATACAAACACACATATATACACACACACATACACACAAACACACACACACATGCATACACACACATATACATATACATACACACACACAAACACACACATATACATATACACATACATACAAACACATATACATATACACATACATACACGCACGTACACACACATACACACACATGCACATACAAACACATAAATAACCTATGCACAAAGAGATTACATATTTTATTATTATTATATTATATTTTAATATAAAATAATGTCCCAGACAAATATCCTAAATGAAGCGATTCAAGCAGATAATCCCCTTAAGGGTTTCTAGCTCTCAATATAACCCCAATCCATATGTGATAATAGCACAACTTTAGAATTCATTATCTCCTTTGTAATGATCCCATGCCTCCTGGGATATGACAACCTCAGTGGTACTCTCGGCAGCTCACCATTAAAGGGACAGTCTACTTGAAAATGTTTATCGTTTAAAAAGATAGATAATCCATTTATTACCCATTCCCCAGTTTTGCATAACCAACACTATTATATTAATGCAGACAGCCTCTGCAGACTGCCTCTTTAGCTCAGTTCTTTTGACAGATTTCAATTTTATGCAATCAGTGCTAACTCATGGCACATATGAACTAGTGCTGTGTAGCTGTGAAAAACTGTCAAATGCAAATAATAAGAGGCAGCCTTCAAGGGCTTAGAAATTAGCATATGAGCCTACCTAGGTTTAGCTTTCAACAAAGAATACCAAGTGAACAAACCAATTTTTGAAGATAAAAGTACATTGGAAAGTTGTTTAAAATTGCATGCCCCATCGGAATCATGAAAGTTTCATTTTGACTAGACTGTCCCTTTAAGTATATGCAATATATAGGAACTAGACACACAACATACAATAATGATATTAATATAGTTTTCTTAGTTCATTTTCAAAGAAGTATGCAGTGTGTAAAAGCCATTTAGCATACAACATATTTAACATTGCCGATAGTTCCTTAATTTATGTGAATGTCCCAGAACTTTCCAAAACATTGTGTAAAAGCGCTTTAGCATACACATTTATCATTGCTGATAGTTCCTTAATGTATGTGAATGTCCCAGAACTTTGTGCATCCACTATTAATAAATATTAATAAAAGTCCTTTCTGAGGTACAAATAATTTTTGCCAAATCACATTTCATAAAAATGCATAGTTCAATGATGTATAACTAAAACTTTCCTTAAAGGGACATGAAACCCAACATTGTTCTTTCATGCTTGAGATAGAACATACAATTTTAAACAACTTTCCAATTTGCTTCTATTGTCTAATTTGCTTTATTCTCTTGGTATCCTTTTTGAAGGAGCTTTAATGAACTACTAAGAGCTAGCTGAAAGCCTATGACAAGAGGCATACATATACAGCCACCAATCAGCAGCTTCTGATCCTACCTACATATGTATACTTTTCAACAAAGGATACAAACAGAACAAAACAAAATTAGAAAATAAAAATTAATTAGAACGTTATTTAAAATTGCATGCTCTATCTGAATCATGAAATAAAAAATTGTGTTTCAAGGTCCTTTAAAGCAACAGTAAACTCAAAATTAAACTTTCATGATTCGCATTAAGCATGCAATTTACTTCTCTTATCTAATTAGATTTTTTTTTCTCTTTGTGTCCTTTGTTGAAAAGTATACCTAGGTAGGCTCAGGAGCAACAATGCACTAATCGAAACTAGCTGCTGATTGGTTGCTGCAAAATGTGTCTCTTGTCATTGGCTCACCAATGTGTTTCGCTAGTTCCCAGTAGTGCATTTCTTCTCCTTTAACAAAAGATCCCAAGAAACTAAAGCAAACTTTATAATAGAAGTAAAATGGAAAGCTGTTTAAAATGGTATGTTCTGTCTAATTCATAAAATAAAAGTTGGGTTTTATGTCCCTTGAAGCTTTTCAGAGGTTTAACAATTTCTTCTGCATCAGACTAACATACATTGTAAAGCTCCTCTTCCTTGGTAACACCCCTACACAGTACTGTCACATGAGAGCAGGAAATCGTGCACAAGTACTGGCCTGAGCCAAACTCTTATTATCTACAACACTCAACAGGTTCCCACAGTTAACATATTTCACACACGTGAACAGCACAACTGCAGCACCGTCTATGCTGACTATGGACCTATGTGAATGTTTGTTCCTGACATACAATAAAGATATTTGAGTCACATGGCATCACCAATAGCCCTAACATCAATCATTTAGCAACACTTAGACAGCAGTCCAACTAAAACATCTAAAGAGCCAACTACTTACACATGAAGCTTAAAGGGACACTAAACACACTTTTTTTCCTTAATAATTCAGATAGAGCATGCAATTTAAGCAACTTTCTAATTTACTCCTATTATCATTTTTTTTCTTTGTTCTCTTGCTATCTTTATTTAAAAAGCAGGAATGTGATGCATAGGAGCCGGCCCATTTTTGGTTGAGAGCCTGGGTTATGCTTGCTTATTGGTGGGTAAATGTCAGCGCTATCCATGGTGCTGAACCTAAAATGGGCCGGCTGCTAAGATTTACTTTCATGATTTTCAAAAAAAGATAGCAAGAGAACGAAGAAAAATTGATAATAGGAGTAAATAAGAAAGTTGCTTAAAATTGCATGCTCTATCTGAATCATGAAATAATATAATTTGGGTTCAGTCTCCCTTTAAGGTTCCTAGTTTGTTTTAAGCACAAAGATAGAATCTACACTAACAAAAAAGTAAAACTAGTAGAGAAAACAATTATGTGATTGTTTTTTTTTTTCTCCAAATTTGTCATCAAATGTAGACAGAGATCTCTTTAACTATCACATATTTTGATTAACTATTTTTGATCTAATAAATAGTAAACAGCGGTATAATTAATTTGTTCTCTCACAATTACTATACAGTTTAATTTTCAAATCACATCTTTCACCTTGACAGTTCTTTAAAGCAATGTGTAATTTTACAAGAATGTAATCAAATATCAAAACAGCATATATGACCTAGGGGCATATGAGCAGTTTCTACAAAAATATCTTAATTAAAATCTATGTGTCTTCTTGTTTATAAATTACCTAAAAACTTTCAAATACAATAGCATCTTCCTAAGTTCTGCCAAGGGCTAATTACTGAATATATGGCTGATTGGCATCTATTGGGGTAATAGAGATATGAGGTTTTTAGAATTTAACACACACATCCCTATTGCCTTAACATATTCAATGAAGTCATACCTTAGGTAACTGGCCTAAACCAAGGGGCATTGTAAAGCAAAAATGACATGCCCAAGAGCTATGTTTACTTTAAGGCACTGCCCAATTATATGTCCTTCTTAAGGTAAGGGCAATGCCTAAACAAATGCCCTTTTCAGGGGAATCTTTTGTTAAGATAGGGTTTTTTTAAACTTATTTTTTTTAGATAGTTGTTTTAATGGGAAAAAGAGCTGAAATCACTTTAGGGCAATGCCTTACCAAATACCCTTTGATAGGCTTTTTTTTTTTAGAAGGTGGGAGGTTACTTTTATTTTAGAATGGGGTTGTATTTTTTTATTTTTTAGAAAAAGAGCTATTGCTATAGTAAATGTTAGTGTTAGTATATGTTTTTTTTTATTTGGGGGGTTTAAGAGGACTTTAGTTTTAGTATAGGCATAACTGGTTTGTTGATTTTTGTTTGTTTTTTGTAGTGCTTTTTTTTGTAATGTGTTTTTTATTTTTTATAATGGGAGTGTTAGGTTAGGGTCTTGGGACAGTTATCTGTTAGGTAGTTAAGCAGTGTAGGGTTAGTTTGCATTGGGGTGGTTGTGGCAAGTTAGAGGTTAATAGGTTAGGGGTGTTTGCTTTTGGGGTTGTGGTGGCTTAGGGGTTAATAGGTTAGTGGGTGTTTGCATTGTGTTGTGGCAGTTCAGGGGTTAATATGTAAGGGGGTGTTTGTGTTGGGAGGTTGTGGCGGTTTAGGAGTTAATAAGTTAGGGGGTATTTGTGATGGGGGTTACAGAAGTATAGAGGTTAAGCCGTGTAGGGGTAGTCTGTATTGGAGGGTTAAGGAGGTATAAGGGTTAATAGGTTAGGATGATTCTTGTAGTGGGCTATTGGCAGTATAGGGGTTAATATGTTAGGAAGTTTATTGTGGTGGGCTATTGGCGGTATAGGGGTTAATAGGTTAGAAAGTTTTTTGGGGTGGTCTATTGGCTGTATAGAGGTTAGTTAATGTAGGGTTAGTTTGCAGTGGTGGGTTTTGGTGGTTTAGAGGTACCTAGGTTTATTTATTAGACTTTGTGATATTTATTCAAAAGGGATCCTTTATTTTACATCACCAATGTTGGTGCCGATGCTACTTGGAATATTTCGCCAGCATCACCACACATTGCAATGTTTAGTAGAACATCTCTCAGTGACGTTACCTTTAAACGGTAATGTTGGTACTTTTGAATATTTCACAGGCATTCCCGACATTGTGTCAGATACCTTTTAAATATATTGCCACCTTGCAGCACTTTCGAACATTGTGGCCTTAGAAATGGGGTCTTCTACCATGGAGCCTATTTTTATTCAGATAGTAACAGATGGTGCGACTTCAAACTGTTACGTCTTGAGCTTTAAAGTCAGCTTGGATCTGTTTTGAAGGTGTCCTTAGTTTCTTCTCCACCATTCAAACAATCATTCTCACCATTCTTGGGTCAATTTTCCTTCTGCAGCCACACCCAGTGACGTTGACTACAGTCCCATGTGCCTTAAATTTCTCAATAATTTTGGCAACAGTGCTCACAGAAACATCAATCTCTTTAGAGATGGTCTTGTAGCCTTTACTTGGCTATTACCTTCTTTCTAACCTCCTCCGACAACTCTGATTTTCCTTCTCTTTCCATGTTCAGTGTGATACACACAGTAATACACAACAGCAGAGTGAGTACTTTGCTCCATTAAAACTGTCTGAATAAGCAATTATAAGATTGGAGGCACCTTTAAAAGAGAATAGTATGCTTGAAGTACCACTACAAAACATTATTGTAACTTCTAAAGGGTATCAATAGTATTGTCCAGGTCATTTTAGAATGTCTTTATAGAATAAGCAAAAATTGGCACCATACTTTGTGCAAGTGCCCAATGTATGGACGACAAAACATATTTTAATTTCAACACTTTTCAGGGCGAATGGTGCATTATTTGATAAAAATGCAACGGGACCAATATTTTCAGCCACATAGATAGATAGATAGATAGATAGATAGATAGATAGATAGATAGATAGATAGATAGATAGATAGATAGATGATAGATAGATAGATAGATAGAAATATAGATAGATAGAAAGATAGATAAATAGATAGATAGATAGATAGAGAGAGAGAGAGAGAGAGAGAGAGAGAGAGAGAGAGAGAGAGAGATACATTTTAGTTGATGTTAAAAGCTCTTGTACAAGTCTTGGCAAGGAGAAAGACCTTATGGGTTTCTAATTCCATATGGAAAAAGCAAATAACTACAAAGGGTATCAAATAATTGTTTCCATAGAAATTGCCATCTAAACTTAGAAAGCACAACTCATCAGTGCATGAACATTATTATTAAATAAAAAACACCACTTTTGAACAATGCTGATTGCTAAAATAACTTCCCTTCTATTGCTATGGATCCTCTGTGATTTCTTTGATTTATGATTTCTACAACATTTGACCAACTTTATGGCATTATTTTAGTATATTAACATATGATTTATATTATTTTCCTCATATTAATATCAAGTCAATGAAAACAGTGATCTGACTAGTGTTGGGTAGTTTACAATTTGTTTGTAGTAAATTTGATGTGAGAATAGCATTATTTAATCTAAGCCATAATATAACTCTGTATAAAAAGCATCATTCCTATGCTCTATATAGACTGCTATTCAGCTAATGACATAAAAGCTAAAAAAATAATAGGTATAGACAATTCAATTGTGGTTATTCTGGAAGGAAAGCTGTTGAAGTGATTTTATCTTGATCCGGAAAAAGGAAAATGTCATAAATACAATTCTGTAAAAGATGTCTTTTTCAAACAAATCACAGAAAACATAACAATGGAAAATCTAATCACGGATACAATTAGAGGTGTTTTGTGATGGTGGAATTTTGCATTCATAAAGCTTTATGCCAACTATATTTTCAAATTTCCTTTTGACTTCAAAAAATAGTTTTGGTTAAAAAAAATTGCTTAACAAATGCAATAGAACATTGCACTCTTTGTTTGTTTCCTGAATACATTGCATTGCTTTATTTCTGTCTTATATAAAGCCACACCATTTTACAAATACTCATCTAAAGGAAGGTGAGAGTTTATGCATTGAAACAATTCTATTTTCTGCACATGTATAGGGTTTAGGTTCAAATTCTGTGCTAAAAGTGTGTGTCAGACAAAGTATGGAAGATTGAGGGTTATAGCTGATCAGTACTTCACTAAGAGAGTGTAACATCTATTGTATACTAACATCAAGTATGCAGATATTTTTCATTTCTTTCCACCAGCTGAATGTAGACTAATTTCCTGCTTGCTTGGGTGACACAAAAAAGCTATTCTTTCTAAGCTTATCAAAAACCATACAACACACAGGGCCAGATTACAAGTGTTGTGCTATTTAGTGCTTTCGCTCTCGCACAAATACCGCCAGAAATAAAGTTTTAACTTGCGTGGGTTAGTGCACGTATTACAAGTTGAAAGTAAAATGTTTGTGCGTGAGTGAAAGCCGACACACGCTAACTTTAGGACTTTGTATATAGCGACTGCTTTAACTTCTTCCCCCCATTGACTTCAATAGAGTTCCCCAAGCTGAAAAAACTAAAACGCATCGCTTGTGTGTTAAACTGACACGTATAAGACCAACTGCGCTAACCCTAAGTTATGTATATTTTACATTCCAATGTTCTTCACATAGAAGAAAATGTTATATTTATTTATTTACATTAAATTTACATTAGATTTACATTAAATTTGATTGCACTGAAACAAATGTTTTTACTTTCAACTTGTAATATGTGCGCAAATTAACACACTGACAATATTCTTATATCGTTTGTGTGCTAATGAGTTTTCGCTTTCTCTTATCAGTTTTCTCTAATTTCACAGCACCAATCACTCAAAGCATTAATCAGAAAATGAATCACCTAGAGTGCTTTGCCTAACTATGGGGTTTTATCACAAGCCAAACGTATCAAATAGTTATCAACAGAAAAGCACTATTACTATTACAATCTATGGAGATCTTTGTAGATAAATCATTTGATACGTTTTTAACACTCATTTAACACCAACTCATTCATATAACTTCTGATTTAAAGAAATTATATACTGTATATATATATATATATATATATATATATATATATATATATATATATATATATATGTTGTAATATGCAGAGGGGAACCAGCACACACTTTCAACAATTCACCATCCGGGGTGCTCTTCAAAAAATATACATATAAAACAGGCAATGGGAAGGCACTCACCGTCATAAATAAATCACTTTATTTCTTGTTAACGTTTTTGGGGTGAGTGCCTTCCCATTGCCTGTTTTATATATATATTATATATATATACACAGTATATATACAGTATATATACAATACATACCCTTTTATTTTTAATTCTACCTACCAGATCTCATAAGCACCACTCAAAAAAGTATTTGTTATTGAAAGGGACATTTGTTTAAAATATGTTCTTGTCCCATTCCCTACAGAGGTAAAAAAAAAATCTCTAACCTAGGTTTTCTTCAACATTGATTCAAGCTTCCTAAACCAAAAATTGATTTACAGCATTTTGAAGAAAACATACATTACATTAGACAGAATTTGTCTTTTGGCCCTCTTCAGAGCTTGGGACACGCACAATATATTACACAATAGCAAAAGTTATTTAATTTAAATGTAACATTATGGGACCAGTGGAATAAGATAAAAAAAAGAAGGAACAAGTGACAGGGAGAAAGCTTTAGATTCGGATAAAAACTGAGAAGATTATAAACAATAACTTAAAGGAACAAATGAATACTTTGTCAGTTTAATGTTTTAAATCTAAACAAACAAGAACTGAATTTACTTACACAGAGTAACTTGTATTTAGCTAAATAGCATAGAACCAGTGCTTTGTGCCAGAGGTAGGTATGGGTATTTGATAAAGTTTGACTGACATTAAAGGGACACAATGCAAACAATTGTAAGCCTTATATAGTTAGTGCACTTTGTAGTAGGTTTCTTAAGAGTAAATCATAACTGCCAGTGGAAAATAAATGTTTACCTTGAGATAGCACTCCTGGAAGGCTTCCCTATGCACCAGAGTTGTAGTTCTTAGATTCAGAAATTTCATTGGCTGTGTATGAATCTAAGAAAATAACTGTGCCAGCTTAAGGCTGGGGAGCCTTACTGGTGTGCTATTTCAAGTTTAAAATGCATTTTACACAAACAATTATGAATATAAGCTACACAAATATTCTAATATTTACATATCAGATCATCAATGAAATTTTTGAAAATATGGTTTGCATGAGAAAGTTAAAGCTTAAGCGATAAAATAACAGAAAGTACATGTTTCTGCAGAACACATTCTCAGGAACAATTGTTTAATGGCTGATTAAGACAATTACCTCATATCTACAAAAAGAGTGTGGAGAAAAGAAAAGAAATCCACTGAAAGAATGCAACTCTAGCACTCTATGACCAGACTAAAGAGGCAGAAAAAAATCTTTTATTCTTCTAATTAAAAATGGGTAGATGAACAATTAAAAAATGTTAAAACAAGTTTTTACTTTTTCTGGCCTTACCAAAAGCTCAAAGTCAGGCACATCTAGCCCTACTGCTAATTATGATCACTAGCGCAAAAAAACTGATCCCCAAAAAGTGGAAAACCACAAAGCCCACCCACACTAGGAGAATGGTACTTACAGGTAGAGGAGATGCTCCTTATGGAGCGGTATTATTATTTGAAAAAACATAAACTAGATAAGTATGAGTTTATCTTAGCCCTCTGGCATGGTACTGTATAACTACCGCCCTCACCGAAACGCCCTATGCGCTGCATGACTGACCACTTCCCACCACCCCTCCTCCTCCTCTCCCCCCCCCCCTTTTTTTTCTCCTCTCTTCCTTCTCTTTCCTCTTCCTTCCATTCAGGATCCCATGTATTAAGGGATCCTCTTTACTTCCTCTGATCCAATGATCTTCCCCTCCCTTACTTGCTTTCTATTTTGATCTTCACAACAAGACCTTAATTTAAAAAATTACTTTGACCAAGCATTCTCACCCTGAGTGTTGGGAACGCTGTATATTTAAGCATTAAGTTGAAGAACCTATTAGATGTTGGAACACAGCTGTATATTTGAATATGACTTATGCAGCTTATGTTTTGTATGTACTTTTTCTTTACTTCAATAAAGCTCTTTTAAAAAAAAAAATGTTAAAACAGTGTGAGACCATGAAATGAGCAAAGTCTAGAGTGTTACACACAAACAGAGAAGAATTACTGTACAAAAAGACCAAAGTAGATCCCAAAACTCTGAGATTAACTCTGACGTATAATACACAAACTCCACAAATAATTAATATAATAAAAAAACATTGGAACATTCTGATGAAAGGTCCAACTTTAAAAACAAGTCTGGGGGACAGACCAGCAATTGGGTATAGACGTACCAGAAATTTAAAAGATCTAATTAGTAGTAGCCATCTGCAAAATAACAGAACCAAATCTGCGTTCACCCCTGGAACATTCAGATGTGGGAATTGCAGCACATGTAAATATATCATTAAGACCACCAAAATCACAGATAGATTTGGGGAGGAACATGCAATTAAGAGATACATCAGCTGCAACACGGATTGAGTAATATACGCATTATGCTGCAGATGTAACATGCTTTACATTGAAATGACGACACGCAAATTGAGACTAAGGTTAATGGAGCATTTGCGAAATATTAAAAATGCAGTAAAAAATCAAGAAAATGGCAACATTTTCTTAAGTGTAGCTTCTCATTTTTTTGTCATTTCATAACTCAAAAAGAGATTAATTACAATGCTGGGGTATACAGAAAATCAGCCTAGGGGTTAGATCAGGAGATTTTGAATCTACCCTCCTCAGAGCCGAAAGCAGATGGATCTCTTTATTAAATACAGTCCATCCAAGTGGAATGAATGAACAAAATAATAATTATTATGTATTCCTTTAAGTCATTACTAGGGAAAACAGTGTCCATACCTAAAATAAGTATACATAACATCAGCATTACACACTTTGGATTCAGAGAGAGGTTTGCTGGAGTAATTAAGTTCATTCATAAGAAGGGAGGTGTATGTTGTTCAGTCAGTACTGTACCATACCCTAATCTTGGTTCATTATAGTGATCGATATATAGAGGCCTATTTATCAAGCGGTCAACCACAAATACGCTGGATTTCCGCAGCGTAATTGTGGAGAGCTTGAATACCCTTAGTTATCAAACCCTACAGACCGGCAAAAGTAGAAATCTGTGACGTAACATACGATCAGCCGGTCTCAGTCCAACACAGATCGATGCTTACGTCACTACAGATGTTCCGAATGTAAATTCGGCACTATCTGACTACTTTTGCTAGTTAACAAATATCTACCAGGTACGCTCGCCACTATACCGGCCCAGCGTACCTGGTTTTCAATTTGCCACCCTGGAGGCGGCGGATGCCATAGGAATCAATGGGAGTCTGAAATCAGCGAAAGCTCATGTTCGCTGCTGCCCGATATCCCATTGATTCCTATGGGAGAATAAAAGTTACGTTTACACCTAACACCCTAACATAACCCCCGAATCTAAACACCCCTAATCTTCCACCCCCTACACCGCCGCCACCTACATTATACTTATTAACCCATAATCTGCCCCCCCAACACCGCCGACACCTACATTATACTTATTAACCCCTAATCTGCTGCCCCCTACACCGCCGCCACCTACATAAAGTTATGAACCCCTATCCCGCCGCTCCTGGAGCCCAACACAACTAAATAAATGTATTAACCACTAAACCCCTGGCCTCCCACATCACTAGCACTTACTAAACCTATTAACCCCTAATACCCAGGCCCCCACATCGCCATAAACTAAATTAAACTATTAACCCCTAAACCTAACAACCCGCTAACTTTATATTAAATATTAACTCATCCCTATCTTATAATAAATTTAAACTTACCTTTAGATTTAAAATAAACTATATTAAACTATTAATTAACCTACCCTATTATACTAAATTACATTAAACTATATTAAACTATTAATTAAACTACCCTAACTATTATACTAAATTACAATAAACTATATTAAACTAATAATTAACCTACCCTAACTATTATACTAAACTGCATTAAACTATATTAAACTAATAATTAACCTACCCTAACTGTTATACTAAAATTACATTAAACTACAAATTAAATTAACTATATTATATATTTAAACACCTAACCCTACTCAAATAATTTAAATCTACAATAAAAAATTACAAAGTTACAAAAAACTAACAACTAAGTTACAAAAAATAACAAACACTAAGTTACAAAAAAATTAACACTAAGTTACACAAAATAAAAAATAAATTATCAAAGATTTAAACTAATTACACCTAATCTAAGAGCCCTATGAAAATAAAAAAGCCCCCCCCCCCCCAAAATAAAAAAACCCTAACAATAAACTACAAATAGCCCTTAAAAGGGCCTTTTGTGGGGCATTGCCCCAAAGATATCAGCTCTTTTACCTGTAAATAAAAAATACAAATACCCCACAACAGTAAAACCCACCACCCACACAAACAGCCCCCGCCAAATAAAAACCTAACTAAAAAAACCTAAGCTCCCCATTGCCCTGAAAAGGGCATTTGGATGGGCATTGCCCTTAAAAGGGCATTTAGCTCTATTGCTGCCCAAACCCCTAATCTAAAACTAAAACCCACCCAATAAACCCTTAAACAAAACCTAACACTAACCCCTGAAGATCCACTTACAGTTTTGAAGATCCGACATCCATCCTCAAAGAAGCCGGGAGAAGTCCTCAACGAAGCGGCAGAAGTCTTCATCCAAGCTCGCAGAAGTCTTCACCCAGACGGCAGCTTCTATCTTCATCCATCCGGCGCGGAGCGGCTCCATCTTCAAGACATCCGACGCGGATGCCGACGACTACCCGACAAATGAAGGTTCCTTTAAGTGACATCATCCAAGATGGCATCCCTTAGATTCCGATTGGCTGATAGAATTCTATCAGCCAATTAGAATTAAAGTTGAAAAAATCCTACATAAATAGTTAAACTAATCAGGAGCGCTAAAAAGCTAAAAGCGATTGCCTAATAATATTATTAAAGTGACAAATGTATGTGCAAAAAATTAATTGCAGATAATACTAATAAAGTGCAGAAATTCGTAAAAAAGAAGAAATGTTTTCAAAATAAGTGTATCTAAATTAGTAATAATTTATCTAAAATTTATATTAAAGTGCACAAGTGTGGAAATAGATCCAGACAGGTATGCGTCTATATTAACATATGTCTATATAGATACTATGTATCTGAAAATATGAAGTGAAAAGAGGGTCTTCTGACCGAATATTTATAAAAACAAAAGCTGTAATTCACAAAGCTGTTGATTACATACAGGGAGTGCAGAATTATTAGGCAAATGAGTATTTTGACCACATCATCCTCTTTATGCATGTTGTCTTACTCCAAGCTGTATAGGCTTGAAGGCCTACTACCAATTAAGCATATTAGGTAATGTGCATCTCTGTAATGAGAAGGGGTGTGGTCTAATGACATCAACACCCTATATCAGGTGTGCATAATTATTAGGCAACTTCCTTTCCTTTGGCAAAATGGGTCAAAAGAAGGACTTGACAGGCTCAGAAAAGTCAAAAATAGTGAGATATCTTGCAGAGGGATGCAGCACTCTTAAAATTGCAAAGCTTCTGAAGCGTGATCATCGAACAATCAAGCGTTTCATTCAAAATAGTCAACAGGGTCGCAAGAAGCGTATGGAAAAACCAAGGCGCAAAATAACTGCCCATGAACTGAGAAAAGTCAAGCGACTTGCCACCAGTTTGGCCATATTTCAGAGCTGCAACATCACTGGAGTGCCCAAAAGTACAAGGTGTGCAATACTCAGAGACATGGCCAAGGTAAGAAAGGCTGAAAGACAACCACCACTGAACAAGACACACAAGCTGAAACGTCAAGACTGGGCCAAGAAATATCTCAAGACTGATTTTTCTAAGGTTTTATGGACTGATGAAATGAGAGTGAGTCTTGATGGGCCAGATGGATGGGCCCGTGGCTGGATTGGTAAAGGGCAGAGAGCTCCAGTCCGACTCAGACGCCAGCAAGGTGGAGGTGGAGTACTGGTTTGGGCTGGTATCATCAAAGATGAGCTTGTGGGGCCTTTTCGGGTTGAGGATGGAGTCAAGCTCAACTCCCAGTCCTACTGCCAGTTTCTGGAAGACACCTTCTTCAAGCAGTGGTACAGGAAGAAGTCTGCATCCTTCAAGAAAAACATGATTTTCATGCAGGACAATGCTCCATCACACGCGTCCAAGTACTCCACAGCGTGGCTGGCAAGAAAGGGTATAAAAGAAGAAAATCTAATGACATGGCCTCCTTGTTCACCTGATCTGAACCCCATTGAGAACCTGTGGTCCATCATCAAATGTGAGATTTACAAGGAGGGAAAACAGTACACCTCTCTGAACAGTGTTTGGGAGGCTGTGGTTGCTGCTGCACGCAATGTTGATGGTGAACAGATCAAAACACTGACAGAATCCATGGATGGCAGGCTTTTGAGTGTCCTTGCAAAGAAAGGTGGCTATATTGGTCACTGATTTGTTTTTGTTTTGTTTTTGAATGTCAGAAATGAATATTTGTGAATGTTGAGATGTTATATTGGTTTCAATGGTAAAAATAAATAATTGAAATGGGTATATATTTGTTTTTTGTTAAGTTGCCTAATAATTATGCACAGTAATAGTCACCTGCACATACAGATATCCCCCTAAAATAGCTATAACTAAAAACAAACTAAAAACTACTTCCAAAACTATTCAGCTTTGATATTAATGAGTTTTTTGGGTTCATTGAGAACATGGTTGTTGTTCAATAAAAAAATTAATCCTCAAAAATACAACTTGCCTAATAATTCTGCACTCCCTGTATAGTGTGTAGTGTAACAGAAGTGCTATAACTAAAATCAGGTGGTGGAAAACCGTGTCTTCAACAGATTCTAAATTATAAATCTGTAAATACAAACATGAGTGCTAAATGCTGCAAATGGGGGTTGAGAACACAGATTATCTAAAGTCAATGAATGTATCAAAACATTAGGATTAAGTGTTGTAGTGAAGGTAATAATGCACAAAAAGAAAATTTAAAAATAAGGCTCTGCCTAAAATTTAATCAATTTATAAACAAGTGCAAACAAATTTGAATAATTATAAAAACGGACGTCTCCGTATAACATTAAAAGTAAGGTTGCCACCACATATCAATAAAATTGTCTTTACAAATAGAGAATTCCGAATAATCAAATGAACAGTTCTTATTGCAAACGGGAAATCTTATCTTACCCGTAACCAGTTCACAAAGTCAGTTGGAGGGGGAATTTCTTAACTTGCCCCCAAACAGTTCAGCGGTCAGTCCCGTAGATAGAAAATTACCGCCGTAGTGGAGTGACGTCACTTTTTGTAGGCGCTGTCCACAAAGCGCAATCTGATTGGTCCTTAGGTGGGCACATCAGCACTTTCCATACAAGCACCAGCACTTTCGAAATAGAAGATTCCACATCTCCTGCACATTGCGATGATTATGTACATTAGACTAGCTCTATTTTAAAGTAAGGTGAGACTATAGTTCCTATACACCGCTTTAACTATTTGTCCCCTTACAACGGATGTTCTAACCAGTATCCTGCGTGCTTGTTGGCACTTAAGAGCGGATACTTCATTCAAAAGATCAAGGCAGTGAGAAATCCGAAACTGCCCACCTAAGGACCAATCAGATTGCGCTTTGTGGACAGCGCCTACAAAAAGTGACGTCACTCCGCTACGGCGGTAATTTTCTATCTACGGGACTGACCGCTGAACTGTTTGGGGGCAAGTTAAGAAATTCCCCCTCCAACTGACTTTGTGAACTGGTTACGGGTAAGATAAGATTTCCCGTTTGCAATAAGAACTGTACATTTGATTATTCGGAATTCTCTATTTGTAAAGGCAATTTTATTGATATGTGGTGGCAACCTTACTTTTAATGTTATACGGAGATGTCTGTTTTTATAATTATTCAGATTTGTTTGCACTTGTTTATAAAATGATTAAATTTTAGGCAGAGCCTTATTTTTAAATTTTCTTTTTGTGCATTATTACCTTCACTACAACACTTAATCCTAATGTTTTGATACATTCATTGACTTTAGATAATCTGTGTTCTCAATCCCCATTTGCAGCATTTAGCACTCATGTTTGTATTTACAGATTTATAATTTAGAATCTGTTGAAGACACGGTTTTCCTCCACCTGATTTTAGTTATAGCACTTCTGTTACACTACACACTATATGTAATCAACAGCTTTGTGAATTACAGCTTTGGTTTTTATAAATATTCGGTCAGAAGACCATCTTTTCACTTCATATTTTCAGATACATAGTATCTATATAGACATATGTTAATATAGACGCATACCTGTCTGGATCTATTTCCACACTTGTGCACTTTAATATAAATTAGTTAGATACACTTATTTTGAAAACATTTCTTCTTTTTTACGAATTTCTGCACTTTATTAGTATTATCTGCAATTAATTTTTTGCACATACATTTGTCACTTTAATAATATTATTAGGCAATCGCTTTTAGCTTTTTAGCGCTCCTGATTAGTTTAACTATTTATGTAGATTTTCCACACCTTTGAAAGGGACCCTTAGGTAACTCAGGAGTATAGTGATTACACTCTGCGCTTATTAGTTTCTATCATATCGTTGAAAAAATCCTATTGGCTGTTGCAATCAGCCAATAGGATTGAGCTTGCATACTATTGGCTATTCCAATCAGGAAGATGGAACCGCTCAACGCCGGATGGATGAAGATAGAAGATGCCGTCTGGGTGAAGACTTCTGCGGGCTTGGATGAAGACTTCTGCCGCTTTGTTGAGGACTTCTAACGGCTTCTTTGAGGATTGGTGGATTTTAGTTTTAGATTAGGGGTTTGGGCAGCAATAGAGCTAAATGTCCTTTTAAGGGCAATGCCAATCCAAATGCCCTTTTCAGGGCAATGGGGAGCTTAGGTTTTTTTAGTTTTTATTTGGGGGGGTTGGTTGTGTGGGTGGTGGGTTTTACTGTTGACAGCTTTTTTGTTAAATATGGAGAAAGTATTCAGGTCCGCGGCAGCGATGTTAGGCGATGTCAGGCGAGCGTATTGGTGTCGTTGAATGCAAGTAAGTTGACGGCTTGATAAGTAGGCCTCATAGACTCGATTATAGTTTAAATCCACAGCACAACACATTTTATCACTGTTCGCATACAACCACAAACCACAGTGTATTTACACTGGGGGAATATGAGATAGTCTAGGCACTGAAATAATATTTGTTTCACCATCACAACTCGTATTTTGAGAGACAAAACAGTGCAATAGCAAGATTAATGCTGCAGCACGTTTATATTTAAATGAATGTTTAATCACAGTGACCTCACAACACCTTCAATGTGGGAAGTTTATATTTAATATGTTATTAATTTTTATCTATTTGTATTTCTCAGATATAATACATGTCACTTACATTTCACACAGATCACATAGCACTCATCAAAGGTGTTATCATAATAAACAGAATCTATAACTGATCATATGGATACATGTCTTTCTGTCACACCCTGTTAGCTAGTAATTCCATAGCTATAGACTCTGAACCACATCACATTCTATACGATAATGTGCCATTTGAGATACTACATATCTTGATATTATGTTGAGTCATACCTTATTGGATAATATATGCAGATTGGATTGTAATACCACACCAACAGTGGATACATTTTGGTTATTCTCAAAGATAGCAGCTCTTAGTGTAACGTTATTTCTCTATATGTTTTGTTATCCATTACTTGTATTTACATGTGCAGCAGTTATCTTATTAGACTGATTGAACCTTAGATTTGCAGTCTTTATATACGTTGGTGCTATATTGATAAGAGATGAATTCACCAGTTATTATTAAAAATGGGGCACTATTTTAGGCCAGTAGGTTTGGGGAAAACAATATGAGTTTTAAAAGACAACATGCTTCAAACCTTTTAGTGGAAAACTATGACCAAATAGAAATGGAGAACCCTATTGATCTTTTTAGAGATCTAGAAAAATTACTGCTAAAAGATGCCAAAGAATGGCAAGACTTAGTTCTCCTGGATAATTATGTCTTACATGATATAATACCCAGGGGCCTAAGAATTTTTAAATTCACAGCCTTTGAATTAGACGAGGTGGAGTTCCAAACAGAATGGGAGCAAATGTTACATAAATGCTCAATCTCATTGATTAAAATCTTAATAAAATACCGGGAATACAAACTAGAGGGTCTAAAAACAGAGATAGACAGTATAGTGGAAAAGTACAACCATATCAGAGCATAGAAAAGTGGAGATAATTTAATGATAAAATTCAAAGCAAAATCAACCAACAGCTTCTCTAAAGAACTAGAATCTAACAAACTTAAAAAACTTATGAGAGATTTAGAAGATTTTAAATCTAATAAAGTTTAATCTTATAAACAGCAGAAAGAGGGTGCCACACACATAGAACAGGAAAAAAAGAGTATTAATGTTATGGAACAAGGAATACATATACAATCTAAATATTCAGGGGCTAACCCTAATAATAATAAAAATAAAAACAATAATAGAAGTATAGGTACTAAGAATAACAATAACTAACATAATAAATATTTAAAGGTTAATACTCAAGCATGCATTATGTTTAGAGAAACAGAGCAAAGAAATAAACAAGTTAATGGAGTAGGTGGGGGATGGCCTTTAGAACACCCAGAACCACTAGACTCCAAATTGATTTGAGATACTCAGGAATCAGCATACAGATACCCCTAGATGGAATAGACAAGGGGCCAAACCTAAATTTAGGGGCCATTGGCAAAATAAACAACAAAAATTGCATTTGCATAATACACAGAGACAAGATAATTCTAGTAAGGGGCATTTTTTAGGGATACCTTACTGGCAACAGCAACAGGAAAGGAGACCAGACTGGAGAGAGACACATTTAAACGTTTTAGGGACCCCAAGAAAACCAAAACGTGTCTTGGACGATATAGAGGTACAAGAGGGGGAAATAAACAAAGAAAAAAGGAACAGAAAAAACGGGAATTAGAAAATGGGGCAAAAGTGATTTTTAACTTATCTGATAATAAATTTGCTGATAACGAATTAAGACTCTTATCTAGAGGTTTAAATGTTGATCCAATTGCCCAACCTAACACATTTGAATTACTTATTGATATTCAGAGATAAATTAGGAAGATTACTCTATTATGAAAAAAAATATTAGCTATAAGAGTGGCAGTTTAAATGAAGGGGATTTGGATACATTGGAGACATTAGAGTACCTAGATACAGATAACAGGGATACAATTTCTCAGGGGGAGCCTCCGGAAGTAAGTGGAGAGGACATAATGAACCTCTCCCTCTATGAGGAGACATCATATAGAACATATCATTGTCCATTGAAACGCAAGTCCATCTTTTACCCACAAAATATGCAGAGTGAATATATAAAGAAATTAAATAAATTGGTTTGTGAGGATGTAGATAAGTTAATTCATAACAGTAAGATCCAAAACGATAACCTTACCCACTTAGAAAGAAAGGCTCTGAGAAACCTAATGGATGACAAGGATGTATTGTATAGATCGGCTGATAAGGGAGGCGGTAAAGTGGTTCAAAATAGACACGACTACCTAAAAGAGGCATATAATTTATTGAATGATAAAGATACTTATCTAAAATCAAGAAAATAGAGAGACGCACTCACTGAGACAGAACAATAGCTAGAAAAACTTCTGTGCTTGTCCACAAGGCCAGTGCCACTCAGGGTGCAGTCTCTTTTTGCACACTATGGCCTAGATTTAGAGTTCGGCGGTAGCCGTCAAAACCAGCGTTAGAGGCTCCTAACGCTGGTTTTGGCCGCCCGCTGGTATTTGGAGTCAGTGATTAAAGGGTCTAACGCTCACTTTACAGCCGCGACTTTTCCATACCGCAGATCCCCCTACGCCATTTGCGTAGCCTATCTTTTCAATGGGATCTTTCTAACGCTGGTATTTAGAGTCGTTTCTGCAGTGAGCGTTAGAGCTCTAACGACAAAACTCCAGCCGCCTGAAAATAGCAGGAGTTAAGAGCTTTCTGGCTAACGCCGGTTCATAAAGCTCTTAACTACTGTACCCTAAACTACACTAACACCCATAAACTACCTATGTACCCCTAAACCGAGGTCCCCCCACATCGCCGCCACTCGATTAAAATTTTTAACCCCTAATCTGCCGACCGCCACCTACGTTATACTTATGTACCCCTAATCTGCTGCCCCTAACCCCGCCGACCCCTATATTATATTTATTAACCCCTAACTTGCCCCACACAACGTCGCCGCAAGCTACTTAAAATAATTAACCCCTAATCTTCCGACCGCAAATCGCCGCCACCTACGTTATCCCTATGTACCCCTAATCTTCTGCCCCTAACATCGCCGACCCCTATATTATATTTATTAACCCCTAATCTGCCCCCCACAACGTCGCCGACACCTACCTACACTTATTAACCCCTAATCTGCCGAGCGGACCTGAGCGCTACTATAATAAAGTTATTAACCCCTAATCCGCCTCACTAACCCTATCATAAATAGTATTAACCCCTAATCTGCCCTCCCTAACATCGCCGACACCTACCTTCAATTATTAACCCCTAATCTGCCGACCGGAGCTCACCGCTATTCTAATAAATGTATTAACCCCTAAAGCTAAGTCTAACCCTAACACTAACACCCCCCTAAGTTAAATATAATTTTTATCTAACGAAATAAATTAACTCTTATTAAATAAATGATTCCTATTTAAAGCTAAATACTCACCTGTAAAATAAATCCTAATATAGCTACAATATAAATTACATTTATATTATAGCTATTTTAGGATTAATATTTATTTTACAGGTAACTTTGTATTTATTTTAACCAGGTACAATAGCTATTAAATAGTTAAGAACTATTTAATAGTTACCTAGTTAAAATAATTACAAATTTACCTGTAAAATAAATCCTAACCTAAGATATAATTAAACCTAACACTACCCTATCAATAAAATAATTAAATAAACTACCTACAATTAACCTAACACTACACTATCAATAAATTAATTAAACACAATTGCTACAAATAAATACAATTAAATAAACTATCTAAAGTACAAAAAATAAAAAAGAACTAAGTTACAGAAAATAAAAAAATATTTACAAACATAAGAAAAATATTACAACAATTTTAAACTAATTACACCTACTCTAAGCCCCCTAATAAAATAACAAAGACCCCCAAAATAAAAAATTCCCTACCCTATTCTAAATTTAAAAAGTTACAAGCTCTTTTACCTTACCAGCCCTGAACAGGGCCCTTTGCGGGGCATGCCCCAAGAAGTTCAGCTCTTTTGCCTGTAAAAGAAAACATACAATACCCCCCCCCCCAACATTACAACCCACCACCCACATACCCCTAATCTAACCCAAACCCCCCTTAAATAAACCTAACACTAAGCCCCTGATGATCTTCCTACCTTGTCTTCACCATGCCAGGTTCACCGATCCGTCCTGGCTCCAAGATCTTCATCCAACCCAAGCGGGGGTTGGCGATCCATAATCCGGTGCTCCAAAGTCTTCCTCCTATCCGGCAAGAAGAGGACATCCGGACCGGCAAACATCTTCTCCAAGCGGCATCTTCTATGTTCTTCCATCCGATGACGAACGGCTCCATCTTGAAGACCTCCAGCGCGGATCCATCCTCTTCTTCCGACGACTAGACGACGAATGACGGTTCCTTTAAGGGACGTCATCCAAGATGGCGTCCCTCGAATTCCGATTGGCTGATAGGATTCTATCAGCCAATCGGAATTAAGGTAGGAATTTTCTGATTGGCTGATGGAATCAGCCAATCAGAATCAAGTTCAATCCGATTGGCTGATCCAATCAGCCAATCAGATTGAGCTCGCATTCTATTGGCTGTTCCGATCAGCCAATACAATGCGAGCTCAATCTGATTGGCTGATTGGATCAGCCAATCGGATTGAACTTGATTCTGATTGGCTGATTCCATCAGCCAATCAGAAAATTCCTACCTTAATTCCGATTGGCTGATAGAATCCTATCAGCCAATCGGAATTCGAGGGACGCCATCTTGGATGACGTCCCTTAAAGGAACCGTCATTCGTCGTATAGTCGTCGGAAGAAGAGGATGGATCCGCGCTGGAGGTCTTCAAGATGGAGCCGGTCGTCATCGGATGGAAGAACATAGAAGATGCCGCTTGGAGAAGATGTTTGCCGGTCCGGATGTCCTCTTCTTGCCGGATAGGAGGAAGACTTTGGAGCACCGGATTATGGATCGCCAACCCCCGCTTGGGTTGGATGAAGATCTTGGAGCCAGGACGGATCGGTGAACCTGGCATGGTGAAGACAAGGTAGGAAGATCATCAGGGGCTTAGTGTTAGGTTTATTTAAGGGGGGTTTGGGTTAGATTAGGGGTATGTGGGTGGTGGGTTGTAATGTTGGGGGGGGGGGTATTGTATGTTTTCTTTTACAGGCAAAAGAGCTGAACTTCTTGGGGCATGCCCCGCAAAGGGCCCTGTTCAGGGCTGGTAAGGTAAAAGAGCTTGTAACTTTTTAAATTTAGAATAGGGTAGGGAATTTTTTATTTTGGGGGTCTTTGTTATTTTATTAGGGGGCTTAGAGTAGGTGTAATTAGTTTAAAATTGTTGTAATATTTTTCTTATGTTTGTAAATATTTTTTTATTTTCTGTAACTTAGTTCTTTTTTATTTTTTGTACTTTAGATAGTTTATTTAATTGTATTTATTTGTAGCAATTGTGTTTAATTAATTTATTGATAGTGTAGTGTTAGGTTAATTGTAGGTAATTGTAGGTAGTTTATTTAATTATTTTATTGATAGGGTAGTGTTAGGTTTAATTATAACTTAGGTTAGGATTTATTTTACAGGTAAATTTGTAATTATTTTAACTAGGTAACTATTAAATAGTTCTTAACTATTTAATAGCTATTGTACCTGGTTAAAATAAATACAAAGTTACCTGTAAAATAAATATTAATCCTAAAATAGCTATAATATAAATGTAATTTATATTGTAGCTATATTAGGATTTATTTTACAGGTAAGTATTTAGCTTTAAATAGGAATCATTTATTTAATAAGAGTTAATTTATTTCGTTAGATAAAAATTATATTTAACTTAGGGGGGTGTTAGTGTTAGGGTTAGACTTAGCTTTAGGGGTTAATACATTTATTAGAATAGCGGTGAGCTCCGGTCGGCAGATTAGGGGTTAATAATTGAAGGTAGGTGTCGGCGATGTTAGGGAGGGCAGATTAGGGGTTAATACTATTTATGATAGGGTTAGTGAGGCGGATTAGGGGTTAATAACTTTATTATAGTAGCGCTCAGGTCCGGTCGGCAGATTAGGGGTTAATAAGTGTAGGTAGGTGTCGGCGACATTGTGGGGGGCAGATTAGGGGTTAATAAATATAACATAGGGGTCGGCGATGTTAGGGCAGCAGATTAGGGGTACATAGGGATAACGTAGGTGGCGGCGGTTTACGGAGCGGCAGATTAGGGGTTAAAAGTGTAATGCAGGGGTCAGCGATAGCGGGGGCGGCAGATTAGGGGTTAATAAGTGTAAGGCTAGGGGTGTTTAGACTCGGGGTACATGTTAGAGTGTTAGGTGCAGACGTAGGAAGTGTTTCCCCATAGGAAACAATGGGGCTGCGTTAGGAGCTGAACGCTGCTTTTTTGCAGGTGTTAGGTTTTTTTTCAGCTCAAACAGCCCCATTGTTTCCTATGGGAGAATCGTGCACGAGCACGTTTTTGAGGCCGGCCGCGTCCGTAAGCAACTCTGGTATCGAGAGTTGTATTTGCGGTAAAAATGCTCTACGCTCCTTTTTTGGAGCCTAACGCAGCATTTGTTTGAACTCTCGATACCAGAGTTAAATTTATGGTGCGGCCAGAAAAAAACCCGCGGAGCGTTAACAGCCCTTTTACTGCCAAACTCCAAATCTAGCCGTATGCCTTTTCACAGAGAAAAAATATCCTGTAGCATATCAGTCTCATCCTGCCCAATGACAGTCCAGCACCAAAATACCAGGCAATTATTCTCTGAACAAGACAAACAACAAACCCCAGACGTACATTTCAGCCTCTCTTGGGCCTCGTCAGTGAGGTGCAGTTGCATATCTCTAGGGCATGTGTGCAAGGAGTCCACGTCTGGTTTCCCCTTTTACTCTTAGGGAGACCTAAGAGCAATTTAAATAAAATCAAGAAAATAGAGAGACACACTCACTGAGACAGAACAATAGCTAGAAACACTTCTGTGCTTGTCCACAAGGCCAGTGCCACTCAAGGTGCAGTCTCTTTGTGCATTTCGGGGCTGGACTGACCTTGTAGGCGGGATCAGACTGATATGCTACAGGAAAGTTTTCCTCTGTGAAAAGCACAATTTGGCAGAAAGAAGCTAGTTCCAGGTGGTAAACAGGGCCATTGAACAAGCTATTGATGCTGCTGTTCGTTCCTGGCAGACTGCTTCTCTTTCTGTTTTGCATATGTAAATATGACCCTGGGGATAGTCTCCCTATGGGTAATGGGGGAAACCAGACGTGGACTCCTTGCCCAATGTGCTTAGAGGAATATGGCTGCACCTCACTTACGAGACCCACAGAAGGCCGAAACGATCGTCTGGGGTTGCCTTTTCCTTGTTCAAATGAGAATTGCCTGGTATTTCGGGGCTGGACTGACCTTGTAGGCGGGATCAGACTGAAATACTACAGGAAAGTTTTCCTCTGTGAAAAGCACAATTGGGCAGAAAGAAGCTACTTCCAGGTGGTAACCGGGCCATAGAACAAGCTATTGATGCTGCTGTTTGTTCCTGGCAGACTGCTTCTCTTTCTGTTTTGCAAAGATACTTATCTCCCATTAGCATTTAATCCCACAAACAGTTACAAGAAAGAACTTTGGGATATGTTACTGACAGCAAAGCAGGATGGAATTTTGAATCAAGATATACCCTAAAATTGCATGTTTTTATCATCTCCCAAAGGTACATAAGAGCATCACACATCCCCAGGGAGACTAATCATGTCTGGAATTGGTTTTGTTGTGTGATAACCTATCAAAATGTATTGACTATTATTTACAGTCATTAGTTAAAAACACTAAAGCTTACTTAAGGGACACTATTGATGTTATTAAAATATTTGAAGGGGTAGATTGGAAATCGGACTTTATATGGGTTACATGTGATGTATCCGCACTTTATTCTAACATCCCCCATGAAAAAGGTGTGTTGATGATAAAAGAATAATACACCTATACAGATCAATTTTATTGTAGCTTCCATTCGCATCATTCTAACATACAATAACTTCATGTTTGAAGGCCGTTTTTACAAACAAATGCAAGGCACAGCGATGGGGACAACTTTTGCCCCATCCTATGCAAATCTTTACATGTCCAATCATGAGGATAATGCAGTTTGGACTACTAATCTTTATTTTTCCCAAATAGGTATCATTGTTATATCGATGATATAATGATATGGCAAGGAAATCCCAAAACATTGAGAAGTTAATAGAACACATGAATACAAATAATTATAACCTTAAGTTCACTTTTAATTCTTCAAAAGAAAAAATAGATTTCTTAGATCTAACCCTATATATTTATCAGGATCAAAATAAAATAGCCGTAAAGAACTTTAGAAAAACCACTGATAGAAATTGGTTGCTTAATGCGCACAGTGGTCATTTAAATCAGTGGAAGGACAATATCCCCTTAGCCCAATATCAGCATGTCAAACGCAATTGTAATAAGATTGAAGATTATACACAGGAGGCTGTTCTTTTGACTACTATGTTCGAGGAAAAGGGATATAATAAATATCTTTTGGCAGCTACAAACCAAAGGGTAGATCAGATGGACAGGGGGTGTCTAGCGGAAAAAAACTCAGAAGAAAGCAAAACCACCAACTGATAAGTCAAATCCAAAATGTATTACTAAATTTAACAATCCACATCAGAAGATTAAAAGTATATTGAAGAAACACTGGCAGGTACTACTGTCAGATCCAGTACTTAAACAGTCTATTAGGGAGAAACCAGAAGTATTATTCAGAAAAAATAGGAATTTGAAAAATATGTTGGCCCCTACTAAATTAAGAAAGAAATCACAAACTGGGCTATCAGAATGGAGGGGGGGGGGGGTACTCCAGGAACATACAAATGTAAGACTAAGGATTGCATGATGTGCCCACACATTGGCGTGGAACATAACTTTTTTGTTAACTTTGACGGTTCCAGAAAATATACCTCTAAGAGCAGGTTCACATGTATGAGCACCTACGTGGTATATCAACTGAAATGCAAATGCAATTGGATTTACATAGGGAGAACCAAAAAGAATATTAAATATAGGTTCAGGGAACATCTTACTAATAATGAAAAAAAGGCTAGATACACATAGTGTTTCCCAACATTTTAAAATTGCACACAATAAGAACCCTGAAGACATAGAAATCAGAATTATAGAGTGGGTGGCCCCTAATGTCTGGGACACTAACAGACTACTTAAATAAAGACAACGTGAAACATATTAGATAAAAGAATTGGATTGTTTGCAACCAAAAGGACTTAATGTTGATTTATACTAGCGCTGCGGAATCTGTTGGCACTCTACAAATAACCGATAATAATAATAATTTAGATATTCAGTCATTTCTCATATGATTCATGTTGTATAAATTTGGAATAAGCTAAAGTCACAATATGGTACTATAGTGAGTGTAGGTTATAGGCATTAGATGTATAATTGACCATTCAACTATGGATATAATGACTATAAGGAAATCAGATTAGGTGGTATGAATATCCGTATGTAGTGGAGTATAATGAGCATTGTATAGATATTTGGAATATGTGGAATATGAATTTTAGATATCTATTGGCCTATTAGATGAATTAAAGAAGTGTTTTGTTGTGTTTTTCTGTATTCATCTTAATCTCTGTTTTTTGCTCTGTCTATCTGCATATAGAACTCCAAGCTTTGAAATGGATCCTTATAGTGCATTAAAACATGCAATATGCTTACCAAATTTAATGATCATTACACAGATACTGCACAGTAATATATAAGGTCCGTTTTAAAGACACCACATTTTTGGTAACCATTATGGCTAGTAACAGGCGGACACATCCTAAACCTATTAAATGAATTATGTTTTCTAACTAACAGATGTTGTGTAAAACTCATGTAAGGCTACAGTATAACAAGCCCAGAAAGAATAATATTATGCTTTTTTACGAATCGGTATTTGAAGTGCCGGGGTTGGTAGATAACCTACTTTTTGATGTCAACAACTAAAAGGTTAATAATATGGGAGGATGTGGCTCCGCCTATAAAAGGGCACTAGCGAGACAGGTAAATAACTCTTGAAAAAGTTCCCAGTTGCAGGAACGAAACGTACGTCGAGTCTTTTCAGTGTATGTCTCTGTGAGGCTACATTAGCTGTGGCAGCAGTAACGCTGTGTAATGCTGTGAGCCAAGGGATTTTTAGTTTTAATTATTTTTCAATGAAGTATTACCTTGCTCCGGGTACTTACCTTGGGACTGATTAGAGCACTGAAACCACACTCTACATAGACATATGCCCAATTGCTACATACATCAGGTGCCAGTTGGAGAAGGAGGATCCAGCCTCTCGGATGCTGGAGCGGGTCTGTTGTGTTTCAAACTTTGTTTCTGCACAATTTTATCGTATATCTTGTGAGTAGCTCTCTTGGATAGGGGCTATTTTTGCGCTCTTCTATTTTCTTTCTTTTAGTTCTAAATTGGATAAATTTATGATGGGACTCCAACACTGAGGAGCTGCAGATCATAGAAGACACGCTGATTTGTTTTTGTGAGTTGCCGAATTTACAAGAGTTAACTCCTTCACCATTTACTAGACACAAGAATGAGTGACAGACGGTACATCCAGAAAAGCAATTATAACCCTGAATGTATTAAGGGACTAATATCACCAGTGGACACATTTTGGTTATTCTCAAAGATAGCAGCGCTTTGTGTAACGTGGTTTCTCTGTACACACCAACTTATGAAGACATATAAAAGAAGTTGCAGCGGAATATCAATATATTGGTATACACCACCTTTACAATACGTAACAGATGTTAGATATGATTGACAGAATCCTAATCCAATTGGAACAGAGGAGGCGGAACTTCTGGTATTCACAGAGTTTAAATCCGCTCACTATAGGCGGCTTGCCGCCTTTGAGAAAGCCTGTAAGGGTGAAACACGTCAGTATGTATGGGGATGCTTTTAAACAATAATTGTGGAGACATATAGAACCTTGCTTGCATTCACTATCACTATTAGAACAATTTTTGGAAAACCGCACTTAGCAGTATTCAGTGGGGTACATTTAGCTGTAGGTTTATCTGGGAATGTACCTGATACACAGGTATAACGCACAATAGTGTATTATTTTCGTGGCTAACTGACATCTAATAGTGACTCGTATACTATTCCTTGACATATATGCACGCCTATTATTAGGGACAGAGGAAGCACCATTCCATTCCTGATAATATCCTTTCAGGCACATAAATTAACCAAGCTAAAAGCAAGCTGCTAGAGGGAGTACTTATTTACAAACCAGTGGGGAAAGTTGTAACACCAGTATGATATTGGTCATCGTTATACATACTCTGTATTGTTGAACTAAAGCTGATGATATATCTGTCTAGCTACAGACGCTGGGGAATTTTGACACGCTGAGAACATAATCAGCAACAGTGCTTCAATTAACAGGCTACCTTGTTTAACAAACTAGACCATAACATTCCATTTGTTTAAGCATAGCATTACATTTGACACACTGTTGATTCACCGTTGATGCCAGTTAACATATTTTATACCAGCTGACTGTGCACTGACTAAATAACTTACAGTATAAATTCATTTTGAGTTACGTAGCACTAGAACCTATGTGGTGTTTACTAGCAGCAGCATTGGAGACACTCTTTACTATTGACTCCAGGCATTTAGCCCTATAGTATATCTAGTATTATATTTATACCTAATATGTGCAGGTTAGTACTCCCACAACAAGGGCAGGTTTTCTAATTAATAACCAATGCCCAGTGGAACAACATATTTTATTAACATAAAGGCTTGAAATCTAGATTATTATTTACCACAGGAGTTTATTGCTCATTTCATGGTCTCACACTGTTTTAACAGTTTTTAATTGCACATGTACCCATTTTTACTAAGGAGAATAAAAGTTTTATGAACCTTTACCAGAATTTTTCTGACTCTTTAGTCTGGGCATAGAGTGCTAGAGTTGCATTCTTTCAGTGGATTTCTTTTCTTTTGTCCACAATCATTTTGTATATATTGTTAATGCAAAGCACCACGCACACCTAATAGAACCTTGATACACAATTATGCAGTAACTTTGCTTATTGCAAATTACATGAAACAGATAGGTATTAGTGGGGATTGCCTTTAATAGTGACATTGTTTTTTTGTCCGTTCATATAAATTACTTCATATCTATTTGTGGACAATGGCGTGTCTGTAAAAGCATTAAAACAAGATCATCTAAAATTCCAGTTTGCAAACAAAAAAAATGTAAGTATACAGAGCAGGCATTACACATGGGGGTGTTAGAGAGAGTGGAAAATATTGCTGACTATTGAAATTCTGGTGCCACCCTTAATAAATAGTAGAACTTAATATAAATAGGGAGATAAAGTATCAGACCATATAATACTGATCTGAAAAAGTAAGGGAATAAAAAGGCACACAAGAATTGGGTTTTCAAAACATTAATAAAATGTATTTATATATAATCCCATATCACATTTCGTGAATCTCTGTATATGTAGGCATATAATGGTTAAAGTGACATGTGTAGCGCCAAAAAGGGTGATACAGATACAAAACAGCTAAAAAAAAGTCTCTCAATGTGAGCTATGGTAGGAAACAAAAGTTAGCTGCAAACGATCCAAAAGAATGCAAATAAAAAAACAGTCCTTCATACAAAGGAAAAATAATTGCGCAGTAGTTCTTACTATAACTCGCTCCAGGGTATGAAGTATGTATCACTTGCCAAAATAGGACAAACAGCACTTAGCTTTCCAGTTCTGTGTCCAGGTGCTTTCCAAACAAACAAACAAACAAGCCGCTTTCTCTGTAGCGTCTGATGTCACTGAGAAGGGGAGTGGTGTAGCCTGCAGAATCCTCCAATCAGATCTGTAAGTAAGATGCGCTTCCCGTGTGTAGTAGAAAGTGATCAGCTGTACCGGCATCCGCCGAACCGAGAAAAAAACAGGCTTTCCCTAGGCTGATAGATCAAAAACCGGGATATTTACCAAGATGTACACAGACTCGCCCATGCAGACACAGTGTGCAGATATCACTCGCACTTAGCTTCTATGCACCTGTATAGACTCCACAGGTGCATGTGTTCCATTTTATGTATCAGCTTGTCAAAGCAAAGATTAAGCATCAAACAGTAATTTTTGACACAGACCGTATGTTTCAGAATTTGAATCCGTTCTTGTCAGCACTTGACAGGTATGCAGATAGGATGCAAGCTGTAGAAATAGATATTCAAAGGCTACGTTTGCACCATAGACCTTAAAACCTTAGACAGTTCTTATAATCAGGAGCTTAGTCGACCTACTCCTGATAAAACACAACAGTGTTTAAAACACATAACCAACGACCGTTTCACCCCCACAGCAAGTGTGTCTCACAGGGGTTCATCAGGGCTTAATTGAGTCCTCACCAGACTTCCTCTTAAAAAGCGCTCACCTGACATTCCTCAGGTGTGCTTCCCTCATAGGAGATAATTGCTTAAAGGTGTATTCACATACATAAACATGTCACTGTATTTAAACAGAAAAAAATTTGGTCTTGTTGGATGAACAGCTCTATGTAAATGAAGCAAAACGCCAATTGAATGATAAAAACCAATATGTAAGGTTGGATCACAACCCCCTGGCAGAGATACAGAATTCCCTTTTCAAGCTTTTAAATGAAGCAAGAAGAAGGCCAATTATTGATCAGAAAGAGTTTAAGTTTCTGGTCCCTGATTTCCCTGTGATGCCTGTTTTCTACATTCTCCCGAAACTGCATAAGAACTTAAAGTGCCCACCAGGAAGGCCAATTGTTTCAGGGATAGGCAGTGCAACTGAAAACGTAGGGGAATATGTAGATAAATATTTACGCCCTTTTCTTCTATCTCTAACATCATATGTTAAAAATACAGCGGATTTACTGAGGAAACTAGATGGAGTGGTAGTTAATGAAAATACATTGCTGGCCTCTTTAGATGTGGAGGGGCTATACTCCTCCATCCCCCACGAAATAGGACTCCAGGCAATAAGGAAATTTTTGGAAACAAAAGGTCCCCTCTATTCAGAACATTCTGAATTTATTATTTCTTTACTTAGATTTGTCCTTCAGAATAATGTGTTTACATTTGATGGACAAATCTATAAACAGATACGGGGAACAGCAATGGGGGCAGTGTGTGCCCCCACTTATGCCTGCCTCCATTTGGGGGCCTGGGAGTCAGATATTTTTGAACGATACAGTGACACCTTTAATGGAAAGGTGTTAATGTGGGTGAGATATGTGGATGATGTTCTTGTCTTGTGGGATGGAAGCATAGAAGAATTCAATGATTTTGTTCATGAGCTCAACCAGAATGACAGGAACATCATCCTCACATCCGAGACTAATAAAACTGATTATATTTTCTAGATATCACCATTAAGAAAGAAGGTCTGAAAATTGTGACGGAAAACTTCAGAAAAAAGAATGCCACTAACAGCATCCTACATGCTGATAGTGGTCATCCTGCACACCTGGTTAAGGGAATCCCTTATGGACAGTTTCTCCGACTTAGGAGAAATTGTTCATCTTTAGCAAAATTTGATACACATGCAGGCTTAATGAAAGAAAGGTTTCTTAAA
The DNA here is from genome assembly GCF_027579735.1 of Bombina bombina. Classification (NCBI taxonomy): domain Eukaryota; kingdom Metazoa; phylum Chordata; class Amphibia; order Anura; family Bombinatoridae; genus Bombina; species Bombina bombina. The sequence goes on from NC_069500.1 coordinate 384,021,837, forward strand.
AGAGGTTACTCCAATAAATGTTTAAAAAGAGCACTGTGGAAGGCACGAAGAACCACTAGAGATGACCTTTTGTATAACAAGAAAGCCAAGTCAAAAGAGGTGCCAATTAGATTTATTACCAAGTTTAATAATCAATGGTCCAATATTAGATCAGCACTGTCTAATAATTGGCATATACTCACTCTGGATGATAAAGTCAGAGATACTATTGGTGAAAAACCACTACTAACGGCTAGGAAAGCCCTAAGTTTGAGAGATCACTTAGTTAAGAGTCAATTTGTGAGGGGCCCATCCAATGCTGACTGGATGAGAAGGGATAAAGGAATAAAAGGTAGCTATCCCTGTGGGCACTGTGTGTACTGTGCCCACATAGACAGCACCAAGTAATTCTTCACTTCAAGTGTTAAGACTTTTGATATTAAATTCTTCTTTAACTGCAAGTCTGAAGGAGTAATCTATCTTCTTCGTTGTTCGTGCCCGGCTTTTTACGTTGGAAAAACTAAAAGGGTAGTAAAGGACCGGGTACAGGAACATCGGGATGATATCCTTTATGAAAATAACACAAATGTGGCAAGACATTTTTGCACTTTCCATTATGGAAGTGTAGAATCTTTAAAATTCATTGTAATAGAAAAAGGGATAACAAATGGTAGAGGTGGCAATAATGAAAAAGTTTTATTACAGAAAGAAACAAAATGGATTTATAGACTTAATACTAGATACCCGGTAGGTCTTAATGACAAACTTTAGTATGCTAGTTTTTTATAGTCAGTGGACTCTCCCACTATCAGGCAGAGCATGTGCTATATTCTAAGGTGTCATCATTGTAGTTTGTGATATTAGTGTTAGAAAGCTTAGGAATTAGGCAGGTCTCACTTAAAATTATAGTGTGGAACTAGAATTTTCACAAACTCACATATTGAACATTGGAAATGTACTTTTTCTGTTTAAATACAGTGACATGTTTATGTATGTGAATACACCTTTAAGCAATTATCTCCTATGAGGGAAGCACACCTGAGGAATGTCAGGTGAGCCCTTTTTAAGAGGAAGTCTGGTGAGGACTCAATTAAGCCCTGATGAACCCCTGTGAGACACACTTGCTGTGGGGGTGAAACGGTCGTTGGTTATGTGTTTTAAACACTGTTGTGTTTTATCAGGAGTAGGTCGACTAAGCTCCTGTTTATAAGAACTGTCTAAGGTTTTAAGGTCTATGGTGCAAACGTAGCCTTTGAATATCTATTTCTACAGCTTGCATCCTATCTGCATACCTGTCAAGTGCTGACAATGAACGGATTCAAATTCTGAAACATACGGTCTGTGTCAAAAAGGACTGTTTGATGCTTAACCTTTGCTTTGACAAGCTGATACATAAAATGGAACACATGCACCTGTGGAGTCTATACAGGTGCATAGAAGCTAAGTGCGAGTGATATCTGTACACTGTGTCTGCATGGGCGAGTCTGTGTACATCTTGGTAAATATCCCGGTTTTTGATCTATCAGCCTAGAGAAAGCCTGGTTCTTTCTCGGTGCGGCGGATGCCGGTACAGCTGATCACTTTCTACTACACACGGGAAGCGCATCTTACCTACAGATCTGATTGGAGGATTCTGCAGGCTACACCACTCCCCTTCTCAGTGACATCAGACGCTACAGAGAAAGCGGCTTGTTTGTTTGTTTGGAAAGCACCTGGACACAGAACCGGAAAGCTAAGTGCTGTTTGTCCTATTTTGGCAAGTGATAAATACTTCATACCCTGAAGCGAGTTATAGTAAGAACTACTGCGCTATTATTTTCCTTGTATGAAGGACTGTTTTTTCATTTGCATTCTTTTGGATCGTTTGCAGCTAACTTTTGTTTCCTACCATAGCTCACATTGAGAGACTTTTTTTAGCTGTTTTGTATCTGTATCATGCTTTTTGGCGCTACACATGTCACTTTAACCATTATATGCCTTTGATAATTGCTTATTTATTCTATCTTAGGTCCTCTTTATTTTGGTAATTTGATTATTGTGTGTAATAGATATTTTAGAATTTAGTAGCATACGTATGCTTTGATAGGAAACTGTGCAGGTGTTATTCTACCTTAGACCTTAGGTGTTATATATGGTGTTCAATTTATTTTGTTGGTTTGAGCCAAATACAGAGATTCACGAATTGTGATATGGGATTATATATAAATAAATTTTATTAATGTTTTGAAAACCCAATTCTTGTGTGCCTTTTTATTCCCTTACTTTTTCAGATCAGTATTATATGGTCTGATACTTTATCTCCCTATTTATATTAAGTTCTACTATTTATTAAGGGTGGCACCAGAATTTCAATAGTCAGCAATATTTTCCACTCTCTCTAACACCCCCATGTGTAATATTTCAACTTTTTTGAGGATATTAATAGAGGATTCTGTTGTCCTTTTCTTGTTTTGAGATTGAGTGGATTGCTGTAGGAGTGAGTATTAACTCCTGTCTCTCCCTTATTTCACTGTATTTTGGCTCTCTCCAACATATAGTATGGCATATGTTCTGTTTGATGATTTGTGGGAGGCTGAATTAAAAGATGCTCTTGCCAATGACACTGCAGCTGGAGGGGATAATGATGAGGAGATTATAACAATTTTCAGTGCCTTTAGAAGATATAGATATCTTCTAAATCGACAACTGAAAATTAAAGCTGAGAATGCAAGTTTAGCTAATTATAAAGAAAAAGATTATCCCAAGAGGTTTACGGTTATCATTAGATCCAGATGCAAATACAAGGGAGGATGAGGAAGGTGATTCCTTTGTGGAGGATTGGAACGATAAATTATCCTTAACCTCCCTTGATTTGATGGAAATGATGATACAAAGAAACAATAGACGACTTGAAAAAGTCAAAAGTGAGGATAAAAAAGCATTGTTGAAAGTCAATACGTTTGAAAGTGATCCGAATTTTGAGAAGTTAAATGGTGAAACAAGTGCTAATGTTATCAAATTGAAATCAGATATCAAAATGAGGAAGTGTAGAAAATTTAGAAGAGATCAAGAGGACTATAAAAATTGAAGGGTTTATGTATATAAGTCCCAAAAAGGGACGTATGACTCAGGGACAGATATGTCTGACAGGACCCTCAAAAAACTCCTCTGGAACAACATCAAGAGAGGGAGGAGAAGGACTAGAAGAGGCAAAAGGAAAAGACCCATATGGGAACCCCTCAAAGGAGAAGAGATATCAAACCAGACAGACCAGGGGGAGAGGGGACCAATATGCTCAGAACAGGGGGAGATTCAGAGGGAGGGGGGCACGCAGGGGCTATTAGAGAGCCCATTTGAGGATGAATTGCAAATTGTTAATCTTTCCTCTTTCCCTCTGAATCTTGCCCATATTGAACTCCTTAAAAAGGGTTTATCTTTCTGCCCTACAGCTACCATTGATAAGTTTGAGGTTCTGAAAGATCTACACCTATTTGCTAGGAAAATTGTTCTATCTGTAGTCATGAAAAATAGAAATATTGACAATTTAGATGCTAATGACCAACTAGCCTTAAAAGACTTAGAATCCCTACTTACTGATAATGATCAGGAAGGACTTGGTAGTGAACCCCAAGATAATCTTTCTAACTATGAAAAACCTACTTTTAAGTCTAAATCCTCATATATGCCTTCTCTTTCATTAGTGCCATCAGTTAATCTCTTTGTTAAAAAGATGGAAAAGGAAATTGATGTGATGGTTGCTAAACAGAAAAATGATAATTTAAAACCCAGAGAGAGAAAAGCTTTGAGGGGACTGTGTATGGCCAGGGGGTTGGTGATCAAGCCAGCCGACAAGGGCGGTAATTTGGTTTTGTTGGATGAACAGCTGTATGTAAATGAAGCAAAACGCCAATTGAATGATAAAAAACAATATGTAAGGTTGGATCGCAACCCCCTGGCACAGATACAGAATTCCCTTTTCAAGCTTTTAAATGAAGCAAGAAGTAGGCCAATTATTGATCAGAAAGAGTTAAAGTTTCTGGTCCCTGATTTCCCTGTGATGCCTGTTTTCTACATTCTCCCAAAACTCCATAAGAACTTAAAGTGTCCACCAGGAAGGCCAATTGTTTCAGGGATAGGCAGTGCAACTGAAAACGTAGGGGAATATGTAGATAAATATTTACGCCCTTTTCTTCTACCGCTAACATCATATGTTAAAGATACAGCGGATTTACTGAGGAAACTAGATGGAGTGGTAGTTAATGAAAATACATTGCTGGCCTCTTTAGATGTGGAGGGGCTATACTCCTCCATCCCCCACGAAATAGGACTCCAGGCAATAAGGACATTTTTGGAAACAAAAGGTCCCCTCTATTCAGAACATTCTGAATTTATTATTTCTTTACTTAGATTTGTCCTTCAGAATAATGTGTTTACATTTGACAGACAAATCTATAAACAGTTACGGGGAACAGCAATGGGGGCAGTGTGTGCCCCCACTTATGCCTGCCTCCATTTGGGGGCCTGGGAGTCAGATATTTTTGAACGATACAGTGACACCTTTAATGGAAAGGTGTTAATGTGGGTGAGATATGTGGATGATGTTCTTGTCTTGTGGGATGGAAGCATAGAAGAATTCAATGATTTTGTTCATGAGCTCAACCAGAATGACAGGAACATCATCCTCACATCCGAGACTAATAAAACTGAACTAAATTTTCTAGATATCACCATTAAGAAAGAAGGTCTGAAAATTGTGACGGAAAACTTCAGAAAAAAGAATGCCACTAACAGCATCCTACATGCTGATAGTGGTCATCCTACTCACCTGGTTAAGGGAATCCCTTATGGACAGTTTCTCCGACTTAGGAGAAATTGTTCATATTTTGCAAAATTTGATACACATGCAGACTTAATGAAAGAAAGGTTTCTTAAAAGAGGTTACTCCAATAAATGTTTAAAAAGAGCACTGTGGAAGGGACGAAGAACCACTAGAGATGACCTTTTGTATAACAAGAAAGCCAAGTCATGGATGATAAAGTCAGAGATACTATTGGTAAAAAACCACTACTAACGGCTAGGAAAGCCCTAAGTTTGAGAGATCACTTAGTTAAGAGTCAATTTGTGAGGGGCCCATCCAATGCTGACTGGATAAGAAGGGATAAAGGAATAAAAGGTAGCTATCCATGTGGGCACTGTGTGTACTGTGCCCACATAGACAGCACCAAGCAATTCTTCACTTCAAGTGTTAAGACTTTTGATATTAATTTCTTTTTTAACTGCAAGTCTGAAGGAGTAATCTATCTTCTTCGTTGTTCGTGCCCGGCTTTTTACATTGGAAAAACTAAAAGGGTAGTAAAGGACCGGGTACAGGAACATCGGGATGATATCCTTCATGAAAATGACACAAATGTGGCAAGACATTTTTGCACTTTCCATAATGGAAGTGTAGAATCTTTAAAATTCATTGTAATAGACAAAGGGATAACAAATGGTAGAGGTGGCAATAATGAAAAAGTTTTATTACAGAAAGAAACAAAATGGATTTATAGACTTAATACTAGATACCCGGTAGGTCTTAATGACAAACTGGAGTATGCTAGTTTTTTATAGTCAGTGTACTCTCCCACTATCAGGCAGAACATGTGCTATATTTTAAGGTGTCATCATTGTAGTTTGTGATATTAGTATTAGAAAGCTTAGGAATTAGGCAGGTCTCACTTAAAATTATACTGTGGAACTAGAATTTTCACAAACTCACATATTGAACATTGGAAATGTACTTTTTCTGTTTAAATACAGTGACATGTTTATGTATGTGAATACACCTTTAAGCAATTATCTCCTATGAGGGAAGCACACCTGAGGAATGTCAGGTGAGCCCTTTTTAAGAGGAAGTCCGGTGAGGACTCAATTAAGCCCTGATGAACCCCTGTGAGACACACTTTCTGTGGGGGTGAAACGGTCGTTGGTTATGTGTTTTAAACACTGTTGTGTTTTATCAGGAGTAGGTCGACTAAGCTCCTGTTTATAAGAACTGTCTAAGGTTTTAAGGTCTATGGTGCAAACGTAGCCTTTGAATATCTATTTCTACAGCTTGCATCCTATCTGCATACCTGTCAAGTGCTGACAAAGAACGGATTCAAATTCTGAAACATACGGTCTGTGTCAAAAAGGACTGTTTGATGCTTAACCTTTGCTTTGACAAGCTGATACATAAAATGGAACACATGCACCTGTGGAGTCTATACAGGTGCATAGAAGCTAAGTGCGAGTGATATCTGCACACTGTGTCTGCATGGGCGAGTCTGTGTACATCTTGGTAAATATCCCGGTTTTTGATCTATCAGCCTAGGGAAAGCCTGGTTCTTTCTCGGTGCGGTGGATGCCGGTACAGCTGATCACTTTCTACTACACACGGGAAGCGCATCTTACCTACAGATCTGATCGAAGGATTCTGCAGGCTACACCACTCCCCTTCTCAGTGACATCAGACGCTACAGAGAAAGCGGCTTGTTTGTTTGTTTGGAAAGCACCTGGACACAGAACCGGAAAGCTAAGTGCTTTTTGTCCTATTTTGGCAAGTGATACATACTTCATACCCTGGAGAGAGTTATAGTAAGAACTACTGCGCTATTATTTTCCTTGTATGAAGGACTGTTTTTTCATTTGCATTCTTTTTGATCGTTTGCAGCTAACTTTTGTTTCCTACCATAGCTCACATTGAGAGCCTTTTTTCAGCTGTTTTGTATCTGTATCATGCTTTTTGGCGCTACACATGTCACTTTAACCATTATATGCCTTTGATAATTGCTTATTTATTCTATCTTAGGTCCTCTTTATTTTGGTAATTTGATTATTGTGTGTAATAGATATTTTAGAATTTAGTAGCATACGTATGCTTTGATAGGAAACTGTGCAGGTGTTATTCTACCTTAGACCTTAGGTGTTTTATATGGTGTTCACTTTATTTTGTTGGTTTGAGCCAAATACAGAGATTCACGAAATGTGATATGGGATTATATATAAATACATTTTATTAATGTTTTGAAAACCCAATTCTTGTGTGCCTTTTTATTCCCTTACTTTTTCAGATCAGTATTATATGGTCTGATACTTTATCTCCCTATTTATATTAAGTTATACAGAGCAGGCATTTGACAGGTTAAACTAGAGGTCTCTCCCTGAATATTACACCAAATTCTCAGTTTATATAACACTCCATCATCTATTGTTAGGGTTAATGGTATAACATCATAGAGTTTCCAAATAAGAAATAAAACTTGTCAGGGATGCCCCCCTCCTATTTATTCTCACCATGGAGGTCCTGACTTCCACATCAGTCAAAACCAGCAAATTTTTGAAATTACAATTGGACCTAATGATTATAGAGTGTCAAAGTATGCTAAGAATGTTTTGATATCAACTCCCCTCAGAAGTCATTTCCTGAGTTACTGAAGGAGTTTTATAAGTTCAGCCTTTTTACAAATTGCTAGAAATTGGAAGTTTTAAATATTAACTTACCTGAAGAAGAGTTGAGGTCTTAAAGCCATCTGCCCATATAAATTAAGCCATTCTGCAATAACATACTTAGATATTATGCATTCCCCATCACTGTAGAGATTATTTGACCTAAATTACAAACCATATAATCTGAATTTTGAGATGGCAGTGGAAATGTATTACATTGTGGGGAAGAATTCAGACTGTTAAAATGTCATTCTTAGAAAATATCTAATATTTATTGCAGATGGTACCGTTCCATTGCCTCCCCCCTACCCCTATCAACTTCAATCTAGTAGGTTCTAGAGTTGCAAAGGAGAAAACAAGACAAGGGGGCCGAATTATCAAGCTCCGAATAGAGCTTGATGCCCGTTTCCGCGGAAGCCTTCAGGATCGCCGGAAACAGTAGTTATGAAGCAGTGGTCTTAAGACCGCTCTTCCATAACTGATCCGCTGCCTTTTGAGCCTGCAGTCTTTAATCCGCCTGATCCTATATGATCATCCCGCAAATTCTGCAGGGGTCAGCATTGCACAAGCAGTTCACAAGAACTGCTTGTGCAATGATAAATGTCGACAGCATATGCTACATTGTATCATGTCAGCTCGCACATTAATAAATCAGCCCCAAAGCATGGATCACAATTGACTCACATCTATTTTAAAGTGCTAGTGTCAGTGTGTTTTGTTGGATGAAGAGGGTGTCTCGACCACCCCATAGCAAAGCAGTCTTTGCTCTATGCCTATATTTTTAGTACCTGGAATACCTTAGTATGGATGGAATTAGGGCTTTCCTCATTTTGTCCCCCCATAACACCTATCTCTTATAATGCTGAATCCATTAGAGGATAATAACCCAGTTTCAATTAGATGAAGGTCTCGGCAAAGTAATTTGTTTATCTTGACTAAACTATATTCAACTCCAGCATTTTATTGCAACCTCCCCAAATAAATCTTACCTATTATGCTAACACCAGACAGGCTACTTTAAGCTGGGCAACTCCCCTCTCCACCCGGTCCCTGTACCCTCCTCTCTCTTCACTAGTTTTTTAATGATTTCCTTATGTAAAAGATAGTTCTTTTATTCCTCGCCCCCTTCATTAGGTCCTTCCCAGGGTGATTCAGCGTATCTATATTGCTCAGGTATAATAGTATTTACTCTGCTGATATTGTTACAGTAGCATTCTTCAGTTATTGACTCCTCTTGCACTTCATGTTTTGAATAAAAACATATAAAAACGTTAAGTACATTTTAAAATAAAAATATTAGATTAGAAAAAAACAAAACATTTATGTCCGGAGTAAAAACATTTAGAATTCTACCTGGATTCATATAATATTACTTCCTCTGAAGAACTTCCATCTAAGATACCTTTCATAAGCAGTAACAATGTAATTCAATAAAAAAAGGGGCTTAACCTTGACTTTTAAGTATACAGAAAGTTGATTCACATTGAAAACAGTAATGCTCTACGGAAGTCAGCTTCATTTACTTATGTTTGCTTCTAATATCTTTTTCTTAGATGTTATGCTATTCAATCTTTTCATGAAGCTTTTCTGTAGTTTTGAGACAACTCTGCAAACACTGAAATGACAAGACCTGCAGTTGTAAAGAGCCTTCTTAATACACTGAGAGCAGCAGGAAGTCTCCAATACACCAATGAACTTGCTGTCACTCAGGCTAAGTCTACTCTGAAGGTGTCAATCTTTTTGGCTGGAACACAACCATTAAAATAGTTGCCACAAAGTTAAAAAAGTTTTTTGTTTGAGAAACAGTTGTCAATTTCAAATGTTTCATAATTGTCCTATGTAAACCACAAGCAGTTTATTTCATGTAATTTCTAGATATTCTGTGTCACTGTATCCTTGTTTCTCAATAAAAATAATTTGGAAAAAAAATAAATATGTTTTTTTGTTTTGCACTAGTCAAATTATGGCAGACTTTTACCTAATTTCAAACCCTGGGTTCCATTTTATTTCAGTCTATTAAGCATTATTCTCCACATGATTTCTTTGTTTTTTGAATGGACAGAATTTGATGCTTGGTTGTCTTGATTCGAGAGCCTTTATTTGGTAGCTGATATATTCATCAACATATTAAAGGCTAGATTATGAGGAACGCTATTTAAAGTTCCCGTTCGCGCATTAACTTCACTAGGCGGATGCGTTTTGGACACGTGTCGGGTTGCGCTCATATTACAAGTTGAATTATACGTAATAATAATATGTAATATTTCAATAACGTGCCTTAAGATTACTACGTTTTCATGTGCACTAACCCGATTGCATTAAAATCTTAATTGCAAAACACATTGCGCAAAACACATATTTCACATTCCTGTGTTCTTCACATAGAAAATAATGTCATTTTTATTATATATATATATATATATATATATATATATATATATATATATATATATATATATATATATATATATATATATATATATATATATGATACTGTTCATGTAAAATACATATCCATACCTATATATCTATAGGAATAGATATACAGGTATAGGTTTATACAGATATATATTCATATATTCAGAAATATGTATTTACAATAAAAAGGACGACATTATCCTATAATTGAAGGATATTGGAATGTTAAATATGTACAGTAAATATATAACAAAACACAAATACATAAATTCATCTGTACACATGTACATACATATATATATATATATACATATTTAGACATGTGTATGTATGCATCTATATGTTAAAACCCTTTTCAAGTCTTTTTTTCTAATACCTGAGACCTTATAACTTTTTAATGCAATTTTGTATTTTTTTTTTATATTAGACAATGTTATTATGAGTTTATTAACTGTACTGTTAAATGAATTCTTGATGTGTTTTGTGCCACTTTTTTGGTCTTGTGTAACACTTGACAAGAGTTTTGAAGTTGCGCTAACTTGGAACATGTTAAATTAGATTGCACCCAAGTGAACGCATTTACTTTCAACTTGTAATACACACACTATTTCTGACAAGCGCAAAGAGCTGCAAAATACCCCTTATCGCTTAGTTAGGGTTCCACTTGTAATCTAGACCTAAGTTGGCTGTATGATGTAGTTAATGCATGCCAGCTCTCACTATGTACATACCCCTATCCGCATATGTATGACACATTTATTTGAAACTTAGGAGACTGAGGTGCCAGGCATACAGTTTTAGGAAATAGAAATAATTTATAAAGGGATATATGTAGAACAACCAACAAAGTTATGTATTTAGATTTTTAGTAATTATTGCTCTTGGGATTTGTCAAGTCTTTTTGTACGCCAGTACTACTGTGCATTACTTCCTTGGTTCCTTTCTTACTTGTTTACTCTATGATGCTATAGGCAATTTCAACCATTTATTCCACCTATTTTTGGCCAGATATACAAATATAAGCATAAAAATCCAAAAGAATGAAGGCATCTGGGCAGGTCTGGAAATTTTACAGTAGGAAGTCTTGAGATGACTGCAGTGAGGATAAAGAGCTGCTCTTCAGGTAAGGTGAAGGTTCAGGTAAGAAATAAGTTGAGGTAGGGTGTTACAGTAAGGGTTAATTTTAAGAGGGAGAGCCCAGTTAGGGTTAAGTTATAGTCCAGGGCACAGATGGTGTTGCATTTATGCTTAATTTTGATTGGTTTATTTATAGAGGACTGTTACCATTATATTTAGGGGCTTTTACAAGGACAACATAGATACCAGTGCTACAGTGACTTGGACCAGAAGCTCCATAACAGATGGTTATAGTGACGACATAACTGACATCAAAGTACCAAGAATTGTGATAGCAGCAAAAGTTACTAAAATTATTTGCCAAAAGTGTCTGTAAAGCATTATCCTGTCTAGCAGCCATGCAGGTTAAGACTAATAATGAGAAGCAAGAAAGAAAAAGAGAAGAGAGTGATAATGGAGGCTGAAACTGACAGAGGGAGGATACAATGGAATGGCAGGGTTAAGGGGAATTTTGAGTCATAAAAAAGTTCAGAGAGATAATACAAATCTAGATTTAATCATGTTGACACAGTTTAAAGGGACAAAAAACGTAATTGTCTTATTTGATACATTTTGGAAAAAAGGATGCTTTCTTATGTTTGCAGGCTTAAAGGGACAGTCAACACTAAAATTGTTATTGTTTAAATAGTTAGATAACGCCTTTACTACCCATTCCCAAACTTTGCACAACCAACATTGTTATATTAATATACTTTATAACATTTAAACCTCTAAATTTCAGCCTGTTTATAAAACACTAAAGACAGCCTCTTATCACATGCTTTTTTATTTGCTTTTCACAACAAGAGACTGATAGTTCATATGAGCAATATAGATATCATTGTGCTCACACCTGTGGGTTCTGCACAACACAGCTAAAATGCCTATTGATAATAAATAAAAAGTCATGTGATCAGAGGGCTGTCAAAAGAGGCTTAGATACAAGGTAATCACAGAGGTAAAAGGTATATTGATATAACTGTGTTGGTTATGCAAAACTGGGGAATTGGTAATAAAGGGATTATCTATCTTTTTAAACAATAACAAAATTGAGTTGACTGTCCCTTTAAATGTATTTATCAACAGAGCTGTGAGAGCTGTCCAGCCAGTGCCCAAGGAATATTAACTCAATATCAGTTTTTAACACAAAAAAAAACATTTGTAAGATTTAACCCCAGGGTGCCAAGCACATTAATTTAACATGCTCCTAGAAGTATGTTTCCAGGGCCAAGAAAATTAAATTAAATCAATGTTGTACTTTAAACTTTGTTTCCCCTTAATGTGTTCCATATAAATTGTTATACCTACTTAATTAAACGTATGGAAAATGTTCATTTATGTATTTGAAATAGCTGTTTTATTATCATTAAAACTATCACCTAAGACCAGTCCATAACAAATGGATTGAACCTACAAGAAAAACATTCTTGCAAATGTTATTTTTATTAGGTTCTGAAAAGTATGGGTGGGGAAAAAGTAGCTATTTCAAATAACAAATAAAGGTAAAGAAGTTGCTTGCAAATAATTAAATTCACTCTAGCAGACAAAATTAACCCTTTGGAATACATTAAAGGGGAGAACATTTTAGAGTACAATGTACATTTAAGCTGCAGAAGAAGAAAAACATCTCATCTCTCCATGCAAGTAGAGATGATCAGCTTTTATGAGGGGTAAAGAAGGAATGGAACAACAGTCCCATTCCCTCCATTTTCAAAATAAAAATATTTATTATAAATGTTTTTTAATATATTAATGTCATCCCTCCCTCCTTCTCTAAACTGTGATAGCAGATCATCTTTCAAGGGTACTTCTTGCCAGGTCCAGTAGCCCCACCACCCAGAAGCACAAAACTGTGCAGACATGTGAAGCGTTCTTCTTTCATCTAGAAGGATCCATGCAATTCTCCTAAATGTGCACTGAAGATTGGCTGGGCAGGTAGTAACAGATGAGTCACTGATGATGTCACTAGGGACTCCCCCCAAATAAAGGAAAAAGTTAAGCGGGTGTCTATTGGATAAAACTGCAATGCTGCATGTCTGTGTACATTGTTGAGCTTTAGGGTGAGGGGAATGCTTGTACACTAGACACAAAAGTAACCCCCCAAGAACCGCATGAGAAGAGGTACCAAAAAAATACACAGGGGGTCATGTGGGGGAAGATAAATTATAAAATAATAATAATTAAGTTAAAAATTATATAAAAATTTTTTTTTAAGTTAAATCACTACAAAGTTTATTACTCCCCAAATTTGCAAGGAGAGGTTATCAAATCAGATTGTATGGACCCTTCTGAATATGTTACTTCCACATGGGGGGCTGCTCACACGCTGGTATACCCCCTCCAGGACCCTCATAGGAAAAGATATTACCCTTTTGCAGCAAATTGTTCTTACAGTAGGGAAGAAGTCATTACAAAAGAACAAACTTTAGTTTAAAAAAAAAAAAAAATAGATAAAAATGGTATTAACTAAAAGTTACATATCAGTGCAACTAACCAGATCACTCTACAAAGAGAGAGGTTATCACCTTCTACATAAAAGTGCATTTCCATTCTTAGGAACATATTGGGCTAGATTACAAGTGGAGCACTAACAGCTAAATTGAGCGAAAATGAGTTTATTGTGGGTGTTTGCACGCATTGGTTTTTTTGCTTGTTTTCCAAGCTGAAAGTAAACACGATTGCTTGAGCGCAATTGAATTTAACGCACAACAGGATAGTGCTACCTCAGAGCTCTGGTTAACTGTTTTGCAGAACAAAAAAGTGTCACAAAACACATTAAAAAATATATTACAAAGTACAGTTACACTCATAACACTACCTAATAAAATTATATATAAAAAATATTTAACAAAAAATATATATATATGTATGTTTATATGTGTGTACAGATGTATTTATGTCTTTATATATAAACACAGAAATACATATGTACACACATTTAGACAGATATATAAGTGCATTGGGGCTCTTTGCAGTTAAAGGGACACAAAACCCATTTTTTTTCGTTCAGGATTTGTAGAGAACATGCAATTTTAGGCAACTTTCTAATTTACTCCTATTATTAATTTTTCTTCATTGTCATGATATCTTTATTTGAAAAAGCAGGAATGTAAGCATAGGAGCCAGTCCATTTCTGGTTCAAAACCTGGGTAGTGCATGCTGTTTGGTGGCTAAATGTAGCATGAGAGCAAAGAAAAATTTATAATAGGAGTAAACTAGAAAGTTGCTTAAAATTATATGCTCTCTACGAATCATGCAAGAAAAATTTCAGTTTTATGTTCCTTTAACTACATGAAAACATGTAAAAGCATATTTATGCAATATTTATATTTAATAAAGTGTTATACTTTGTATTTACTGTAAATATTTCCCATTCCAATGTTCTGCACACAGCAGAATGTTTTACGTATTTCTAAATAGATATTCCTATATATATATATATATAAAATACAATTTAAGCAAGGGCCAGCACTCACAAATCCTCCAGTAATCACCCAGGGTGCTTCCAAATAAATAAATAGAAATTGTAGAAATGATGCACTCTCCAGGAATTTGCAAAATCGTGACCTTTTATTGGTTGTGTTTCGAGGTTTTACCCGCTTCGTCAGACTTCAAAAGTTAACCAACTTTTGGAGTCTGACGAAGAGGGTAAAACCCTGAAACGTAACCAATAAAAGGTCACGATTTTGCAAATTCCTGGAGAGTGCATCATTTCTACAATTTATATTTATTTATTTATATATATATATATATATATATATATATATATATATATATATATATATATATATATATATATATATATATATATATATATATATATATATATAATCATGTAACTATAGGTATAGAAATATATTGTACCAAAATACCATCTGATATATGTAGAAATATGTATTTATGAATAAATAGAACATATTCTTCTATGTGAAGAACATTGAAACGTGAAATATTCATATTTTCATGTCGGGTTAGCACACTTGAGAATATGCAATCGTGTTTGCGTGTGCGTAGGATTTTTCCCCCACTTTTTTGCTTGTTCTATAGGGGAATAGGTTATTGCGCGCGTGATATTTGAAGTACAGCTTTTTACGCTCATCAGGTTAGTGCAAAAACTGTTTACTTTCAACTTGTAATATGAGGGCCACCTGATGCACGTAAAAAGCTCACTTCTAGAGCAGTTAATGCTTGAGAGGTAGCATTATTTAACACTTCACTTACAGGCCCATTATCAGGCTCTCTCCCACACTTACACATAATTCCCCAGGTGCTTACAGACTATTACACACACCTCAAACCCTTTCCTGCCTAGGTACTGTAGAAGTCTAAGGCACACTCATAAGGTACTCTCTTTCCCTTATGCACAAACAAGCAGGCACTTTTCACACCCAGAAACACATCTTCAGGCATTCCCCTACATTTACACCCACTACAAACTCTTGTAATTGCTGCTTTATCATATGCTTAACCCCTTAACGACCGAGGACGTGCAGGGTACGTCCTCAAAAAAAAGGCAGTTAATGCCTGAGGACGTACCCTGCACGTCCTCGGTGTGGAAAGCAGCTGGAAGCGATCCTGCTCGCTTCCAGCTGCTTTCCGGTTATTGCAGTGATGCCTCGATATCGAGGCATCCTGCAATAACCATTTGTAGCCATCCGATGCAGAGAGAGCCACTCTGTGGCCCTCTCTGCACCGGACATTAACGGCTACGTTTGAGGGTGGATAGGAGCCGGTGTGGGAGGCGGGTGGCGGCCATCGATGGCCCCGGATGATGCTGAGGGGGGCGGGATCGGGGGCGGGAATGCCCGGGGGGCGCGCACGGGCGCGCGCGCGTGCACGGGGGGTGGGGGCGGGCGCGTGCACGGGAGGGAGCGGGTGGGAACCGCTGCACTACAGAAAAAGTACCATTAAAATTTACTAAAAAGGGGAAATAAAGTTGGCAGTAAAAAGATCAGGCAGGTGGTGGGGGTTGGTCTGTGGGGGGGGGGGGGGAAGCTACACTACAGAAACTAAAAATAAAAACAAAAAAAAAACGTTTTATTTTGCAAAATGGGTACTGGCAGACAGCTGCCAGTACCCAAGATGGCCCCCAATAAGGCAGATGGGGAGGATTAGAGAGCTGTTTGGGGGGATCAGGGAGGTTGGGGGCTAAGGGGGGATGCTACACCCCCAGCATATGTAAATATGCTTTAAAAAAATAAAAATAAAAATAAAAAAACCTTTTATTTTAGTACTGGCAGACTTTCTGCCAGTACTTAAGATGGCGGAGACAATTGTGGGGTGGGGGAGGGAAGGGAGCTGTTTGGGAGGGATCAGGGGGTCTGATGTGTCAGGTGGGAGGCTGATCTCTACACTAAAGCTAAAATTAACCCTGCAAGCTCCCTACAAACTACCTAATTAACCCCTTCACTGCTAGCCATAATACACGTGTGATGCGCAGCAGCATTTAGCGGCCTTCTAATTACCAAAAAGCAATGCCAAAGTCATATATGTCTGCTATTTCTGAACAAAGGGGATCCCAGAGAAAAATTTACAACCATTTATGCCATAATTGCACAAGCTGTTTGTAAATAATTTCAGTGAGAAACCGAAAGTTTGTGAAAAAGTGAACGACTTTTTGTATTTGATCGCATTTGGCGGTGAAATGGTGGCATGAAATATACCAAAATTGGCCTAGATCAATACTTTGGGATGTCTTCTAAAAAAATATATATACATGTCAAGGGATATTCAGGGATTCCTGAAAGATATCAGTGTCCCAATGTAACTAGCGCTAGTCTTGAATAAAATGGTTTGGAAATAGCAAAGTGCTACTTGTATTTATGGCCCTATAACTTGCAAAAAAAAGCAAAGAACATGTAAACATTGGGTATTTCTAAACTCAGGACAAAATTTAGAAAATATTTAGCATGGGTGTTTTTTTGTGGTTGTAGATGTGTAACAGATTTTGGGGGTCAAAGTTAGAAAAAGTGTTTTTTTTCTATTTTTTTCTCATATTTTATAAAAAAAATTATAATAAATTATAAGATATGATGAAAATAATGGTATCTTTGGAAAGTCCATTTAATGGCGAGAAAAACGGTATATAATATGTGTGGGTACAATAAATGAGCAAGAGGAAAATTACAGCTAAACACAAACACCACAAAAATGTAAAAATAGCCTTGGTCCCAAACGGACAGAAAATGGAAAAGTGCTGCGGTCATTAAGGGGTTAATAAAAAAGAGAGGCCTTTTTCACCACACTCACTAACAGTATAAAGTCCATTTTAAATACAGAAACATTAAGCCACACTATGAGAGAGTATGATACATATTAGTTTAGGTCTATTCTCTAGATCACACTATGAAATTAAAAATAAAGTTCTTTTCCACAACGTAAGGACTAAAAGGTTAGTGAAATAGTTAAATGACTTTACAAAAATAAAAATATTAATTTGTATTTTTTTTATATATACGATTCCTATATTTCCTAAAATTAGATGATAGTAAAAGCAAAAAAGATTGTATTTATTAAAGATAAAGTAAATATTTACTTTTTACAGTTAATATATTCCATTACAATGAAGTTCGATTTTCACACTGAGACATTGCAAATGTTGATTAGGTTTTTTTTGAGTAAAAGGAGTAGGAATATGGATTTAAAACAAAAATATTAAAACAAAGATTATTTACCAGTACAACTGTTTACATTGCATATTGGTCATCTCACTGGCGAAGACATTTAGCAATGGATCAGAAATATATAATACATAAAAAAATTCTTCCAAAGTGAAGGTAAATCCTAGCGTTTCAAAGACGGTATGATTTACCATCACTAAAAATAAATAGGACTTTCAGTCATAACTATATATAAAAAACTGTACTAAACATGCCCTTTCTGTGCTGCCAATTCCTCGCTAGACTCAGCAGCTCTTGCCACCCACGATGATGACGTTTCCTCCTCTAAACCAATAGCCATGCTTGCATACAGAACAGTGCCATATGACTAGCACAGCTATTGGAAACATCAACTCATTGAAAAAAGGCTAAGTCTAGCACACTTTCTTTTTATAAAATGATGAATGAAAGTCCTATTTATTTTTAGTTATGGTAAATCCTAGCGATTTTGAAAACATTAAAATTTACCATCACTTTACGACCCAAATATAAACTAAAAGAAGAGGTAATAAAATAATTTTTATGATATGTTTATTTCTGTGATATCACAGACATACAAAATAATGTAAACTATGAAGTATTTTGTATAGTTGGCGTCTGTATATAAAAATGCCAAAAATATAAATATTTTACAAGACTGTGTCCCTAAATGCACTGCAATTCATAATATACAAAGTGTGAAATTTAAAGTGAATACAGTGTAAACTGAATTGCATGCTATTTTGTATTGTATTTCTCGCTCTTTCTTGATGTGAAATATAGCGAGCAACAATTACCATAAGAATTTTGAATTGTGGATGGCTTTGTTTCTTGCAATTGTTACACGTCTGGCCTTCGGCATCTATTTGAAGTCGCCTAATTTATGCAGCTACCCAAGAAGAAATCACTCTCCTATTAAATTATACTGATTAAAAGGGACATTAAGCTCAAATTATATTTCACACTAAAATGTTTAAAGGGGCATAACAGTGCAAAAAGGAAATGGATATATTAAAGTATTGTAGTATTGCACTGTTGATTGGATATAAATATTTAACTATTTCCCTGCAAAGACTACTGTGAGTTAGCTGCTGATTAAAGGGACATTATACACTCATTTTTCTTTGCATAAATGTTTCGTAGATGATCTATTTATATAGCCCATAAAGTTTTTTTTTGTAAAAAAAATGTATAGTTTTGCTTATTTTTAAATAACATTGCTCTGATTTTCAGACTCCTAACCAAGCCCCAAAGTTTTATGAGAATACCGTCAGATACCTACTCCAGCTTGCTCCTGTTTGTCTAAAGGGTCTTTTCATATGCAAAAGAAGGGGGAGGGGGGAGTGTCTTATTTCCCACTTGCAGTGGGCTTTCCAGCTACCTTTTCAACAGAACTAAACTGAGAGCTTCTAAGTAAGTTTTTAAACAGTTTTATACTGGATTTTTATATCGGTATCTGTGCATCTTATTCTTTATAGTAGTGTCTATTACATGCAGTTATATGAAAATTAGTGTATACTGTCTCTTTAAGGCTGCACATTTGTGCCTCTTTTCATTAGCTCATCTATGTGTTCAGTTAGATCCATGTAGTGCTTTGCTGCTCCTTCAAAAATGGCTACCAATAGAATGAAACAAATTTGATAATTGAAGTAAATTGAAAAGTTGTTTGAAATTGTATGCTCTATTAGTGTTTCTCAACCGTGCTCCTCAAGTAACCCATACAGGCCAGGATATCTTTATATCTGAACTAGAGCACAGGTGAAATAATCTGCTGATAGGTGAGAGCAAGTTAGTGACTATGGTAACTAACTGATCAGCTGATTATTTCAACTGTGCTTCAGTTCAGCTATAATGAAAATCTGGCCTGTTAGGGTTACTTGAGGACCGTGGTAGAGAAACACTGGTCTATTGGAATCATGAAAGACAAAAATTGGATTTCATGTCCCTTTAATTCCGCTGCTAAAATAGAAAGAAATTCTATAAAATCCAGAATGCTGTCACACCTACAGGCTGTACATTGATCTCATCTATATCTGTCCCTAGTTAGAAAACTCAATGTGCTTTTTAAGGGTTGTGTCCCTGGATTGTAAAACAGTGTCAATTTTGCTATTAAAATGATACATTTATTTTGTATGTTGAGTGTAGTGATTCATTTCATCTGCATACCTAAAATAAAGATGTAATACCCCTTTAAAGTTTAGATAACTTCATCATGTTAGTGAATAAGCTTTACAGTCACAGGAATGCAGATGAACACTCTCTGCCAGAAGCAAAACAAATCTGTATACATGCCTTCACTGTCTACTAAGTATTTAGAATTATATTCACATATTTGAAAGATAAACACTGAATTAATCATTCCCAGATTTGAATGTGTAAAATGTGCAGAAGCCCAGGTGCTGCAAGCAGACAGAGTAGATTTATCTCCACTGTGTAATCATATTAGGCTTTCACAGCCATGCCTGGTGAATGGTTTAAAACTAATTGCATCTGATGGAATTCGATTAGCTTTTCTCAATCTTTTCTTTTTTTTCATCCAATAACAATATTCTTTATTCAATAACGATTCATTTATTAATTGTGAAGGTCCACTTGTGACTTGGTAGTTACTGACATTGTTGAACTAATAGTGTTACGGCTTACAGAAATGTTTGATGTGGGGATGCCCTCTAATCATCAGTCACTGTGTGTATAACAATGAGCTAATGCGTCCCGGAGATAGAAATTATGAGTATAAAAGTAATAAAACTACATTCTGTAAAAATAATAGACAACATATTTTTAAGACTCATTAAAATATGATTTATAATTAAGACACCATATGTTACTATTAAAGGGATATTAAACAACTCAAGATATTAAAATAAGTTGTTTAATTACAAGTAGTAAAACAACTTTGCAATATACTTTCATTATTTATTTTATTATCCTTTCCTGTAATTTAATTCTGAATATTGTGGTCTTTCCAATTCCTGTAAAACATGGAAGTGCAGACAAAGCTATATTCCACAGAGTCATTGGTTGCACACTCTGGTAAACCATTTATACCCATTCCTAATTGGTCTCAGCAGAAAAGGTAACCTAAGTTACAATATGGTGGCACCTGTTGCTTTATAGACATTAGAATGTTACCCTTATTATTTCAATATTTAATTAACTAATATAATTTTTTAAAAATACATACACAAATAAATACAACAAATCTTTGTTTTGAATAAAACATTCAAGCAATTATTTATTTAGGGCCAGATTACAAGTGGAGCGTTAAATATCGCTTTCAAGAAAATGGTATTTGTGCTCCACTGTGTAATACCAGCACACGCTAATGCTATTATAAGTTAACAGCAATGCGAACACAACCTCGCTTTCGCATTGCTGGGTGCACACTTCCATAGGCTCCTATGGGAGCCTCATTCTGATGCCATCAGAGACAGCATCCGAACCTCGCACAGCAAATATGTAAGTAGCGCAATGATGGGCAGCAGTTAATAAATATATATGTATATGCTGATATACATATATATTTATGTGTTAATATGTGTTTAGGCTGTATTTTGTGAGCATTTGGGGCAGATTTATAAAATTAACCAGAAATCAGATCTCTGGTTAATTTTAAAAGCTCTAATTACTACCACTAGCTTGCGGTAGCAATAACCAGCCACTAGTAATGGCTGGTTAATTATTTTGCGCCTGCAAATAGGCAAATTTGGTTGTTTGCGGGCGTGCAATAATTTAGCGCTCCACTTGTAATCTAACCCTTATTTTCTAATGCCCCTTTAAGAAGGCATTGTAACGCTGAAATGACAGCTCCAAATCAGAACATGGCCAGTGTTTGGCTGTACCACTGATTTGGTCCTTGGACATGTCATGTTCAGACATTTACCTATGTGTTTCAGGGTGAGTAATAGAGACATTACATGCTCTTAAATAGTAAAACATATTTTTTTGTAGTTGAATGTCCCTTTAAATATTTAAGACACACATTTTATCACCTTATAGGGATGTTAAGTATTCTATCATCTATATTAGAGAACACCATTTAAATGAATATAAAACCCACATTTTTTTCCTTTTATGATTTACCTACAGCATGCAATTTTATTAGCTTTCCAATTTACTTATTTTATCTAATATGCTTCATTTTTTTGGTACCCATTGTTGAAATAAATACCTAGGTATGCTTAGGAGCAGCAAGGCACTACTGGGAGCTAGCTACTGATCGATGGCTGCACTTAAATCCCTCTTGCCATTGGCTGACCTGATGTGTTCAGCTGACTCCCAGCAGTGTATTACTACTCCTTCAACAAAGGACAGAGCAAATTTGATAATAGAAGTACATTGGAAAGGTGTTTAAAATGGTATGGTCTGTCTAAATCATGAAAGATAACTTGGGGTTTTAAGCCCCTTTAAATATGTTAAAAATTAGATTTTTCTAAAACAAGCCTAAAAGGACAGTTATAAAATGTTTAGTTATATCATTTAAAACAACTTTGTAATGCACTTTCATTCAATATTTTATCTGCTCTTCCTGTAATTTAATATTTGGGGAGCATTCTGTGGAATGCAGAACCCTGACATCCTTATGTTCTGCACATTGATTGGTTGATGTGTACAGCAGCTTGTTTTTTTTTTTTAACTTTTATTTTATTTGGCATCAAGTACAAAAAAGTAAAATCGAATTCACAAAGTCACATTGGAACAGTTACAGAATTGCATAGTTATAAAAAAGCAGGTTTAGTTAGTGAAGAGTTCCAAAAGACATTCCCCACCTGTAGGGCAGGTATTTGCAATCGTACCTGATGCGCAATTTTTTATTTTATTATACAAAACTTTCGGAATATAAAGTGCCCTAGGTCTAACATGAATCCTAGGGTAATATGCTTTCTATTATTTGCAAGATGACAAAATTAAACAAACATCAAAACAAAACAAATTTTGCCATGTATCACATTGAAGAACAATTCAAGCTTTGAGGAACGTAGTTGAGCACGATAAAGAGGTAACAGCAATTCTCTCGTCTCCCCCCATTCTCCCCCCACCACCCCCTCTACCAGACATTCCACTCACCCCTAAGGTTCGCTTCAAGTATATAGATAGTGTTCCTGAATGGGTATAGAATCTGTCTTAGGGTCGGGAGATCTAAGGATTCCAAGAAGGATCTCCATTTCACAATGAAGCGAGCTACCCTCGCTCCCACATCATACAATGTGTCATACTGTTCAAACAGCAGCGATTTCAGTATTAGCTGCTTCAAAAAGCCAACAGATGGGGCTCCACTATGTAGCCATTTTTTAAAGATACATTTTCTTGCCAACAGTATGACATTTATAAGGAGTTTCCTGTCACGCTTTGGGCCTGGCAGCTGGTATAGAAATAGCACCTGTAGGGGCGTGAGTGTAACGGGGGTTTTAACAATTTTGGAAAGCCAAAATGAGACTTGGTTCCAAAATTTGCAAATCTTAGGGCAGTACCATATGTAATGCAGAAAAGCAGGGTTTGGGTAGGAGCATTTACCACATACATTTGAAAAGTGCGTCTTCCATTTGCTCAGTCTCCGAGGTGTAATGTAGTCTTGGTATATAACCCGTATTTGTGATTCTCTAAGGTCAGCCGCCAGAGTCGCTGTCCAGGTCAGAGTAAGACTGTCAAGTATCGTCTTCCCTGAGGGTAAGCTGGGCAGTTTCCTATGCCAGGTATTGAAAAGGGGTGTCAGCATAGCGGAGGCCTTGATATTGAGTAGCTCTTGATAAATGGGTGAGATTGCAAAGTCATGTGCCTGAAAATGTGCAATGGTGCGAGCTAAGGGCGAAGGTAACCAGAATGACTTGCAATTATGTAGAATGTGGTTTATGTAGTGTCGTGCTTGAAAATAGGCAAATTTGTGAGTGTAGGGAGTAAGAAATTTCCTGCAGACAGCATCAAAAGGTAGGACAGATTTGGTAGCATAGTCTAATAATTTATCAACATTATCTATGCCCCGATCCTTCCAGTTACGAAATATAGGGTACAGAATGCCGGGCTGGAATCTCAAATTTCCCACAATAGGAAGCTATTTCATGTTGGCAGGGTCCCAAGCCAGTGCCTTAGCCATAGCCCTCCAGCCCAAGAGCACATCTCTAAACATAGGGTGATGCTGTATGTTCACTGGTAATTCAGATAGGGCAGCATGTGGGAGAAATGCAGGAGATATCTGAGCCAACGAGGCTTGTTCTAGGTGGGCGCTAGAAAAGTGCTGTGTATTTAGCTTCCAATCCAGTGCCAATTTCGCCAGGGAGGCCCAGTTATAATATAAGAAGTTCGGTAAGCCCAACCCTCCTCGTGAATAGGGGAGATGCAATTTTTGTATTCCTATGCGCGGCTTAAAACCCTTCCACAGAAAGTTTCGGACTATGGCATTTAGCTAGGCGAAATCTTTCTGTCTGAGTAGTAAGGGGAGCATCTGTAAAGGATACAAAAGCTTGGGGAGGATCATCATTTTAATGACATGAACCCTACCCATTAAAGAAAGTGGCAAGTTCTGCCAAGTGGTCAGGTCCTGCTTAATTTGCGTAATTAGTGGGGCAATGTTGTGAGAGTACCATTGCTGTGGGTTTGCTGAGATGCGGATACCTAGGTAGGTTAAATATGAGTCTACCACTCGAAAGGGGTATAAGTCTGTGTGGGGATTAGATTTGCAGTGTAGCCATAGGATCTCTGACTTCGAGATATTAATTTTGTATCCTGAGAATTTTCCAAAGAGTTCTATCATGTCTAAGACACGAGGGATATGAAGTTGGGGATTCGAAACAAACAGCAGCATATCATCCGCATACAGGGATACTTGGAGTTTATGGGAGTTAACGCCTATACCCGGGAAGATATTTTGGAGACGAGCTGCCAGCGGCTCCAGCGCCAAGTTAAAAAGGAGGGGAGACAGAAGAGGGCAACCCTGGTGGGTCCCTCTATACAGAGGGATCGAGGGGGAGTAGAGACCATTGATCACGAGATATGCCACAGGACTGGAGTAGATGTCTTTAAGGAAAGCGGTGAAGCGGCCTGAAATACCAAAGGTTTCAATGGCACGGAAAAGATGAGTCCACTCCACTCTATCGAAGGCCTTCTCTGCATCCAAGGATAGCAGGAAGGCCTCCGGAAGAGAAGCACGGGTACCCTCCTGCTTGGCCAGCCAATGGTGTGATACGGCATGGAGAACTTTCCGAATGTTCGCCACCGAAGAGTGTCGGGGGGTAAAACCTGTCTGGTCTGGATGTAGGACGTGAGGGAGTAAATGTTTTAATCAGTTAGCCAGGAGCTTAGTTAATAATTTGTAATTAACATTCAGAAGGGAGATCGGTCTATATGACGCAGGGTTAGTAGGGTCTCTACCTTCCTTATGTATTACTGTAATATTGGCTGCCGAGAAACTAGCCGACGGGGCATGCTGGCCTGTAAAGTAGTGGGTAAACAAATCGGTGAGGATTGGGTTCGTTTGATCCGAGAGCATCCTGTAAAATTCAGTCGGAAGCCCATCAGGGGCGGGCGTTTTCCCAAGAGCAAGGGATTGAATGGTGTGTGCCACCTCCTGTGGAGTGATCGAGGCATTCAGAGTCTCTAATTGCTCCTCCGTAATCTTAGGAAGGACAAGTCCCTCCCAAAAATTTTGTTGTGCATCAATCTGAGGAGGTTGTGACTGGTATAAACTGGTGTAATATCTGTGAACTCTGAGACTATTGCGGTTTTATCTCTAGTTAACTGGCCCTTGGCTGCGATCAACGGAACTCCCCTATTCGCCTGCTTAATTTTGACTAGTGAGGCCAGAAATCTACCAGCTCTAATCCCATGTCTTAGAAAAAAGCCTTGGTTTCTGTGATCTCTGCGTATGGCGTTCTGCAATAAAAAGGTATCCCTCTC
This sequence comes from Bombina bombina, assembly GCF_027579735.1. NCBI lineage: Eukaryota > Metazoa > Chordata > Amphibia > Anura > Bombinatoridae > Bombina > Bombina bombina. The sequence goes on from NC_069500.1 coordinate 384,047,324, forward strand.
CTTTTTTGCTGCAAAGTAGGAAGACCTATTCTGAGTAGTGGGGACTTGGCAATATTTAGTATATGCATTGGTTAGTTGGTCATTGTATTGTTCGTCCTTACTAATTTGGAGTCTCTTCTGTTTGGTTAGGTAGGCAATAATATCGCCTCTCAAAACAGCTTTAGCCGTTTCCCAGAAAAGAACTGGGGTTGATAGGTGCGCTCTATTGTTCGATAAAAAGTCGTCCCATTGTCTCTTTAGATACATTATAAAGTCTGGGGATTTTATAAGGTGAGTTGGGAATCTAAATAGTCTCTTGTTTGTCGGGTGTGGAGTTGGCGAAAAAAGATATATAGATAGGTGCATGGTCCAAAATGGTAATGTTGGCAATTTTGGTTTCTGTAATCAAGCGTTCTAATGAGGTGGAGGTGAGAAACAGATCTATCCGGGAGAGGGAATTATGTGCACGAGAGGCACAGGTAAAATCTCTACCTGCAGGGTTATGTCTCCTCCAGATGTCCTGGACTCCTAATGAGTTGAGTAAGGTGTGAAATATTTTGATGGGGTATGCCGTCATTTCCCTCTTTGTCTGGGGAGGTCAGGGGCTAGTCGGGTCTTTTAATCTGTCTAATGCCGGGTTTTGCGTAAGATTAAAGTCGCCCGCTATGATGAGTTTAGTGTCTAGATGTTGGGCCAATAAGGAAGTTAGTGAGCTCCAAAATATGAGCGCTCTGTGGTTAGGGCCATACACGTTACATAGGGTATACCAATCTCCCTGCTATTTAGTTTTAGCAATAAGAAACCTGCCATCTGGGTCTATTTTCACACTTCCCAGCTCGTATTCTAGGCCTTTCCTTATTAAGAGGGCTACTCCTCTACTGGAGCTATTATAAGGGGCACTAAGGACCTCAGAAATCCATTTAACTTTAAGTTTATCATGTTCCACAGCTGTCAGGTGGGTTTCCTGCAGAAGCATAATATGAGCCTGTGACTTTTTGAGATGGGTCAGTATAGTTTTCCTTTTGATAGGGGAATTAATTCCCCCCACATTCCACAAGATTATTTTTATGGATATTTAAAACAGCAGCTTGTTTATATCAGTCTCTGATTGGCCACAGGAATGAAAGAAACATAAAGAAAGTAACATGAAAACACAACATTCAAGAGGCTTCTCAATGGGCGACGTGCTTAAATAAAACTGAACATGCCATATACTAGATTTTGAAATTACCTCTTTTAGATGCAACAAAGAAAACATATCTGTAATATCCCTTTAACATTGCTGCTAGTCTACTTTAAATATTTTTTTGGAATTTATATTTATGTATATTGAAAAGGAGATTAAAAAGAATACTATTATGTTGCAACATCCCACAAATTAATTAAACACTCAAATATTATAAAGTATATATATTCTAATAAACGTTGATGCCAAAACACGTGTTATATTCCATATTTACATGGTAAGAAAGATATATTAATACAAAACATTGTAGCCTATAGCTATATTTCATAATATTTGTGGAAATACCAGAGAATTGTAGTTCAATACATTTGACAGATGAAAGATTTCCATTTGAAATCAATTCAAATCTTAAATAAGTACCTGCTATATTTTTATTATATTGTTACTAGTTACAATTGACAATTATTCTAAAAACACAGAATTATTTTTTTTAGTACTCTATATCCAATCATCTAAAACTAGCAGAAGTCTAGATGGAGCAACTCATCCGCCACATAATATTTATTGCAATAAAACATACAAATTACATTTTCCAATTCACTTTTCTTACCAAACTCACTTTTTTTTCTTTCTTTCTCTTGATATACTTTCTTGAAACTCAGCCTATCTCAGAGTATGCTGAGATAGGCTTAGGAGTGTACACAGCTTAAAGGGACGCTAAACCCAAATTTTTTCTTTAACAAATCAGATTCTAATTTAATCATATAAATTTTTCTTTGTTCTCTTGCTATCTTTATTTAAAAATCAGGAATGTAAAGCTTATGAGCCAGCCCATTTTTTGGTTGAGAACCTGGGTTACGCTTGCTGATTGGTTGGCTGAATGCAGTCACTAATATGCAAGCGCTATTCAGGGTGCTGAACCTAAAATGGGCTGTCTCCTAAGCTATAAATGCCTGCTTTTTAAATAAAGATAGCAAAAAAACGAAGAAAAATTGATAGTAGGAGTAAATTAGAAAGTTGCTTAAAATACCATGCTCTATCTGAATTATTAAAGAAAACAATTGGGTTTAGTATCCCTTTAAGTTTATAAGCATTTATAAGACAGCAGTGTTTGCAACAGTGCTTGTAAGAAAGACCTAGATCAAAAAACCCATCTTTGAAACAAATAAAACATTCCACTATAAAATACAGAAAAAAATAAATTTTCAAGAAGAAAGTAAAGAAATCCAAAAACGAAACGCCTTCATCAGCTTTGAAATAGTGAGCCACGAGCCCTTCTTCACAAGAACAATCATGTCTTTTTAAGTTTAAAAAATGTAGACCACCCACTAAGAACCCCTGGAACATCTCACAATGCCTATGGTCAGCCTCCACCAAGACAAATCTTCTTTGATCCAATTAGACTACTCTGTCATATCAAAACAGACATGCATATATTTAAAGGGACATACAATTTTGAATTTCATGTCCCCATAACTATTACATTCATTTATAGAACTTATTTTGAAAATCTGATTACAACGTGTTACAGTTGAAATTACGCTTCCTCCACTCTTCTTGTTTGATGTGTAAGAGATTGTGTATTGGGCATCTCATGTAATTATACATGATATTTGCTGTAACGCCCAGTCACTGGAAAATATAGTTGAATGAAGTCAAGTGCAATTAATTTCGCTCATGATCTTGTCTAAACAACAAGATCCATCGAAAGATTAAAGAGCGTCTATGACTCTAGCCCAATATTACATATTTAGCCCTCAAGACTCAGTATACTCTCATGGAAATGTAGCCACCTATTAGCAAGCACTACCCAGGTGCTGAATCAAAAATGGGTTGGCTCCTAAGCTTACATTCCTTCTTTTTTAAAATAAAGATAGAAAAGAACAGAGAGATGCACTCAACTAGGCTTAGAACTGAAGCTTTAAATACTTCCTTGTCTAGTCCCTCCTTACTCCCAGGGTACAAACTCTTCCTGCACACTATGCCTTTCACAAAGGTAAAATCTCCTGTAGCATGTCAGTCTGACCCTTCCAAATGACAGTCCAGCGCCGAAATACCAGGCAAATCTCCTTTGAACAAGGGAAAACAAACAAACCCCAGACGTACGTTTCGGCCTCTATGGGCCTCGTCAGTGAGGTGCAGTTGCATCCCTCTAAGGCATATGTCACCCTAAGAGAAAAAGGGGTAACTAGACGTGGCCTCCTTGCACACATGCCTTAGGGGGATGCAAGAATAATGCACACAATTATAATAAAACACCTTTTCACTCCTCAGATCTATTGATATGATGCATTCTTAGCTCAATAATTTTTAATGAACAAATGTAAATTGTGCAAGTTAATAGAGTAGTCAGAAAACAGGACCGGTTCAACACCGGTTGGCATCAACTTTTTGAAGTTTCTAGTGAAAGGAGATGGGAGAAATGTATCTATTCTGAGTGATGTCAGGCCCTGCCCACTGACTGGCAGTTTTTCACAGTTAGACAGTACTCGTTTATGTGTGCCATTTAGATAACATTGTGCTCAATCCTGTGGACTTATTTGTGAGTATGTCAAAAGAACTAATATAAAGGGGAAGTATGCAGAGGCTTACATACAAGATAATCCCTGAGGTAAAATTGTATTAATATAACAGTGTTGGTAATGCAAAACTGGGGAGTGGGTAGTAAAGGGATAATCTATCTTTTTAAACAAAACAAATTTTCACATAGACTGTCCCTTTAATCTTTTCTTTTTATTGGCCAGTCTGAGATATGGCTTTTTCTTTGCAACTCTGCCTAGAAGGTCAGCATCCCTAGCCTCCTCCCTGTTGATGTTGAGACTGGTGTTATGCGGTTACTATGTAATTAAGCTAGCAGTTGAGGACCTGGAAGGCATCTGTTTCTCAAACTCTAATGTATTTGTCCTCTTGTTCATTTGTGCACCAGGGCCTCCCACTCCTCTTTGTATTCTGGTTAGAACCAGTTTGAGTGTTCTGTTCTGTGAAGAGAGTAGTACACAGCATTGTCCAAAATCTTCAATTTCTTGGCAATTTCTCACATGGAATAGCCTTAATTTCTCAGAATAAGAATAGACTGATGAGTTTCAGAAGAAAGTTCTTTGTTTCTGGCCATCTTGAGCCTGTAATCGAACCCACAATTGATGATGCTACCGATACTCAACTAGTCTAATGAAGACCATGTTTTTGCTTCTTTAATCAGCACAACAGTTTTCAGCTGTGCTAACATAATTGCAGAAAGGTTTTCTAATGATCAATTAGCCTTTTTAAATTATACACTTGTATTACAAACACAATGCGCCATTGGAACATAGACAGATGGTTGCTTATAGTGGGCCTCTTTACTCCTATGTAGATTTTCCATTAAAAATCATCCTTTTCCATCTACAATAGTCATTTACAGCATTAACAATGTCTACACTGTATTTCTGATCAATTTGATGTTATTTTAAAGCAGGGATGGGGAACATTGGCCCTCCAGATGTTTCAGAACTACATTTCCCATGATGCTCAACTGGACTTCAGAGTGCCTAATCATCATGCGTAATGTAGTTGTGAAACATCAGGAGTGCCAAGGTTCCCCATCCCTGTCTTAAAGGAAAACAAGAACATTTGTAAATGACCCCAAACTTTTGAAAACTAGTGTGTGTGCTCCACTTGTAATCTAGCCCTTATTTGGCTAATTTAAAGAAACATAAAAACAATTTGAAATAAATAAAATTTGACTAGAACTATTTTACAATAAACTTTTTTGTGCACATCGCTTCAGTGTCATATACAGATAAATTATGTTAATTTACAATAGACACAAGTACATGTTTCTTCTGCAATTCTAATATAATAAACTGTATATTATAATTTCCTAATAGATAGCTGTTAAATAAATGTCAGTTTAAAAATGGCTTCTATAACGCACGTCATTACATAGTAATTGTAGTGTTGTCATTTTGTGCTGACATTTATATCCTGGCATTATAATATACTACCAGCATCTATTCTGTTGTAAATCTACTCCATACTAAACATCAGCTGAGCTTCTATATTGATAAAAAGTCTATCTTCACATTATCAACCTTCTAACATAACTGTTTGAAAATCAAGTATCTCTGCTATTTTCCTCACACAAACTCTCCTGATTTCGCCCACCGTTTATTGGATGATTTTCACTCTGCTTCCCTATGTGGAACACTGTGTGAGATATTATGCATTTCCAAATGTTAAGTTCTACTTTTATAGCAAAGAAAATGTGCCAAGCTCCTTGCTGCTACTAGATTTAGTATCATTACGTTTCCGTATTGTTACAGGCTTTAGCTGTACAGGTTGAGTGTTAAAGGGATAGTCTACGCCAAAATTTGTATTGTTTAAAATGATAGATAATCCCTATATTGTCCATTCTCCAGTTTTGCATAAACAACACTGTTATATTAATATACTTTTTACCTCAGTGATTGCCTTGTATCTAAGCCTCTGCAGACTTCTCCCTTATTTCAGTTCTTTTTACAGACTTGCATTTTAGCCAATGAGTGCTGACTCCTAGGCAACTCCGCAGGAGTGAGGACAAGGTTATTTATATGGCACATACAAACTAGCGTTGTCTAACTGTGAAAAACTGTTATAAGAAATAAGAGGCAATCTTCAAAGGCTTCGAAATTTGCATTTGAGCCTACCTAGGTTTAGCTTTCAACAAAGATTACCAAGAAAACAAAAAAATTTTTGGAAAGTTGTTTAAAATCGCATGCCCTATCTGACTAGACTTTCCCTTTAACAATTGTGCTACGCTTGTAATTTAGGCCAGTGTAAAAATATTTTGCACTTTGTACTTACTGTATTTAGCCTGTAAACCCTTCCAGGATCTTATTGTATGATATACAGAAAAAAACTATCGGCTAGATTACGAGTCTTGCGTTAGCCTTAAAAAGCAGCGTTGAGAGGTCCCAATGCTGCTTTTTAACGCCCGCTGGTATTACGAGTCTGGCAGGTACAGGTGTACCGCTCACTTTTCTTCCGCGACTCAAGCTTACCGCAAATCCCCTTACGTAAATTGTGTATCCTATCTTTTCAATGGGACTTGCCTAACGCCGGTATTACGAGTCTTGGAAGAAGTGAGCAGTAGACCCTCTCCTGTCAAGACTCCTACCGCATTTAAAAGTCAGTAGTTAAGAGTTTTATAGGCTAACGCCGTAACATAAAACTCTTAACTAAAGTGCTAAAAAGTATACTAACACCCATAAACTACCTCTTAACCCCTAAACCAAGCCCCCCCCCCCCACATTGCAAACACTTAAATAAAGTTTGTAACCCCTAATCATCCGACCGGACATTGCCGCCACTTTAATAAATATATTAACCCCTAAACCGCCGCACTCCAGCCTCGCAAACACTAGTTAAATTTTATTAACCCCTAATCTGCCATCCCTAACATCGCCGCCAACCTACCTACATTTATTAATAAAGTGTTCAGTGATAACATTTTTGAGCATTTTGCTTCAGTGCCATATACATACATATGACTGATTATTTGTATAAATTAACATAAAATTATTCAATTGTGCAATACACATTGAAAAATCTTAATATTAGCTCATAGCTTAATACTGGCTAAAATTTAATCCTGGTGGTCAGTAAAATCAGACGGGTGGCGCACCCATTAAAAGGGTACTGGGGAGAACACTGATATACTGTATATTATCCTAATAGAAGGCTGTTATATAAATGTCAGTTTAGGCTTCTATAACGCACATCATTAAATAGTAATTTTAGTGCTGGCATTTTCATGTGCTGACATTTATATCCTGGCATTATGATAATATACCACTAGCTATTCTGCTGCAAATCTACTCCATACTAAACATCAGCTGAGCTTCTATATTGATAAAAAGTCTATCTTCACATTATCAACCTTCTAACATAACTGTTTGAAAATCAAGTATTTCTACTATTTTCCTTACAAACTCTCCTGATTCAATTCACTGTGTATTTGATGATATGCAATCAATTTCTTTATGTGTAACACTATGCAAAATATTATGCATTTCCAAATGTTGAGGTCTACTTTCATAGCAAACAAAATGTGCCAAGCTCATCCTGCTACAGGATTTATTATCATTATATTTCTGTATTGTTGCAGGCTTTGGTTGTAAAGGCTCAGTGGCTTACTCAGTGGTGAGGAACAACTGAGGAACTCGCTTTGCCAGTAGGGTTGCCATTTTTCCAGTATTCAACTGGACAGTCCAGCATTTCAGCAGGCTGTCCAGTACAATTTATATAAAAATCATGGACACTTAAATGTCCATTATTTTTAAATTACCCTAAGTATCAACTAAATGTAAAGGGCCCCCAATGCCTCTATGCATTACAAATGTGGCCCCAAAAAAATAACTGCACATTTTCTATTATTTGTGTTAGAGGCACTGCCATGAGGCAGCGATGTGTGTGTGCTCCAGACAGTCAATGGATGAAATCTCTACTGCACATGTGTGTTACTGGCAACCAAGGGGATAAAAGACTGCTCAGTTGTAAAAAATATACATGGTGGGATCAAACATGGGCCTAAGGTTGATCGTTTGGGTGGTCCCCAGCTACCACCCATGCCCAGTCACCTAGAGGTTGTCTGGTATTATTTTATGGAGCACAGTTGGCAATCCAATTTGCCAGAAGTCATCAACCTAACTGTGTTGGCTACCTCAAGTCCAATATTGTGTTCAATTTGACATTTAAAGCCAAATGCAATTATCTGATTATCTGGTTATAAATTCTGAATATCTGAACATGGTTCACTAAAATTTGAAATGTTATTGTTACTCTCAAAATCTCAAAATGTTTCAAGAAAAGTAAATAGAAGTCAATTTTTGTATTGTTTTTTCACTTAGTAAAAGAATAATGGTATATACCTGCCGTGTCCTGCTTCTGTTCTTCCTTACTAGGCCAGTTTAGTTTCCCATGAGCAGCCTAGGAGGGAGAAGTCTGCCTAAAGCAAAAAAATGAATCTGGGGTTGATTGGCATAAATACTTTTTGGTGTTGCCATCTTAGCCACAAGTGTCACAGATTCACCACCATTGGTCTAGGGTGTAGTTTTTATGTCAATTATCATTAGTGTAGTAATAATAATTTTAGTCTATATGCCAGAGAAATAAGTCAAAATTAACATCTGGAATATTTATTTTGCATTATAGCACTGCACTATCATTTCATATCACAATTTGCATCAAAATCATCGTTACTACCACTGATATAGAAAGGCAGCTATAAGTGACAATGATTTGAGCAGGATAAGACAGGACATAATAAATAATGGTTGCTAGATTTAAATTGAATCATGACACTTAGCAAACAGTCTCAAATGCCTTTTTGCCTTTTTTTGGTGCAGCTCCATCTTCCCTCCTTTTTAATTTGATAAATTCCCATACATAGGTATTGAAGTATATATGTATATAGGTAGGTTTGTTAAAGTGTACACACATGCAGAGACTTCACAGATTAGCTGGCTGCCATCTTTGTGGCTACACGGCCAGTGTGTGCATCCTCTCTTCCCTCTGTGGTAACAACCCAGCACATGCCTGACAGAGAGTGAACTCTTGTAGCTGACAGACAGAGCCCACGCATAAACAAAGTAAAGCAGATAGAAGGAAAGTGATGCCAGGATCGTAAAACATTACAAAGGGTGCAGGCCCTTACTCTTGTGTATTACGATTGAAGGGATTACCTGGCTTCCAGTAACACAGAGCAGTAATGGATTAATCTCTATGTTATATTACATGTCACTAGTATACGGCAGGGTTAATCACGGTGTCCTATATTGCTGGCAGCCACGGAATAAATTACTGTTTTGTGATAATTGTTTCCAAACGCGTAAGCATGTTGTTCTTAGTATGTTAATGGAAGCCATTAGAACTGGCTTCTATTTTTCAAGCAATGACATCAGACTTTGACCCTGATATTCAAAGATTCTCCAACTGGAGAGAAATTTTAGTTAAGACTTCACAAAGGCTGAACTCATTGGATTTTCAAAAGGAAAAGTGCGGAACTCTCCAGCACGGCGATATCTCTCTCATTTATGTATATGAAGCAGAGATAAGCCCAGTGCAAAATAGCACTGCATGATATGAGAGTTTTGTTACACTGCTGTGTTACTTAAAGAGACACTGAACCCAATTTTTTTTCTTTCATGATTCAGATAAAGCATGCAATTTTAAGCAACTTTCTAATTTACTCCTATTATCATTTTTTCTTTGTTATCTTGCTATCTTTATTTGAAAAAGAAGGCATATAAGCTATTTTTTTTATCAGAACCCTTTATAGCACTTGTTTATTGGTCGGTTAAATTAATCCACCAATCAGCAAGGACAACCCAGGTTGTTCACCAAAAATGGGCCGGCATCTAAACTTACATTCTTGCTTTTCAAATAAAGATACCAAGAGAATGAACCCAAAATTTGGGTTCAGTGTCCCTTTAAACAAATTAAGATCATACTTGGTATATTTATGTTACACAAATTGCACCTTGAATGAGGAGTTATCAGAATGTCTAAAGCGCTCTCAACAGTCTTATGACATTTTCTAAGTATCTTAAAGGGACATGAAACCCAATTTTTTTCTTTCAGGATTCAGATAGAGAATACAATTTTAAACTATTTTCTAATTTACTAGCGGCTAGATTTGGAGTTTTGTCGGTAACGACCCGAAAAACTAACGCCGGCTTTTTTCTGGCCGCACCATAAAAATAACTCTGGTATTGAGAGTCCACATAAAGGCTGCGTTAGGCTCCAAAAAAGGAGCGTAGAGCATTTTTAACGCAGCTTCAACTCTTGATACCAGAGTTGCTTACGCAAGCGGCCAGCCTCAAAAACGTGCTCGTGCACGATTCTCCCATAGGAAACAATGGGGCTGTTTGAGCTGAAAAAAAACCTAACACCTGCAAAAAAGCCGCGTTCAGCTCCTAACGCAGCCCCATTGTTTGCTATGGGGAAACACTTCCTACGTCTGCACCTAACACTCTAACATGTACCCCGAGTCTAAACACCCCTAACCTTACACTTATTAACCCCTAATCTGCCGCCCCCGCTATCGCTGACCCCTGCATATTATTATTAACCCCTAATCTGCCGCTCCGGATCAGCCAATCGGATTGATCTTGATTCTGATTGGCTGATTCCATCAGCCAATCAGAATATTCCTACCTTAATTCCGATTGGCTGATAGAATCCTATCAGCCAATCGGAATTCGAGGGATGCCATCTTGGATGATGTCCCTTAAAGGAACCGTCATTCGGCTAGTAGGCGTCGGGAGAAGAGGATGTTCCGCGTCGGAGGTCTGCAAGATGGATCCGGAAGAAAGAAGATTGAAGATGCCGTTGATAGAAGACTTCATCCGGATCATGGACCTCTTCAGCTCCCGCTTGGATGAAGACTTCAGCCGGATCATGGACCTCTTCAGCTCCCGCTTGGATGAAGACTTCAGCCGGATCATGGACCTCTTCAGCCCCCCCGCTTGGGCTTGGATTAGGACATCGGAGGAGCTCTTCAGGACGGATCGGTGAACCTGGTAGGGTGAAGACAAGGTAGGAAGATCTTCAGGGGCTTAGTGTTAGGTTTATTTAAGGGGGGTTTGGGTTAGATTAGGGGTATGTGGGTGGTGGGTTGTAATGTTGGGGGGGGTATTGTATGTTGTTTTTTACAGGCAAAAGAGCTGAATTTCTTGGGGCATGCCCCGCAAAGGGCCCTGTTCAGGGCTGGTAAGGTAAAAGAGCTTTGAAATGTAGTAATTTAGAATAGGGTAGGGCATTTTGTTATTTTGGGGGTCTTTGTTATTTTATTAGGGGGCTTAGAGTAGGTGTAATTAGTTTAAAATTGTTGTAATATTTTTCTTATGTTTGTAAATATTTTTTTATTTTTTGTAACTTAGTTCTTTTTTATTTTTTGTACTTTAGCTAGTTTATTTAATTGTATTTATTTGTAGGAATTGTATTTAATTAATTTATTGATAGTATAGTGTTAGGTTAATTGTAGGTAATTGTAGGTATTTTATGTAATTAATTTAATGATAGTGTAGTGTTAGGTTTAATTGTAACTTAGGTTAGGATTTATTTTACAGGTAATTTTGTTATTATTTTAACTAGGTAACTATTAAATAGTTCTTAACTATTTAATAGCTATTGTACCTGGTTAAAATAATTACAAAGTTGCCTGTAAAATAAATATTAATCCTAAAATAGCTACAATATAATTATAATTTATATTGTAGCTATATTAGGGTTTATTTTACAGGTAAGTATTTAGCTTTAAATAGGAATAATTTATTTAATAAGAGTTAATTAATTTCGTTAGATTTAAATTATATTTAACTTAGGGGGGTGTTAGTGTTAGGGTTAGACTTAGCTTTAGGGGTTAATACATTTATTAGAATAGCGGTGAGCTCCGGTCGGCAGATTAGGGGTTAATAATTGAAGTTAGGTGTCGGCGATGTTAGGGAGGGCAGATTAGGGGTTAATACTATTTATTATAGGGTTAGTGAGACGGATTAGGGGTTAATAACTTTATTATAGTAGCGGTGCGGTCCGCTCGGCAGATTAGGGGTTAATAAGTGTAGGCAGGTGGAGGCGACGTTGAGGGGGGCAGATTAGGGGTTAATAAATATAATATAGGGGTCGGCGGTGTTAGGGGCAGCAGATTAGGGGTACATAGCTATAATGTAGGTGGCGGGGCTTTGCGGTCGGCAGATTAGGGGTTAATTATTGTAGGTAGCTGGCGGCGACGTTGTGGGGGGCAGATTAGGGGTTAATAAATATAATACAGGGGTCAGCGGTGTTAGGGGCAGCAGATTAGGGGTACATAAGTATAACGTAGGTGGCGGTCGGCAGATTAGGGGTTAAAAAAATTTAATCGAGTGGCGGCGATGTGGGGGGGACCTCGGTTTAGGGGTACATAGGTAGTTTATGGGTGTCAGTGTACTTTAGAGTACAGTAGTTAAGAGCTTTATAAACCGGCGTTAGCCCAGAAAGCTCTTAACTACTGACTTTTTTCCTGCGGCTGGAGTCTTGTCGTTAGATGTCTAACGCTCACTTCAGAAACGACTCTAAATACCGGAGTTAGAAAGATCCCATTGAAAAGATAGGATACGCAATTGACGTAAGGGGATCTGCGGTATGGAAAAGTCGCGGATGAAAAGTGAGCGTTAGACCCTATTTTGAGTGACTCCAAATACCGGCGGTAGCCTAAAACCAGCGTTAGGAGCCTCTAACGCTGGTTTTCACGGCTAACGCCAAACTCCAAATCTAGGTCTTCTATTATCTAATTTGTTTAATTATCTTGGTATTATTTTTTAAAGAAGCAACAATGCACTGCTATTTTCTAACTGAAAACATGGGTGAGCCAATGATAACCTGTATATAAATTCAACCACCAATCAGCAGCTAGAACCTAGGTTCTGTGCTGCTCCTGAGCTTTCCAAGATAAACCTTTCGGCAAAGGATAACAAGAGAAGGAAAAAAAAATAATATAAGTAAATTGGAAAGTTTTTTAAAATTATATTCTCTATCTGAATCATGAAAGAAAAAGTTTGGGTTTAATGTCCCTTTAAACAAGCTGGTCTCATTAATTTGTCTTGCCAGCTGTATGCAGGTGAAGTTTGCTCAAAATTCCCAATAGACTTATTTTAACTAACACAAAAGTAACATAGACAAAAGCAAGTTAAATTGTAGTGATAACATTTCACTTTAATTTGGAATTGATGCAAATTTATATCAGCCCCAGGGGTTTTCCTGTTACCTTCTCTCTACCATGTGAAATGTTGTATCCTAGAGAGCTTTATTGTTTTCTATGGAAGGCATCTCTCATCTCTCTGGGATTTCCAGGTTCCTCCCCCTTTCTAACGGCTAGATTTAGAGTTTTGTCGGTAACGACCCGCGTATCTAACGCTGGCTTTTTTCTGGCCGCACCTTTAAAATAACTCTGGTATTGAGAGTCCACAGAATGGCTGCGTTAGGCTCCAAAAAAGGAGCGTATAGCATATTTAACGCCACTGCAACTCTCGATACCAGAGTTGCTTACGGACGCGGCCAGCCTCAAAAATGTGCTCGTGCACGATTCCCCCATAGGAAACAATGGGGCTGTTTGAGCTGAAAAAAAACCTAACACCTGCAAAAAAGCCACGTTCAGCTCCTAACGCAGCCCCATTGTTTCCTATGGGGAAACACTTCCTACGTCTGCACCTAACACTCTAACATGTACCCCGAGTCTAAACACCCCTAACCTTACAACTTATTAACCCCTATTCTGCCGCCCCCGCTATCGCTGACCCCTGTATATTATTTTTAACCCCTAATCTGCCGCTCCGTAAACCGCCGCTACTTACATTATCCCTATGTACCCCTAATCTGCTGCCCCTAACACCGCCGACCCCTATATTATATTTATTAACCCCTAATCTGCCCCCCACAACGTCGCCTCCACCTGCCTACACTTATTAACCCCTAATCTGCCGAGCGGACCGCACCGCTATTATTATAAAGTTATTAACCCCTAATCCGCCTCACTAACCCTATAATAAATAGTATTAACCCCTAATCTGCCCTCCCTAACATTGCCGACACCTAACTTCAATTATTAACCCCTAATCTGCCGACTGGAGCTCACCGCTATTCTAATAAATGTATTAACCCCTAAAGCTAAATCTAACCCTAACACTAACACCCCCCTAAATTAAATATAATTTTAATCTAACGAAATTAATTAACTCTTCTTAAATAAATTATTCCTATTTAAAGCTAAATACTTACCTGTAAAATAAATCCTAATATAGCTACAATATAAATTATAATGATATTATAGCTATTTTAGGATTAATATTTATTTTACAGGTAACTTTGTATTTATTTTAACCAGGTACAATAGCTATTAAATAGTTAAGAACTATTTAATAGTTACCTAGTTAAAATAATAACAAAATTACCTGTAAAATAAATCCTAACCTAAGTTACAATTAAACCTAACACTACACTATCATTAAATTAATTACATAAAATACCTACAATTACCTACAATTAACCTAACACTATACTATCAATAAATTAATTAAATACAATTCCTACAAATAAATACAATTAAATAAACTAACTAAAGTACAAAAAATAAAAAAGAACTAAGTTACAAAAAATAAAAAAATATTTACAAACATTAGAAATATATTACAACAATTTTAAACTAATTACACCTACTCTAAGCCCCCTAATAAAATTATAGCTATTTTAGGATTAATATTTATTTTACAGGTAACTTTGTATTTATTTTAACCAGGTACAATAGCTATTAAATAGTTAAGAACTATTTAATAGCTAAAATAGTTAAAATAATTACAAATTTACCTGTAAAATAAATCCTAACAATCCTACAATTAAACCTAACACTACACTATCAATAAATAAATTAAATTAAATACCTATAATTATCTACAATTAAACCTAACACTACACTATCAATAAATAAATTAAATGCAATTCCTACAAATAAATACAATGAAATAAACTAACTAAAGTACAAAAAATAAAAAAGAACTAAGTTACAAAAAATAAAAAAATATTTACAAACATTAGAAATATATTACAACAATTTTAAACTAATTACACCTACTCTAAGCCCCCTAATAAAATAACAAAGACCCCCAAAATAAAAAAATGCCCTACCCTATTCTAAATTACTAAAGTTCAAATCTCTTTTACCTTACCAGCCCTGAACAGGGCCCTTTGCGGGGCATGCCCCAAGAAGTTCAGCTCTTTTGCCTGTAAAAAAAACATACAATACCCCCCCCCCAACATTACAACCCACCACCCACATACCCCTAATCTAACCCAAACACCCCTTAAATAAACCTAACACTAAGCCCCTGAAGATCTCCCTACCTTGAGTCGTCTTCACCCAGCCGAGCCAAATTCTTCATCCAAGCGGAGCAAGAAGAGGTCCTCCATCCGGTAGAAGTCTTCATCCAAGCGGGGCAGAAGAGGTCTTCCATCCGATTGAAGTCTTCATCCAAGCGGCATCTTCTATCGTCATCCATCCGGAGCGGAGCGGCAGCATCCTGAAGACCTCCGACGCGGAACATCCATCCTGGCCAACGACTGAACGACGAATGACGGTTCCTTTAAATGACATCATCCAAGATGGCGTCCCTCGAATTCCGATTGGCTGATAGGATTCTATCAGCCAATCGGAAGGTAGGAATGTTCCGATCAGCCAATAGAATGCGAGCTCAATCTGATTGGCTGATTGGATCAGCCAATCGGATTGAACTTGATTCTGATTTGCTGACTCCATTAGCCAATCAGAATATTCCTACCTTAATTCCGATTGGCTGATAGAATCCTATCAGCCAATCGGAATTCGAGGGACGCCATCTTAGTGTTAGGTTTATTTAAGGGGGGTTTGGGTTAGATTAGGGGTATGTGGGTGGTGGGTTGTAATGTTGGGGGGGGGTATTGTATGTTTTTTTTTACAGGCAAAAGAGCTGAACTTCTTGGGGCATGCCCCGCAAAGGGCCCTGTTCAGGGCTGGTAAGGTAAAAGAGCTTTGAACTTTAGTAATTTAGAATAGGGTAGGGCATTTTTTTATTTTGGGGGTCTTTGTTATTTTATTAGGGGGCTTAGAGTAGGTGTAATTAGTTTAAAATTGTTGTAATATATTTCTAATGTTTGTAAATATTTTTTTATTTTTTGTAACTTAGTTCTTTTTTATTTTTTGTACTTTAGTTAGTTTATTTCATTGTATTTATTTGTAGGAATTGTATTTAATTTATTTATTGATAGTGTAGTGTTAGGTTTAATTGTAGATAATTATAGGTATTTTATTTAATTTATTTATTGATAGTGTAGTGTTAGGTTTAATTGTAACTTAGGTTAGGATTTATTTTACAGGTAAATTTGTAATTATTTTAACTATTTTAGCTATTAAATAGTTCTTAACTATTTAATAGCTATTGTACCTGGTTAAAATAAATACAAAGTTACCTGTAAAATAAATATAAATCCTAAAATAGCTATAATATAATTATAATTTATATTGTAGCTATATTAGGATTTATTTTACAGGTAAGTATTTAGCTTTAAATAGGAATAATTTATTTAAGAAGAGTTAATTAATTTCGTTAGATTAAAATTATATTTAATTTAGGGGGGTGTTAGTGTTAGGGTTAGACTTAGTTTTAGGGGTTAATACATTTATTAGAATAGCGGTGAGCTCCAGTCGGCAGATTAGGGGTTAATAATTGAAGTTAGGTGTCGGCGATGTTAGGGAGGGCAGATTAGGGGTTAATACTATTTATTATAGGGTTAGTGAGGTGGATTAGGGGTTAATAACTTTATTATAGTAGCGGTGCGGTCCGCTCGGCAGATTAGGGGTTAATAAGTGTAGGCAGGTGGAGGCGACGTTGTGTGGGGCAGATTAGGGGTTAATAAATATAATATAGGGGTCGGCGGTGTTAGGGGCAGCAGATTAGGGGTACATAGCTATAATGTAGGTGGCGGCTCTTTGCGGTCGGCAGATTAGGGGTTAATTATTGTAGGTAGCTGGCTGCGACTTTATATAAATATAATATAGGGGTACATAGGGAGAATGTAGCTGGCGGTCGGCAGATTAGGGGTTAAAAAAATGTAATCGAGTGTCGGCGATGTGGGGGGGGCCTCGGTTTAGGGGTACATAAGTAGTTTAGGGGTGTTAGTGTACTTTAGAGCACAGTAGTTAAGAGCTTTATAAACCGGCGTTAGCCCAGAAAGCTCTTAACTACTGACTTTTTTCTGCGGCTGGAGTTTTGTCGTTAGATTTCTAACGCTCACTTCAGACACGACTCTAAATACCGGAGTTAGAAAGATCCCATTGAAAAGATAGGATACGCAATTGACGTAAGGGGATCTGCGGTATGGAAAAGTTGCGGCTGAAAAGTGAGCGTTAGACCCTTTTTTGAATGACTCCAAATACCGGCGGTAGCCTAAAACCAGCGTTAGGAGCCTCTAACGCTGGTTTTCACGGCTACCGCCAAACTCCAAATCTAGGCCTTAGAAAATTCAGTAAGTTCTGCCCCTATGAAGTCAGCACTATATTCTCTCCCCACACTAGAGAGTGTTTGATTATTTGGCCCATAGAAAGTAATGATTCCCTCTGGGAAACTGAAGCTGACAGTTTTTCAGTTTTAATTTAAATAAAATACATGCAAAGTGCAATCTAATTTGTAAAAGATATATATATATATATATATATATATATATATATATATATAGTATATATATATATACGGTATGAACATAATTTGTTAAAGATAAGCAGAAACTGTGAAGGCATAATTAGTATTTGAAAAATCACAATACACTGCTGCATACAAAATGAAATAGAAAATAGAAAGTGCAAAGTTTAAATCTAATTAAATTTAATCGGAAGTATAAATTGATATAAAATAGCACAAAGTGTAAATGCAACAGAACTATCATGTTATGCAGTGCTATATTGCGCTGGGCTTGTCTTTCCTTCACATACAGAAATGCAGGGAACGCCCCTTGGAAAAGCAAATTAAAATCTGCCTTTTGAATATTTCACTAGGGATCTTGCAGTGCTGGAGAATCATTTTAGAAAATCTCACCTGAGTGGAGAGGTTTTGAATATCAGGGCCTTTGGGTTAGGGAAGTTAAGCTCAGGAGTGTGCAATTGTCTTGAACTCTATACAGCAGATTTTTGCAAGAATGTTATAATTTGTGCAAACAATGCTGCCGACTAGTGTTCATACAAATTATTGCACAACTTTGCCACACTCCAGACATGTGCACCATAGCTTCCTAGGCATTCCCTTCAACAAAGAATATGATGAGAAAAAAGTAAATTTGATAACAGAAGTAAAATGGAAACTTTTTAAAAAAAATAATTATGCTGTATCTGAATCATGAAAGAAAAAATTGTGGGCTTCACGTCCCTTTAAATAAAAATACAGTGATTTTTTTTTTAATATAGTCTGATATTGCCCTGATTAACAGTTCCATCTGTTTTACCAGTGCGGTGTATGATTAAGTCCTAGCTATTGCAAATAGCAGCATGTGACTTCTCTGACATCAGCTCTAGAGTTGGCTAGACAAGCTGACCTCAAGCAGGTTGCAAATTGGTTGCAAGTCATTTATTTATGTATAGCCACTTGTTATGCCTGTAACAGCAAGCCATCGTTTTTAAACTGTGTTGAACCAACTGAAAGTAGACAGCTACATAAATATAAGTAATAGTAATATTACTGTTGGATAATTCACAATAGGTAGCCAGTGAATAGCTGATTTTCTTGTGTTTGACTAACAAAACAGAACAGCGGATGTTAATTAGTTATCAAACACAAATGCTAAGTTTCATGATAATGTACCTTTATGTCAGAGAAGAATTTTGAAATGAATAAAGCAGAATTAATTTGTCAAATAAGTATTTTATGTTTTTACTTCACTGATTTCCCTGTGCCCCAGAGCAAAAGGACCCTCGCTAACTAACTCCAAACTAATACACACATATAGGATTTGTTGTTTGCATATGCGTAGTTAAAGGGACAGTCTACTTGAAAAATATTATTGTTTAAAAGGATAGATAATCCCTTTATTACCCATTCCCCAGTTTTGCATAATTAACACTGTTAAATTAATATACTTTTTGCCTCTGTTATTACCTTGTATCTAAGTCTCTGCAGACTGCCACCGTATCTCAGTTCTTTTGACAGACATACATTTTAGCCAAATCAGTGCTTATTCATAAATAACTGCACGGTAGTGAGCACAATTTTATGTATATGGCACATGTGAACTAGCACTGTCTAGCTGTGTAAAACTGAAATAAGAGGCGTCCTTCAAGGGCTTAGAAATTAGAGAACAAATGAGAGAACAAAGTAATTTGATGATAAAAGTAAACTTTAAAGTTGTTTATAATCATATGCATTATCTGAATCATGGAAGTTTAATTTTGGCTTGACTGTCCCTTTAAAAAAGAAATTTTCAGCTCATTTAATTAATAATAATTTGTTATTGAAAGCCCTTCGCTGCAGAGCCTAAAGGCGATAGTTAGGAAGCTGCAGTCATCAGACTGCTGCCTCTGAACTTTTTTACCAGAGCTGACAGATTAAAATCACCCTGAAGACATTTGCCCAGGGTGATTGACAGCCCCTACTCACACAACATTGGGCTAGCGTTAGCAGGGGCACATTGAACAAGCACACACTTGTGCAATGTTAAATACGGGCAGCGTATTGATGCTCGCTTTCTGCAATCCTGTCAGACAGGTTCGCGGAAGCACCTTGTCTGTTTGGGCTTATTGTATATAATACCTAAAGTTGTTAGGCAATGTGTGAAATAAAATAAACTTTTTCTTGGATTTCATGCCTAAGAAATGTATGTAATGCCTAGATACTGACTAAAGCTTTGTGGGCATATTAAATAATATTCTTAAATTCTAAAAAATTTAAAAATGTTTTAACAAATATTTTGTAACAGTAAGCAAACGCATTATTATCAAGCATATTGTGCATGTGCGGTATAGGATTCAAGACAATTTATACTGGATGGTTTGAAAATTCAAACCAATCAATAAAAACTTTGGGCTTTCTGGTTTTTAAAAATCAATTTTGCACTAGGACACTATGGTTTTGCGGGAACACTACTAAGGCCATATTACAATTGACTGGTGACTGTTTTTTGGATTAGCACAAATAATGCATATGCTCCACTTAGAAAAGCAATAATGTGCACTAAGTCAAATGTGCTCCATACCTCCTAAACTTCAGCATCTCTTCCGTCATTAACCCCCAAACTGTCAGAACGCCAACTGCATTAACCTCTAAGCTGTTGAACCCCTAATTTTTTTAAACCCTGAAAAACTATATTCCCCAACTGCATTAACCATACCACAAGTACCCCCTACCACATAAACCCCTAAAACAACATGATCCGAAACCACATTGTACCATATAACAGAAAACCCTTTCTCCTTAACACATAAACCATACCATTATAGCCCCCAAATGCATTAACCTCTATTCTTCCACTAACCCCATAACTGTTAACATCCCCACTTATGGAAACCCCCAACCTAAGGAACCTACCCACAAAGGACCTCAATATGGGGAACCCCTAATTTGAGGGAACACAAGCTAAGAGCTCTGTCTACCCTAACATTCCTAGTAAAAAAAAGTTTAAATTAAAGGAACAGTCTAGTTCAAAACAAACTTTCATTATTACAGTTTTTTACCACTAGAGGGTGTTAGTTCATGTGTTTCATATAGATAACACTGTGCTCACGCATGTGGAGTTCCTATGAGCCAGCCCTGATTTGGCTACAATGCAAGTCTGTCAAAAGAACTAAAATAAGGGGGCAGTTTGCAGGGGCTTAGATACAAAATAATCACAGAGGTAAAAGTGTATTAATATAACTGTGTTGGTTGTGCAAAACTAGGGAATGGGTAATAAAGGGATTATCTATCTTTTAAAACAATAAACATTCTGGTGTAGACTGTCCCTTTAACTACATTACCAAAACAAATGCAACAAATAAAAAAAATCCAGTTAAGAAAACCACTCTATTCACTTACTTAAAAGATTATTTTCACTGCCAGTCCCCACTACTGGTCTCCACCATCGGGTTCCAGTGCTATATCAATCTTGATGTTCTGCGCTACCAGATCCTCCTCAATCTGTTCCCTGCCACATAATGACTTTGTTCTGGTGAGTATTTTCTTATATAAGGGTCCAAATCTTAGGATTTTTTTTTTTTTTTTTTTTTAAAAAGAGCCATCCAGAATACCTTGTTGTTGTTGCTTGATTTAAATTTTCAAACCATCCAATAGGAATTGCCTTGAATCCTTCACTGCTTCTACGCAATGGCTCTCTATCCACTTGTATTAAAATGTAACACAATCAATGGGAAGTGCTAATGGTTATGGTCATTTGTGCTTCACCAGTAAACACTCAAAATAGAGCATAAAAGTTGAGCACAATTGATTTCACTCAATATCTACCTGTATAACATTTTATAACTTTTTGTTCACTTTTTGTTCATTTTTGTTATAGGGGAGCTGGCATCCCATATTGAATATATATATAAACTTCCATTATATGATTATTAATATCACCTTTTGCAAGTTAGATCTAACATTATAAACACTTGATCTAACCTGAGCTAACGAAGATCTATTAGGCTTAATGATTTTTTGTCTAAAATTTTTATTTAGGGAGGCAGCCCCTTTTAATTTTAAACCTTATTTCTCAGTAATTATGTTAGATCTAACAAATCAGCTGACAGATCATACATCATACAAATATCTATCAAATTATTCAACTTTGTATCCAATTTTGTTTGTTTGGGGGTCTGATGACAGGATAGCCCCCACCGAATAATTTTTACTACCACTTCTTAAAGGGACATTAAAAATCTTCTGTCATAGAGCATTTTATTGTTGCACTTTTGTTTGTGCATAACTAAATGTTTAACACATGTAAAGAGATTAAACACATAAATTCAGCTACAAGCCGCAAAGCACTATTGGGAGATAGTTGAACACATTAGGGAGCCAATGACAAGAGAAAATGTGGGTGGCCACCAATCACCAGCTAGCTTCCACTATTGCACCTCTGCTGCTGATCACATGCACATATGCTTTTCAACATAAGATACCAAGAGAGCAAAATAAATTTGATAACTGAAGTTAATGAAGTAAAAGTAATTTAAAATAACATGTTCTATTAGGTTTCTATTTTTTTTGTAAATTAGATATATTTTTAGTAACAGCCAAACCATTGTCATCATAAATAAACAATATGTTTATTTTATTTTAGTTGTGTGCAAGTTTAAATATTTAAAGGTGTGATGTAAGCTGGGTTTTTTTTTTAATAAAATGTTATTAATATGTAAATTGATGCTCAAAACTTCAGCACTGAAAAAAACAAATACCAGCAAACAACCAAAATATGCCATCTTAAAGAGGCCAAAATTAGTTTAAAGAAAAATGTTGAAAGAGCAAAATTCCGAGAACATAGCGGGCCAAGTGGCGTACTGTTTAGCTCTTTTACTCGAGTGATAACACCACCAGAAGTAAAGAATTTGCACTCAGGAATTAGCGCTCGTATTACAAGTTGAACGTATAATGTTTGAGTGCGAGCGAAACCCAACACATGCTAACTAAAGGATTTTGGATACCATGATCTTATACTCCCTATAGACTTCACTAGAGAGTGCAGAAAAAAATACACTTATTGCTTGCACGCTAACCCGATAGGAGTTATTAATATTTCAATGTTCTTCCCATACAGGAAAATGTTCTTTTTATTTTAAAATTATATTTCTATAATTATATTTATATATACCCTTATATATATTAACATATACATTACATATATATGTATATATATATATATATATATATATATATATATATATATATATATATATATATATATATATATATAAAAATAAAGAGATTTTGTTTTCTATGTGAAGAACATTGGAATGTAACAAATGTGTAACACGGTTTCGCAGTGTCGATTTTGCACAGTGTGTTAGAGAGTGGTCCTACCCGCTCTCTGTGTACGCAAGACTCTGTGCTGAAGTGCTTGAAATTTCTTGCACATTCTCAAAGGCTCAACAGTCTGCTCAATTGTAATGTGCATTGTAATGTGAGTTGCTGTAATGCTCAGAACAACCATGACGTTACGAACAATTCAGATTGGACAAAAGCAAAAACTTAGTCCCCCCAAAAAAAGGCACTTAGTGGCGGCGTTGCCGGAGCGCACAATAAAAGCGAAGTGGTTTCTTTAAGACTATACCAGCAAGTTTGATTATTGAAAGTTTTGATCAATGAAACTCATAGTAACTTATGTATTTTTATCGATTGCCAATAAAGAACATTGTTGAATTCACCATCAATTTAAGGAGCATCCGAGCATTATGTAAATATTATATATAAAATGTCATCTAATATGACTGACCCATTGGAAGAGACCCTGAGGGAACATACTGCAGCCCAGGAAGATACTGGAGTCCATTAACCCTTTTTATTATGCAGAACTGTTCTAGGGGACCAAATTTACCAGTTGTGTAATAATTGTGTCCGACATCTCCTGTTCGCAACACATAATCCTGTCAGTATGGCACTTAGCCGACATTTAGTGCCTCTGGCTATTTATGTGGTTCACAGGGATTCGACTGATTTTACTCCAGAGTGTGTTGCGTCCCTCGTGCGTGGTGTGATTCTCTTTCTCAGATGGTTTCTGACCAATCTTCTGAGCATATTTACAACTGCATTAAATTCCATAAGATGACTAATGATTTAATTTGTGATGTGTTTTTTGACATCATTAAGATTGATGTCAAGAATATGTTCATTGCTGTTTTATTAAGGAGAGCTTTATGGCTTAAATCTTGGTCAGCTGATATGGTCTCTAAGAATAGGCTATAATCGATCCTTTGTGAATGGAATATACTGTACTTTTTAGATAAGAATTGGATTCTATTATCAAAACTGTCATTGGGGGAAAAGGAGCTTTTCAACCTCAAGACAAGAAGTCTAAGGAGACGTACAAACAAACAAATTGTTTTTGTTTCTTTTGCTCCCCTAGAGATCAAATGTCCCCCTCCAACCAGAACTCTGAATCCTCCAAGTCTTCCCGGAAGCCAGGATATTCTTGGTCTAAGAACAAACAGAACAAAATCTAACAAAAGAAAACAAAATTTATAATTACCAGTAAATGTCTTTCTTTCTGTTGGATTACAGTCCATAAGACCTGACCAGGGTTTTTCTATATGGACTTTCTGTTTTTCCTACCTTTTCTGTCTCTCTCCTCTGCTAGGCTACATGTAAACTGAGTGTGGAGAGGAGGTGGGATGGGTTAAAGCTCCTCCTAGTGGCAGGAAATATATACCTTATGTTATGGACACCTATGGATTCTCATTGCGGGGGAAGCAATGCAGCAGCTGTCAAGATTTAAAGGCATTTTCACAACACGAGTGAAATGTAAATTTTGATAAATTAAAGTGCCCCTGTTTTTAATTGGATTTTTTAAAAACCAGGCACTTTATTATCTAAATTTACATTTACTTTAATATAAAACATGCTGGGTAATGGCACTTGAAGAAGAAGTGTACTCCGGTCGGGTTTGTGAATACAAGTTATAAAAAGGTGCGTTAAGCATTTATTAAATATAAAATATTGTAAAATATTAATAATTAATGTAAATTATTATTATAGATGTGCTAAAATATATAAAAAAATTTATATATTTATATATATATATATATATACTGTATATATTATTTTTTCACAATAAGTATAACTTGTGTTACGCATATTTTACATTCCATAGTTCTTCACATAGAAAAAAAATGTTGATTTTTAAAAATTTTAAAAAAATATTTCTATATAAATATTATATTGTTAATGTAAAATAAATATGCATACGTATATATCTACAATAATATATACAGGTATTGATATATACAGATAAATAGGAATATCAATTTAAAAATACAAAGACATTTTTGCCCTATATAAAGAACATTGGAATGTTAAATATTTACAGTAAATACGCAGTATTATTATTTATTATTCATTTATTAGAGCTCTTTGCAGTCACATACATGGCCACATACCATTTACCTTTGAACCCTTATTAATATTTTTTATTGATATTTATATGAATTATTTTAATTACTTTTTTTTATCTCTAACCCTTATGCAAGGTCTTCAGTCTCGCTAACTGAACGTGCTCTAAATTTTATTCTGCTCAAGCAAACACTTTACATTTCACCTGTAATACACAAATAAATTAACGTGCCAGCGATATTGCTATATTGTGCCCACAATAAATTTAGTGCGCCACATGAAATCTAAATTAAGGCACTCGGAAACACACACTAGTCATGTTTTGAATACATTTCTAATGAATTAGCGTGGATTTCAATTTGAAATTAAAGTGAAAAGCCATACAAAACACTTTTAATACATTAGAATAGACAAAGGGCTAAATCACAAGTGGTGCAGTAATATTAGCGCATTCTTGTGGGTTTACGTAAAGGGTTGAGATAAAATAGAAGTTGCAACAAGCACTAAATTAATACATTAAAATAAACAGTTACACTCATATAAACACTATCTGATAAAATATTTATAAAATATTCATAAAGATATTAATAAAATATATTTATAACGCTTCAATGGTATACGTATTTAGCCATGTATTTGACGGCAAAGGGCTTTAATATATCTTTAAACATAGGATCCCGGGGTATTGCCGTTTAGGGGAAATGTGCAGTAATGGTTAACCAGCTATACCTTAGGATCCTATGTTTAAAATGCCTGTGATCACTACTGCTGACTTCGGTCTCATTTTAAGTATATGTCATTTTGGTAATCTATTCCCATCTAAGGGTGCATACTGTGGTATTTGAAACTGTTCAAAGTTACAACTGATTAAGTTTAATCTGAATGTTCCCCTATTGCTATATAACAATTTTTGTATATATATATTAATATTTTCCACATCTCTCCTTTTAATCTGAATAATGATTGGCCCTCAGTGTCCTTCCCTCCCCCTTGAGTATGTAATTGTACAAAAGGAAGGTTAACTGGTGTTGAACCGGTCCTGTTCCTGCATCATGGGAAGTGTTGGTCTGTACAATAGTTACAGGTTAATGAACTATGAATGTATTACAACATTAATTATGCATTATCTATCCACATAAGGAGACTTAATAACTCTGCCTATATAGTGGGCAGGGCCTGACATCACTCAGATTAGATACATTTCTCCCCTCCCCCCTCACTAGAAACTGCAAAAAGTGGATACCAACCGGTCCTGTTTTCTGACTACTCTATTAACTGCACAATCATATACTGACCAAAGTAACTGAAGCTACACTTTATTTCTTGTTTGCTATTAGAACATTTTGTATCTATTTAACTTATTTTACATATGCTTTGCTTATTTTGTGCTAGATTACAAGTGAGGCGCAACCAGTTTTGCACAAGCGATATTGTGTTTTTGCAAGCCTTTTTTCATTGTGCTGATATTACAAGTTCAGCAAAATGGCGATTGTGCTACCACAATCACCATTTACACTTCAATCCTTACCGCAATCTCAGAGCTGTGGTTAACTGTATTCAGAAACAAAAAAAGTGTCACGAAACACATAAAAAATGCATAAGAAAGTAAAGTTGCCCTCATAATAACACTGTCTGCTAAAAATTATTTTAAAAAAATATTGCGCAAAAAAGTTATAAGGGCTTAAAGATATGAGAACTCCGGTGTTAGAAAAAAAAAAGGGTAGGCAAATCACTTTAACATTGAGACACTTACTGTACATATACATAGCTAAATATGTATTTGTATGTTATATATATGTTTATATATGTGTACATATATATTAATGTATTATATGTGTATATATGCATTTACAGTAATATATATATATAAACATTAATATATATATATATATATATATATATATATATATATATATATATATATATATATATATATATATATATATATATAAACATTAATACACATATGTAGACATATATATGTAAGTGCATTTCAGCCCTTTGCCATTAAAGGTACAATAAAGGCTCAGAATAATGTTATATAATTCTGCACACAGTGCAGAATTATATAACATTATTTAAGTGGTAACTTCAAAAATATAAAAGTATTTTCAGATTTTGCAGTGAACTTTGGACTCCGCTCCAGGATCTACTGAGCGGTTCTTGGATATCCAAAGCGCTTTGCGGGCTTGCTGGCTGGTCACAGCATGCCCAGTCCCGCTATTGGAATAAATGTTGCTCGCTTCCGCTACTAGACCAGAGCGGGAGCGAGCTACATTTATTCCAATAGCGCAACCGTGCGTGCTGTGACTAGCCAGCAAGCCCGCAAAGCGATTTGTATATCCAAGACCCGCTCGGTAGATCCTAGAGCGGAGTCCAACGTTCACTGAAAAATAGGAAAATACTTTAAAATTTTTGAAGTTACCGCTTAAATAACGTTATATAATTCTGCACTGTGCACGCAGGATTTTTGCACTATTCGGGATAAAGCTAGCTGAAAATAAGTTTTTTTTGGAACTTGTAATATGAACGAAACCTGACTAGTGCAAAAAGCTTAAAGGGACATGAAACCCAACATTTTTCTTTCATAATTTAGACAGCGTTATGTAAATATTAAATATAACATACTGAAAAAATATTAATAATTATAATGATTATAGTTACTCTAAGTAGATTTTATTTTTAAATATATATTTCTATATATCTCTGGAAATGTTAAAGGGATACTAAAGTTCAAATTACATTTTCATGACTCAGATAGGGCATGCAATTTTAAACAACTTTTTAATTTACTTTTATCATAAAATTTGATTTATTCTCTTGGTATTTTTGTTTGAAAGCTAAACCTAGGTAGGCTCATTTCTAGTTTCTAAGCCCTTGAATGCCGTCTCTTATCAGACTACATTTTATAGCTTTTCACAGCTAGAGGGCATTAGTTCATGTGTTATTTAAGAGTCAGTACTAATTGCCTTAAATGCAAGTATGTCAAAAGATCTGAGATAAGGAGGCAGTCTGCAGAAGTTTAGATACAAGGTAATTACAGAGGTAAATAGTATATTTCTATAACAGCGTTGGTTATGCAAAACTGGGGAATGGTAAATTAAGGGATTATCTATCTTTTTAAACAATAACAATTTAGGTGTTTACTATCCCTTTAATGTAAAATATATATCTATACCTATATATCTATATGATACGGAAGGCGCCACTTGTAATATACCCCATCGGTGGTACTGTACAGTATATATTATGTATAGCGAATCAATATTTTTTGTTCTGCAGTTTAAAAACATGTCTTTATATGGTAAAATGTAGAAAAAGACAACTAAGAGAAAATGAACAGAGTTGCCATGTGACATACACAAGAAAGATGGTCTCATTAGCTTACCTCACCTACGTATGTGTTGTTGAGTGTTTAGCCTAGCCAAACCTATACAATGAGGTTTTTTAAAAGCTGGTTTGGAAAGATAAGTTCCCAGACAGGGAACCAGTTTACACGCTATCGCCACCAGCAATGCAGCATCAACTGGTGAAATTTAAGATTCTGCAAGACCTCTCTTATGCAATCACTCTGCAGTGATTTTAATCCACCACCTCTGAGGTGGCAAAGACAATAGGAAGCAGTTAATACAACTTCATAAATTATCCCTAATATGTCACTTGTGAATACTCATATTTTTCTTCCCAGATAATTAAGACATTTATTTTTTTGAACAATTTCTGAAAAAAATATGCTTCCTGCATGATAAAATGCTTTAGATTAATTTATGTGATTTTTTTATTAGTTTATGACAATGATATTTGGACTGGTTGTGACTTGTTATGCTCTATTTATGCAGAATTCCAAGAGAATATCTTTACAAGAAAAATACTTTAAAGGGATAAAAAAAATGTCATAAATGCATTTTAATTTGAAATAGAAGCCTTTTTCCAATATACGTCGATTATCAAAAATGCTTCCAGTAAAAGTTGTTACGGTTTTTATGCAGCATACACACATATCCTGTGAGGAGGGTCTGTACACCTATATTCAATCTCAGAGAGCTGAAGATGGAGTGTATTGGTTTTGTGAAGAAGTAATTTGTGTCATACAAGCCACGACCGACTCTCTGAGAAGGTGTGATATTGGAATACTGGTGCACAGTCCTTCACAGGATATGTGCATATGCCGCAAAAAGCATTTTTGGTAATGGAAGTGTATTACAAAAATAAATATATTTCATATTGAAATGCAGCCATGCATATTTCAATTTTGACCTGTATATTCCTTTAAAGTATTTCAATTGTAAAAATGGCCATTAAACTGACAGGCACCTTATATTCCAAATGTAAGACCATTAGTGGTCTGGATACCCAGTTGGAATTACGTATTACAGCAATCCAAAACAAGTGTATTGTAAAAAAAGAAGAAGTAAAATGACTCAAACTCATAATTCTGAAGTAGTAAATTGAATGGCTTTCCTTTAAATAGACAGTATACACCAATTGTCATTTAACTTCATGTCACAGACACTAATATAAAGAATAATATACACCGATACTGATATAAAAATCAAGTATAAAACCATTTAAAAACTTACTTAGAAGATCCCAGTTTAGCACTGTTAAATAGATTAGCTGGAACACCCATTGAAAGTGGGGAAAAAGCAGACCCCCTCCCCCTTCTTCTGCATTTGAAAAGACTCTTTACACAAACAGGAGCAAGCTGGAGTAGGTATACATCAGTATTCTCCTAAAACTTTGGGGCTTGGTTAGGAGTCTGAAAATCAGTGCAATGTTATTTAAAAAAAACAAAACTATACATTAAAAAAAAAAGCTGCATAGGCTATATAAATGGATCATCTACAAAACATATATTCAAAGAAAAATCTAGTGTATAATGCCCCTTTAAGGGGCCTATACTGTAATGT
Source organism: Bombina bombina (assembly GCF_027579735.1). Taxonomy (NCBI): domain Eukaryota; kingdom Metazoa; phylum Chordata; class Amphibia; order Anura; family Bombinatoridae; genus Bombina; species Bombina bombina. Next base: position 384,076,981 of record NC_069500.1, read on the forward strand.
TTAGTTGTTAGCTAGAAATCTATCCTTCCGAATAAAGGTTAAAAAGGTGATTGCAAGATTACAGATTTGCAGTCAGTGAAAAGTTCTGCCTACCTTAAATGTCAGGTCATAGAGAATTTCTACTCAAATTGCTGCAATATATTGTGTATGTATTTCTGTACTGGGAAAGCGTGCAATTTATTGTACAAAAGCAGTTTGTTTGTTTATTTTATTTCTTTTGTATTCCGGAAAGGAGTAACTAAATTACAAATAACAGGTTGGCAGATGTCCCTTTAATAAAAAAGACATTGAAGTCAAACTCATAACTCAGGGACTATAATTTATTAAAAAAACAACTTTCTGATTCATTTTATTATCAAATGTATCTTTTCTTTCAAAGAGATGCTCAGGAGCATGCATATATATTGAGGACCATATGGCTAACATTGTGAAAAACTGTTGTCATATAGGACTTAAGACACATGCACTTTCCTGAGCCTACCTGAGTATACTCTGAAGGAAGGACGTTTCAACCAAGGATGCCAAAGGGAAAGAGGTAAGGTTTCAGATAGAATAGGAGTTAATTGGAAAGCATTTTTAAATTGTACATTCTTTCTGACTCATGAAAGTTACTTCCATATCCTTTTAAAATCCAAGAGGAGAAACTACTACCTCATTGTGCAACATATTTGCTAGAACTTACAAATCAGGCTTTCAAGAAGAAAAGATATTGGGTGGATTTATCAATTTGCCAAAGGACAAGGTTCAAATGTTGTGAACCTGTCCGCATTTCATCACAAATTGTGAGGGGGATTTGTTCTCCATATTAAGCATTGCACAGATGCTGCATCCCTGCTCTTGTGCATTTAGTTGGTAGAGAAGGGCTTGTCAATCACACTGATCGAATGAGCCCAGGGTGACTTCCATCTGCCAACTCTAGTTGGATGCAACGGTTTAAACCACTGCTTCACAAATATGAGTTGCATGCTCAAATTAGCGAGCCTGAACCCGACCAGCATATTCTCTGTGTGATAAAAAAACCCAGACAAAAATGTTTTAAATCAACAAGATTTCTTTATTTCCCACTGGAAGTTATAAGCTCCAAACTCACTCCACGTTTTAATAAAGGGACAGTCTAGTCAAAATTAAACTTTCATGATTTCAATAGGGCATGCAATTTCAAACAACTTTCCAATTTACTTTTATCATCAAATTTGCTTTCCTCTCTTGGTATTCTTTTTGGAGAGCTAAACCTAGGTGGGCTTATATTTCTAAGATGTTGAACTACCTCTTAACTCAGTGCATTTTGACAGTTAGACACTGCTAGTTCACATGTGTCACATAGATAACATTGAGATCACTCCCATGGAGTTATTTAAGAGTCAGCACTGATTGGCTAAAATGCATATCTGTCAAAATAACTGAGATAAGGGAGCAGTCTGCAGAGGCTCAGAAACAAGGTAATCACAGAGCTAAAAAGTATATTAATATAATAATGTTTATATGCAAAACTGGGTAATGGGTAATGAAAGGGATTATCTATCTTTTTAAACAATACAAATTCTGGAGAAGACTGTCCCTTTAATAAAATCATATTGCGAATAAGACAGATTTTGGGATAAATTTTATTCTGTCTATTTAGGGTTTTTGTAAATAACATTTCTTGAAAGTTATTCAACTTTGATCAAATCTATCAATTTATTTCATAGAATTGTATTTCCTTTGTATGAAACTTTGCATATTGAATACAATTTTTGCTATACACATTTGCATGACACAGGGGGGGGGGAAAAAGCTAAATTCTAAAATGAAGAAGTACTAACACTTTAAGGAGACAAGTTCAGTAGGAATAAATCACAAAAATAAGTTTCTGAATATACTTTACTAATAACACAATTCTTTGATTATAATGATTATAGTTTAGTTAATCATTAATATTTATGTATCACATTATGTTCCCATATATTCCTAATTTCTTAGCTCAAGGTACTGTTTAATCACAGATGCCTTTTCCTGATCTTCCCTGTTTAAATCCTGTCATGATGACGTTACATATTTTGACAACTTGAACATGAATGGAGGAGACTACAAATACTGATAGGAAATTGAAGTTGAATTTAATCAGCACACTTCTAAACCAGGAAATAAAACACATGATTATTCAAGACAATACTTTAACTGTGCTATATATAATACATTGATCAGTATCCTGCAAGCATCACTGAATTTAGTCAGACACCAAGAGCTACATTTTGCTAGCATCAGTCTTATTTAATGTCTAGCACTATACAGAATTGAATATACTCAACATTATTACTATAAAGTAGGTTCATAATTCTATACTTTATTAAAAATATCAATATTATAAATGTGATTACTAACAGAGATTAAAATTCAGTATCTGTAAAATGCTTCAGATCTATCCTGCATTTTAATTACATATTGTCATGCAGCATTTCAAGGGCTCTGTCACAAATCATAAAGTTTACCTTCCAGAAAATGTATATAATTACATTCTGAAGAAAAGAATTTGCAATCACAAAGTCAAGAAATAAGGAACAAACACCATTTTTAGGAAAAAAATGTAAAGACTCTTCTCTCTGCAACGCATCTCATTTCAGCTGCTAGTTGCAAATTTGTGAACTGATATTTGTGAGACAGGCAACATGATATTCTCAAGCATTCACTTATAATAAAGCAACTATGCAGTTATATAGTAATTTATATAGTAATTTATGTGTCCAGTTTTTATAGAAATCTCTTGTACAAGGGTGATTTCCAGAGAAGGTTAACTTGTTTTATTTTTCCTTACACAGGAAATGTGCTTAATTCAAACTCTTTTAGACCAGTCAGTCGTATTGCTATTTGAAAAGTAAACAAAAAGGACACATTTATTCTTACCTTTTGAAAATGCTGTTGATAGACTGATGATAAGAAGAGAGGAGATATACAGCATATTCCTGCTTGCAAATCTCTGCATCCTTGGATCCTTTCTGAAGTTGCTGTAGTGACACTTAGAGAAAATCAGCCAACAAAATCATTAAAAGCCATTTCCACATTGCAGTTATCAAAATCGCATTAGGTTCTGAGCTTTGTGAATATTTGACTGGTTTCACTCATCTCTCCATACAGTTGCCAGGGATCTGTGCTGGTAAAAACTAACAGGAGGAGGGAAAACCTGCAGGATGTTTTACAGTTTAAAGCTCCTATGATAAGTGTGGGAGAGAAAAAAAAAAATAATCCAGGAGGCAAACCCGTTGGCTGCAAAAACAAAGAAGCGTGGTCTGATGCTGCTAGACAAACTACAGCAGATGTACCATCCTCCTCTGGCTGCACGGCGAGTGCAGAGAAGCTTCAGTGTTAGGAAATATTAGTAATGCATGTTGGTAAAGTGTACTGACTGAATAGGAAGGGAGTGACTTAAGGATTAAACCTTGTTGTAATGTGCAGCAGAGAAGGGGGGTGGAGCTGCTTAGAATAGGTTATGTGAATTGAGTTGCTGTAGCTGCTGAGTGAGGCATAGGGGTGATTAGCAGGTCTTGTGTTACAGGTGGGAGAGGTTAGAAAGGTATAAAGCAGGGTGCACACAGGAAGAGGGCAGGAAACTATCCTTGTTCTTTTTTCCCTCCCTCACACCCTATGTTTAATAGTTTGCTGCAACGAAGAGGTTACATTGAGTTGAGCGATGAAAACAACACGGATAGGGGTAAGAGCTGTGGTTATTCTGCCATACAGGGCCGTCTTTAACACAGGGCAAAAGGGGCAGCTGCCCAGGGCCCAGTCTCTGTTGAGGGGCCCAAGAGTCCTAAAAAAAATATTTTTATTTTTTTAATAGTTCATACCAGACTGCTGATGTGACATGGGGAACACACACATTCAGTCATTATACTGTCACAGTCAAAAGTACTCTGCTTATATTTAAAAAAAAAAAAACTGTGCCAGACAGTACCGGTATCATGTGATATGCCAAGCTATTGCCATGGTCTGTTTTAGATGTGCACTGTGCAGCACTGAATTCAAAGACCTAACTCAGCATCCAGCCATTTCCACTGCATCAGAAAAGGTCCTACTGGGGTTACCACTGTTACCATGTAACTGCTCTGGTTGTGGGGAATGTTTCTGGGTAGGGCTGACTGTAGGTGCATGCAGCAGAAAGCTGGAGCGGCAGGCACGTGAGGATTTGAGCATCTGTGCAGCTGCATACACTGCTCTCTTCAGTCTTGAGGCTGTGTGACTCACCTCACACTGTATCCATGCAGCCTTGGACAGACAGCATCCAGTCTACTGGTCCCCTTAGCCCTGCTCTTTCTGATGTGGCCCTAAGATCAACTAACTGAAGTTTGTTAGGGGAACAGTGCTTTGTAGAAAGGTGTCAGTGGGAAGAATAAGTGAGTGCACACACGCCCCTCCCCATACAGCATTGTCTAGTGCAGGGTGAGAGGGAACTTGTTCCTAGCAAAGAAGCGATATGTGCTGCTGTGGCTGATGTATAGTGTCATGGTGATACTTCACACATTAACGTAAGGTTTATTTTTATAGTTTTTATTTTCTCTCTGTCTCAGATTCTACAGCTTCCCATAGTAGTTCTGCTGTTCCAGTCAGTAAACTTATATTTGTCTGCACCTCCATGCTTCCTCCTCAGACTTTACCTTGCTTTACTCCTGTTGGCTGCCCTAAATCTCTTTAACCAGCTAACCTCACACCAGAATCACATTCAAAAGAATATTAAATGAATCCACAGTGGAGGAATTTATATATTTATTTACTTATTAGTACTGCTTAGGTCCAGTTTCACATATCCACCGCTGGGCTAATAATTAAAAAAAAAAAAAAAATGATTTAGTTGTTTTTTGGGTTGTTGGGGCAGAGAGCGAAATTGCATGGGGTGGGGGGCCAAGAACATTTTTGCCCAGGATCCAGTCAATATTAAAGACGGCCCTGCTGCCATACCGTATAAGATCACCCGTGTTTCCCACTAAGGGAATGGATACCACAAGGTATGTAACTTGTAGGTGGTCTGTCGGTTAGAACCAGTTAATTGCAGTATTAAATGTTGTGGTTTAATTGTCGATCATATTTATGCAACAAAATTCACAGCCTGGCACGTGGGTGAGGGGATGTTGTGGGGGGGGAATTCTGTGGAGTCCGTAGAGTAGTGGTCTGTCGGTAAAATTCATGTGCCCTCTTAGTCTGCAGAGTTTTCAACCTGTTATTTGCCATTGACACCCCTTGGTCATGTGAGGCCGCTTAATTTCTTGTCAATGCTAGTGCAATGTGTTTATGACTTGGTATGATCAGTTAAGATCTGGTTTATGATTTGACAGTTTGAGAATCGCTCATAATTCTGCCATAAAGGCAATGAATTTGGTTCAATTTTAATAAATCTATGATCTTTTCAAACTGACAATACTTGTGTCTATCATTATTTTAGATAAGAATGTTTATGGGAAGAGAAACAGCAATATGATTCTTATGGCGGGGAATGGAAACTAAGGTATAAAATCCTTAATGCTCCAAAGTTCCCTTGTATGGAATACAGCCCATCATAATACCGGGCAGCAGGATCAGCCTACTGTAGGGGTGTTGCTTGGTTAGTGACACAGGGCAGTCTCACTGCTGTCCTGGAGAATAGTTGTAATTGTCCGTTTATGTCGTATGTGCAGCAATATAGGACACTAGCTGGGTGCATGTGATGTATTAATGAGAATATCTCTGGTGTCTGTAACGCTAATGACTTTCTGAATACCTTATCAATACATTTTGCATACTTAGTGGGCAGAACACAGTTTTAATATTTAATATATTCATCGCATTTTGCCCTTACCTATTACTGAATTGTGTTCCATGTATGTGTAAATTGCTTTGAGAACCCAAAATGCAGCACTTAAAATACTGGATAATTATTATTATTAGAAAATAATAACATTGAAAACAATAATGACCCCTGAGACTACTCTATAATTAATCCTATCTGGAAGGTCCCCTGAAATTCCAAGATCTAAGACCCAATAATTTTTCTCTACAAAATATCCAAACCCCATCCCCAAAATGAACCACAATAAATCCTAACCACAAGCCCTAAGACCCAAAGGGCTATAAACGCATAACTGCTATGAAACTCCAAAACTGCACAGTTAACCCTAAGTGCTATTAAACCGAGAACCTCACACTAACACCTTACCCGCTACTGATCCATAGCTGAACCACTTAAAATGATACCTTCCTTAAATTATACATCCCCTGTCTAATCTATACATGTGCCTAATATATTCCCCTAACTAAATCCAGCAACACAACAACTCTCCAAAGTGCTATACCCCCTAAGCCCAATACTTAAAAAAAAAAAAAGAAAACTGTTACAAATACATTTTTATTTTAAAAAGGATGATATACATATGGTGAATCACTTGAAAGTGATGCAACATATCTGTAGAAAACTGACTAGAAAATATCACATAAAAAAATATATATGTAATAATAATTAAAGATATTTTACCTCAAATTTCTTAAAGGGATACTAAACTCAAATTTTTTCTTTAATGATTCAGATAGAGCATGCAATTTTAAGCAACTTTCTAGTTTACTCCTATTATCAATTGTTCTTCATTCTCTTGCTATCTTTATTTAAAAAGCAGGAATGCATAGGAGCCGGCAAATTTTTGGTTGAGAACCTGGGTTATGCTTGCTTATTGGTGGGTAAATGTCAGCCTCAAATAAGCAAGCGCTATCCATGGTGCTGAACCTAAAATGGATTGGCTGCTAAGATTTACATTCATGATTTTCAAATAAAGATAGCAAGAGAACAAAGATAAATTGATAATAGGAGTAAATTAGAAATTTGCTTAAAATTGCATGCTCTATCTGAATCACGAAAGAAAATAAATTGGGTTAAGTATCCCTTTAAGCATTTCCAATGTTGTTTGAGCAGTTGTCCTTCAGCTACTATTTCTGCTGAGATCTGCATGGTAAAAAATCATTTAAAAAAAAAAAATGGTTCACACTTTGCTTGAAGTCTGTGACACACTGCAAGCAATGCGACACGAGGCGAAGCAGCTGCTTCACACCACATCGCATCACTTCTGAAGTTCAAATATTTCCTCTCTGAGCGCTCGGATATGCGACCTGACGCAGCAGAGTGTTCCAAGATAAAAAGGCAGGACACACTGAGCGTGCACAGCCGCATCCACATGCTGCACGCCGCTCCGCTTGCAGTGTGTCACAGCCTTGACTCTATTCTCATTAGATGTTACCATAATCTTGTGAAATTGCTCCCTTGCAAGTCCTGGGACAAGCAGTTTACCTATAGATGTCCATGTGATATTTTCTAGTCAGTGTTTTACAGATATGCAAGCTATAGGTTTGTTCAGTGAGAAGGTTTGGCCCTCCAGTTATTTGATTGGTTAAACTTTGACATTGGGCTGATCCATAATCAGCCTCTCCAATATATGAGGTTGAGTAGGAGCCTGACAATGATGGAGTATTAGTTTAGCTCAGACAAATCAAGCTGGTAACAATGGTTATCAAACGTATCTAAGTTATAATAATGTCTTGAACCAGCACATATGTAAAAAGTTACAAATATAAGCTAGGAATTGGATCAGTTATTTGTTTATGTTTTACTGTCACTCTAAGTAAGCAAGCCCTTGTTTTAAAGCATTCTTTAATTTCTAAATTTACTACTGTAATAGCGCCATCAAAATGACATGCAACATGAAATTACTGCTGAAAATAAATGATTTCCTAGAGAGAATCTGGCAGCGGATCTCCAGCCATGACCCCTGTCTTATATGCGCCTTCCCTTCTGGGTGGGATGTCTGCAGCAGCTAATTGTTGTCAGGCAGCTGAAAAACATAACATTAATATAATAGCAGTTAAATGACTTATACAGTCCCAGTATAATGTTATTTAACCTTTATTAGTTTAATGTTTATATTTTCACATCTAAATGTTGCTACTGCTCTTTACCCATAACACAGATTGTAACATAAAAATAAATATTTTATCCAGTATTGTTTACATTGTTTTTCCAGCTGTTCTTTAGGCAGATGTATTTCCACAATATATATTAAATTATAATTATTATTGTTTTTACTTGTAATGTGCCAACAGATTGCTCAGCAGGTTACAAGCAGTACAAAATATTGTCCATATGAAGCAAAGAGCACAATGCACATTTATATATGTCAGCTACAATATATCTTCTTTGTATGTTTATGTTGTTTAAAGGCACATTCTAATGCAAAAACTACATGCCATATTTCAATATAGAATATAATGTGTGAATTATTAATCCTTGCTAGTTATGTGTTTAACCCACACAAATGAACCCATTTTAAGCTCCCAGGAAAAACATAGAGCAAGGAATACTGAAGCACACAATAGGTAGATTAAACAAATGTCGGGCAGACATGATTCGCTGTAGCAAACCATATCCGCCCGACATCGCTAAATACCGACAGCATTTAACATTGCACAAACATTTCACAAGAAATGCTTGTGCAATGCCTCCCCCTGCATATTCACGGCCAATCGGCTGCTAGCAGGGGGTGTCAATCATCCCGATCGTATCTGCTTGATAAAATTCCCCCAATATCTCTATGATTGTTTGCTAGAGCATCAACATTGTTTTAATCTTAAGTTTTTATACATTATGGAATAAATGTTACATTATATTCTTTTGCCATTTGATTGGAGTGCAGAAGCAATAGTACAGTACTTTCCCCCCAAAGGACATAGTTGGTGAATATAAAAATGAGTATAGCAAATAAGGTGCTTGTTAAAACATTCTGACTCTAATGATATGTTAATCTATTGAAGATGGCAGAAAACTGTTGTAATGACAAGATATTTACTGATTTACTGTCCCTTTAAAGATGATGTACAGCAATTTACCAACTATGAATTTTGAGGAAAAAAATAATAAATTCTAGGATACTATGCTGCTATAGATTTTTAACAGACACTTAAACCAGGTATCTCTTGAGTATATTGCTTCTAGTAATGGTAGGAGGTAACAAGAATATTCCACTGAAAGCAAATAACTCCCTCAGTTTAATCCTATAATTAATTAATGTGCATTTGATTCTTCATTAGGTTCTGAATGTGGAGCATGGCATTCGGCTCTTTTTGGAGCCTGGATTTGCACATATTTTAGTCTGTTCAACTTTCACAATAATAAATCAGTCTCCAAAAAGAGCCGAATGCCATGCTCCACATTCAGAACCTAATGAAGAATCCAAATGCACACACCTAGTAACTATAGCCTTTAACTGACTGTATTGTCTGCCGTCTCTTTAAAATGAAAGGTGGGACAAAGTAAGTTTAAATTAAGGGAAAAACCCAATAGGGGGCGCTACCAAGAAATATATGTTTCAAACCATCAATACACAGATAACAAATATGAAAAAATATGGTATTGGTGTGTGTATGCACACTACTAGATACCAGAGTCCTAGGTCCTGGATGAAAGACAAGATCAAAGTCCTAGGTGCTCAAATAAGGTAGAAATATCCGTCTTCTCAAAACCAGAGGCAGCACTCGATCTTCACCCTCCAAAGGTTAATATATCTAGAATCAAACACAAGGAAAGAGGCGCCGTATGTGTGAATCTGAAACAGCCAACATCAGATAGAAAACATGTGCAGGGTACTCACAATATGAAAAGGCACTCCAATGTGCCAATAGGAGCAGGCTGGTATTCACAGCAAACCAGCTGGCTGAACAGGCAATCCAGGATAACCAAAGTGAGAGACTCAGAATCTGGATCCCACGATATGGAGACAGGAGCTAGGTGCAAACAAAGGCACACCACTGTGTGAATCTGTAGGAGTACACTGATAAATTCACAATCTGTACAGGGTACTCACATTCTGTAGCGGCACTCAATTGTGCCAGTGGAAGCAGGCTGGTTTTCTCAGCAAACCAGCTGGCTGTATAAGGAGTAAAGCAGGAGCCTCCGCAGTCCTCCGGATAAAACAGGTAGCTCAGAAATAATCAATTTGGGATGAGGATATATGATTTAAAAAAGGTTTAATAAAGAATAAAAACAATTAAAAATACATATATCACTCATGTGCAGTATATAAGTGACATGCAACGCGTTTCTCGGAATCATGCCTGAGGAAACGGTTGATTCCGAGAAACGCGTTGCATGTCACTTATATACTGCACATGAGTGATATATGTATTTTTAATTGTTTTTATTCTTTATTAAACCTTTTTTAAATCATATATCCTCATCCCAAATTGATTATTTCTGAGCTACCTGTTTTATCCGGAGGACTGCGGAGGCTCCTGCTTTACTCCTTATACAGCCAGCTGGTTTGCTGAGAAAACCAGCCTGCTTCCACTGGCACAATTGAGTGCCGCTACAGAATGTGAGTACCCTGTACAGATTGTGAATTTATCAGTGTACTCCTACAGATTCACACAGTGGTGTGCCTTTGTTTGCACCTAGCTCCTGTCTCCATATCGTGGGATCCAGATTCTGAGTCTCTCACTTTGGTTATCCTGGATTGCCTGTTCAGCCAGCTGGTTTGCTGTGAATACCAGCCTGCTCCTATTGGCACATTGGAGTGCCTTTTCATATTGTGAGTACCCTGCACATGTTTTCTATCTGATGTTGGCTGTTTCAGATTCACACATACGGCGCCTCTTTCCTTGTGTTTGATTCTAAGTTTAAATTAAAACATATTTAAAATGACTTTCTGTAATGCAGTCCTCACATGGAATTATGAGTGATGCATTAAAGGAATATTTAACACGAAATAAATGTTAAATAGAATGATGCATTCAAATAAAAGATTAGTCTGAGAATAATATGTAGATGTATTTTTTAAAATTTAATTAGCTGTTTAAATATTGACAAAATAAGTGTAAAGTTTTAGTGTGTATAAAACAATGGGAGCTGCCATGTTGTAACTTAGGTTACCTTCTCTGCTATGGCAATTAAAGACAGTTATAAATAGGTCACTAGAGTGTGCAGCCAATGGCTGTGTGGAATATAACAGTGTTTTGCACTTCAATTTCTAACAGGAACTGAAAAACTCACAATTGCATGATTAAATTACATGAAAGGGGGCAAAATAAATAGTGAACATATATTGCAGAGTTTATATATATATATACACACATATTTTTATCATTTTATATTACGATCTAGAAGTGTTTCATGTCCCGTTAAACTTAAAGTATCACCCAGTGTCCATTAAATTCAGTATTAAGAGAAAGAGATGCTTCTCAGCCAACACACTTTTCAGCAAGTTGTGTGAAACCACATCCATGTCAAATTGAACAGGGAAGAAAAAGTTGTGTAAAATGTAAAATATGTATGTAATTTAAACTTACTGTATTCCCACTTTCATTTTAAAGAGGCACTAGGCAATACAGTCAGTTAGAGGCTCTAATGCCCAAGCTATTATATTCAATGGAAATACACTCACAAGTGTTTGTTGCCTTTGGAGCACACTGCCATTAAAAATAATTGCAGTGTGATTGGGTGTATTGCCCACTGCCTATTTATAAACAGAATAAAAGTGGCAGCACAGGTCGCAGGATAGAGACTTCAGTTATTAAAGGGACAGGAAACCACAACATTTTCTTTCATTTTTCGGATAGAACATACAATTTTAAACAACTTACTTCTATTATCAAATTTGCTTCATTCTCTTGTTATTCTTTTCTGAAGGAACAGCATTGCACTACTGCCAGCTAGCTGAAAACATCTAGTTATCCAATCACAAGAGACTAATGTGTGCAGGCACCAATCAGCAGCAGATCCCACTAGTGTAGGATATGTGCGTATTCTTTTTCAAAAAGGGATACCAAGAGAAACAAAGCACATTTGAAAACAGAAGTGATTTTAAAAGTGTGTTAAAATGACATGCTCTATCTGAATCATGCTAGTTTAATTTTCTATCCCTTTAAGTAAAACATGCATATTGAAAGGACTAATGCATTAAACATTTTGCATCGCTTTTTAAATTTCAAATATACCAACTCATTCTAAATGGCTAACAGGGAATACTTCCTACTAATGCTCATTGTCTGAAAGGTACTTCCTGTTAATGCTTACGGGCTGATAGGAATTTCCTATTACTACTCAGAAGTACCTTTCAGCAAACGGACATTAGTAGAAAGTCCAAAACAGCTATTGGTATAGTAGTTTATATTCTGTACAATACTTGTATCCATATAAGAATGCATCTTAGCTTGATTTGTATTGATAGAGATCCCCACTGTAAATGATCTATATTCCATCAGTTAAGTGCTTTTCTTTCAGCTAGAGAATCATTTCTCATTTCTATGTCATTCTAGGCAACCTATTCACTAAAGTATGTAAAAATGTCTTCCTCCTTAAAAAGACTTCATAGAACAAGATCAGAAAGAAAGATCTTGGATAACATATTTTATTCTATTTTTGATTCAACAAATTTATCTGAAATGTTTGTAACAGGCACTGAATGCACCAGTTTAATTTCTGTGTAATGATGTCACATCTTTAGGTATGTTAGAAAACAATACACAAGGTGACATTTTTAAATGCCAGAATAGTTGTGGAGGATGTCATCGTTAAACACTTAGCTAAGGCATTGTGCAGCTGAATAACATGCAACTGTTAAGATTTGTATTTGAATTGTATTTCCAGGATGAAATATACAGGGTGCAGAATCCCCTTGTGTAGCTTTTGACAAAAGTGATATTTACAGTATCTACTCTACATGTTGCCTTCACGTTTCATGTTTCAATAGGGTTACTGCCCTCAACTGACAGGAGACCTTTTCAGCTCTACAGAGTGTTTTTCCAGGAAAAGAAAACTCAAGTGTTTTGTGTAAAACAGAGAATGCCCGCCAGTAGTTAGTTTCCATCCCCATGCAAATTTGTCATGTGTACAGATTTTTTTTCTTTCAGTGTAAACCACTGGTTAACCAATTAGGAGTGCCAATTACACAACCACCCAATGATCTGTATTGCTTGGGGCTACCAAGTGAGACTTTACCTATGTGTTTATCTAGTTTGCATGGGTTAAACAAATGGATAGCAAGCATCAGTAATGTAAAAAATGCATGTGCTAACAAATTAAGGTATTTCATTTTGTTGAGCTGCACTATTATTCAATTTGCATGTACTCTGAATACTCTACATTGTCACTATTGTGTAATATAATGTTTTTCAATACTGTTGTTTATGCTGCTTTTTTATTTAAAAGCTCACGTTTAGTTGTTGTCTGCATCCATAGATCTGAATATCAATGTGTAAAATAAAATAACACTCATACTGTTGTCTACATTGTATGTTAAATAATTGTTTTCTATGATATGAAAGCTTGTGGGTGAGATGATTTTGCTGTCAGACAAGTCAAAGGATAGGCTGAGATTAAGATAATAACACAGACACTTCTAGAGGGACAAGCTAACTACAAAGGAACAGATGCAGAAAAGCATATCCAATATGATTGGAAATGCCCTCTGTTACAACTATCAAACAAACACAGAGCTATGAAATACATAAAAATGTTTCATAGAAATTGATGAAAAATATAAGTTTTAGGATTCTAAAAATGATGCTTTATCCACACTATATAAACAATATACCAGGGCTGCCAAGTTACACCATGAGTTAGTGCGTCACACATATGGTTACCACTTGCATCCTGTATTTAAAGGGACACACAAGCCAAAATTAAACTTTCATGATTCAGATAGAGAAGCAATTTTAAACAAGTTTTCAAATTACTTCCATTAGCAAAATGTCCAGTCTTTTTATATGTACACGTTTTGTTTCACCATCTCTTGCTTAGCATGTGCAAGAATTCACAGGATATACATATATGCATTTGTGATTGGCTGTCACTTGATGCACTGGGAGTGGAAATATACAGAACTTTGAAATTTGTCAGAAAAAAAACCTACTACTCATTTGAAGTTCAGACTAAGGGGCGTATTTATCAAGCTTCGTACCACTGCTCCATAACCTGTCCATCTGCTCTGAGGCAGCGGACAGAAATCAACCCGATCAAATATGATTGGGTTGATTGACACCCCCTTCTAGCAGCCGCAAATCTGCAGGGGGTGGCATTGCACCAGCAGTTCACAAGAACTGCTGGTGCAATGATAAATGCTGATAGCGTATGCTGTCTGCATTTATCGATGTGCAGCGGACATGATCCGTTATATCGGATCATGTCCGCTCACACCATAATAAATAGGCCCCTAAGAGGTCAATTTATTAAATGCATACACTGTCTGCATTTAACAATGCAAAAAAACTTTTCTTGTGAAATGCGTGTGCAATGCCGCCCCCTACACATTCATGGCCAATCAGCCGCTAGCAGGGGGTGTCAGTCATTCAGAGCATATCTGATTGGGATGATTGCAGGCGGAGAAGTTAAGGAGCAGCGGTCTCATGACCGCTGCTTCTTAACTTCAGTTTCTGGTGAGCTGGAAACTACGGGCGAGGATAGCAGCATCTGTTGCTTAATAAATCTACCCCCTAAGTGCTATTGCATTGTCTTTTAATTATGTATGTGTTTATTATGCAAATATACTGTTTGTATTACTCCTTTAACTGGACAGTCCTATACTTCAACATAATGCCCAGAAAAAAATACATATAAAAATGAACAGCAGCTTTTTAAAATTATGGCACCAGAAAGACATGGCACTGTACATGCATGTTTAGTGTCAATTCTACCTGGTAACTTCATATTTGTAAAGGACTGAGGTCATGAATATGCAAGTAGGTTGGAATTAGGAGAACATAACAGAGCAACCAACAAGTCTACAGCATTACAGAAAAAAAATCTGGATTTTAAATTATTTGTCAGCTAACTCAAATTAACTTGGGACTAGTTTGGTTAAACTTACAACCAACTTTAGGATTTGCAAAGTCATAACCAGAGCTAACTGCTAGCAAACCTCAAAAAAGCACACAGCATGCAGCTAATTTATTTCAAGCTGTATTGTAATTTAATATCATACTTGTCTTATTAATTAGAAAACCTTTTATTCAAACTTTTGGGACCAGAAAAGATTTGGATTTTGGAATAGTTTGGATTTTGGAATATTTTCATTTTTAAAATAGGAGAGCTTGGAGAGGGGATGGAACCAAGTGTAAAAAACAATGTTATGACATTTAAGTAATATTTACACCATAATACAGCTTATACACGTAAACTAATGGTAGTTTTATATAATATTATGTTTGCTTAGTACCCTAAGAAAGACAGTAGAGTACTGTAATCAGAAGGTAGTATTTGTTATTTTAAATCAATATAGACTATTAATTGCAAAACAAAGACGCGGGCAGAGAAGATTGTGCCTTACAGGAGGGGAAAAATAGTCATTTCTGATGTTGTCTTTTTTATATTATATTAATTAAAAAGTTTGGATTTCAGAGTAAGTTTGGATTTTGGAATTCTGGATATGGGGATTCGTACCTGTATTAAACTTGAAACCTAAGTTGCCATTTTACTCTGCTAATGAGCTATAATATTTTGCCTAATATTAAATAAGCAATAAAATCTAAATTGTTGCAGGTGCATTGTATCATAATTGAGTGGGATAAATGGTGCACACAAGGCAAGACTAAAAAAGAGAGGAGTCCTGATCTAAAAGAAATGTATATAATTTTATATGACCATATTGATATTTTCAGCTTTGGCAGTGGATAGAAATTAATTTGAAATTCAAATACAAAGTAATGCAGCTTTTCATTCTGATGCAATAATTTTAAACTACAACGACCATTTAAATGTAGTATTCTTGTATTTGACAGTATTTGACAAACTGTGCTTACAAAATTATATTTATTTTCATCTCCAATGTGACCTTATAACAATGCCATTTCTTTAAATGTTAAATATCATCACCTATGAAGCTTATTGTAGTTATGTTCTTAAATACTAAATAAAGCAAGTTGGTAGATTAAGGAATTTGATTTCACAGACTTTAGTAGTACATTGGATATGACAAATGGGTGCTGTGTGGATAGCCAGCTTGCTTTACTTGCTCAAGCAATTGTTTAAGCAACTTAAATAGACGTTGAAGTAGATCTTATGCTATTTGCATCTTTGAGTGACAGCTGTGCGCCTGCTGTTGTACAAAAGAATGATTTAGCTCTCATGTTCAGGCCGCTACAGATGGATGTAGCAGCAGTGTAGGGACAACTTGGTTTGTAATGCTACAACTTTACTTTGCATAGGAGCCACTACAATAATGTAGAGCTGTTACCTCACTAAAATGCTGCATGCTATCGCTACCTTTTTTTGATGCGTATATTTAGGAATTCTAATTTTTTTAAAAAAAGGCTAAAGTAAAATAAATAAAAAAAACACTACTGCAACTCCCAAATGAAAATTTTCCTAACTCTGACTCTCACAATACAACTTATACTTAATTTAACCTCCACACATGCAACTTTACTATAACAAGATCCACCCACTGCTTCTGAACTTTGAAGACAGAAGACTTCAATCATTGAGTAAATGGGTGTTTTGTTTTAGTTTAACTTAACTGTATTATATATATATATATATATATATATATATATATATATATATATATATATATATATATATATATATTTCTTTTAACATCACTTTTTATTATTACTACTAATATTTATAATTTTATTAGGTGGTTTAAGACTATGGTTGCGTCTTTGTGGTATATACAATTGTATTTGTTGCTAAGGGAATTCTGTGGAGGGATATTTGGGGGGATTGTTTTTAAGTGGTTGGTGGTTAAATGCACTGAGAGTCCAGTAAGGGTTAATTGTGATGGGGGCTTAAATAGAGATAAGTTGTGGTTGGGTTCCAGTTAGACATAAATTGCAATTCGGAGGGTAGATTTTTTTTCTTAGTTATCGTAGCAATGGGCCTGTTAGATTACTACAAGGCACAAACTGTGATTACCTGACTGCTGCTTACAGTCGTAGTGCCCAAGTTTTAATAACTCCTTTAAGTGACAGCAGCTGCACAAATGTCACTCAAAGGAATGACTCACTTAAGATCTAGCCTTTGACAATGTATAAAAATGTTGTTTTCAAGAGAAATAGCTCAATAATGTGCTAAAATGTAGTTAAAGGACCAGTCAACACATTAGATTTGCATAATCAACAAATGCAAGATAACAAGACAATGCAATAGCACTTAGTTTGAAATGTGTTATAAAAAAATCTACTACTCATTTGAAGTTCGAAGTTATGTATATTTCCACTCCCCTTGTACCATGTGATGGCAATCAGCCAATTACAAATGCATATACGTATAGTCTGTGAATTCTTGCACATGCTCAGTAGGATCTGGTGACTCAAAAACTGTAAATATAAAAGACTGTGCACATTTTTTTTAATGGAAGTAAATTGGAAAGTTGTTTAAAATGACATGCTGTATCTGAATCATGAAAATTTAATTTAACCTGAGTGTCCCTTTAAATCCTATAATTTTTCTGTTAAATTATCCTCTATTAATAGAAGTAGGGTGTAACTAATTTGTAAATTGCAAGAGATGTATTTTTGCGGCAGAGCTTTTCATGATGCCTTTGCATATGTACAGTAAATTAGTACATACTATGAAATATTGGTTTTACTAAATGATACTATTTATTATCTAACCAATGAGAAGAATAGTTATTGTCTGGGCATATTCCAACTAACACTGCATGCATTCATGTGTATCTTGCTTCCATTAGTAAGATGTCTGAATGTGTCTTTGATTCAATTTGGGTTTGTATATAATGTGCACTGTTTACTGTAGAACAAATGAGTGAGCCCCTTTGTTGCAGAAAATAATCTTTAGGTTCATATCATAAATCATAACATGTAGGTGTTCGAAACATCTTTGTTTCTTCTTCTCAATATCCAGTGCATCTATGTACCTATACACATGGCTGCCACTTTTGCTGAGAATAAAATCTAGCCAGATAAATGAGCATAATTAATGTGAAATTATCTAGAGATTAAAGCTTATACTATTGATTTGATATTGCCATGATTTTATTGTGTTCATTACTAATTATACTAATCATAACAGGATCTATCATATGTTCTACAATACAAATACTGACCAGAACATTAAAACTACCAGAGAAGCCATCACATTTGTGTCTAGGTGGCAAATCTATCTATATATGAGAATATAAATCAGCAATGCCTGAAAGGTAGAACATAGCAAAAAGTATATATTGACCAGTAGCACCTTTTGTGATAATATGAATACAGAACTTATGTGTAAAAGTAGATTCTGCAGCAAATTGGTAGCATATAGTAGAAAATGGGTATTTTATATAAATATAACCTGCATTGGCACAAGTGCTTTACAATATCAGACTCTCTTTTTTCATCTCTTTCAGTTCTCAGAGGTTTTATACATTTTCATGGCAGTCCCTGTTTGCATGTGCTTTGCTCAACCCAGAGCATGAAGATAGGTAAAAGAAATAAAGAGGGGGCTAAAAAGGAAATTTAATTTCATTCATAGTATACATTATTAATTAGTCACTATAAAAAGATCTGCTTAGAAAAATGTATATCAGAAAAGCATATTAATCTGCCATTTTGAATCAGCCAATCAGATTGAACTTGAATCTGATTGGCTGATTCAATCAGCCAATCAGATTTTTCTACCTTAATTCCGATTGGCTGATAGAATCCTATCAGCCAATCGGAATTCGAAGGATGCCATCTTGGATCACGTCATTTAAAGGAACCTCATTCGTCGGGAAGTCGTCGTGCTGGAAGGATGCTCCGCGGCGGAGGAGCGAAGTAAGAAGATTGAAGATGCCGATTAGATTGAAGACGTCGCCGATGGAAGAAGACTCTCTGCCGCTTGCTTCAAGACATCGCCCGGATGGAAGAAAACTTCACTGCCGCTTGCTGGAACACATCGCCCGGATCGGATGAGGAGTTCTGCCCGGCGGGGTGAATACAAGGTAGGGAGATCTTCAGGGAGGGTAGTGTTAGGTTTATTTAAGGGGGGTTTGGGTTTGATTAGGGGTATGTGGGTGGTGGGTTGTAATGTTGGGGGTGGTATTGTGTTTTTTTTTTGCAGGCAAAAGAGCAGTTTTCTTTGGGGCATGCCCCCACAAAAGGCCCTTTTAAGGGCTGGTAAGGTAAAAGAGCTTTGAACTTGTTTTAATTTAGAATAGGGTAGGGAATTTTTTTATTTTGGGGGGCTTTATTATTTTATTAGGGGGCTTAGAATAGGTGTAATTATCTTAAAAATCTTGTAATCTTTTTTTAATTTTTTGTAATTTAGTGTTTGTTTGTTTTTGTAATTTAGTTTAGTTATTTAATTGTATTTTTAGATAGATATTTGTAGTTTCTTTAATTTATTGATAGTGTAGGTATATTTGTAACTTAGGTTAGGATTTATTTTACAGGTAATTGGGTAATTATTTTAACTAGGTAGCTATTAAATAGTTAATAACTATTTAATAGCTATTATACCTAGTTAAAATAATTAACAATTTACCTGTAAAATAAATATAAACCCTAATATAGCTATAATGTAATTATTAATTACATTGTAGCTATCTTAGGGTTTATTTTATAGGTAAGTATTTAGATTTAAATAGGAATATTTTAGTTTATAATATGAATTAGATTTATTTAATAAGAATTTAGTTAGGGGTGTTAGGGTTAGATAGAGTTAATATAGTTTATATAAATACTATAGTAACTATATTAACTATATTAACCCTAATATAATTAGGGTTAATATAGTTAATATATATAATGTAATAACTATATTAACTATAATATACTTAGGGTTAATATAGATATTATAGCTGGCGGCGTGGTAGGTAGATTAAATTAGGGGTTAATAATTTTAATATAGATGGCGGCGGTGTAAGGGGTTGATATTAGGGGATAGATCAGTTAGATGGTGGCGGTTTTAGGGGTTCACATTAGGGGATAGATCAGTTAGATGGTGACGGTTTTAGGGGCTCACAGTAGGGGGTTAGTTTATGTAGATGGCGGCGGTTTAGGGGTTAAATACTTTATTAGGGATTGCGGCGGGGGATCGCGGTTGACAGGGAGATAGACATTGCGCATGCGTTAGGTGTTAGGTTTATTTTAGCAGATCGCGGTTGACAGGGAGATAGACATTGCGCATGCGTTAGGTGTTAGGTTTATTTTAGAAGATCGCGGTTGACAGGGAGATAGACATTGCGCATGCGTTAGGTGTTAGGTTTATTTTAGCAGCCAGTTTAGGGAGTTACGGGGCTCCAATAGTCAGCGTAAGGCTTCTTACGGCTGCTTTTTGTGGCGAGGTGAAAATGGAGTAAGATTTCTCCATTTTCGCCACGTAAGTCCTTACGCTGTATATTGGATACCAAATTGCGCAGGTTTGGTATACCTGCCTATGGCCCAAAAAACTACGGGCGACGGCAGAAATATGCGCGCGTAATTTCTAGGTTACGCCGTATATAGGATACCAAACCCGCGCAAATATTGGCGTCGCCGACTTTTGCGGGCGACGATTTTTATCGGATCGACCCCCTGAATTTTAGAGGACCCACTTTAACTGTTACTCAAGGAAGAACCACAGAGTAAATTGCAAGCAAAGAGAGAAAACAAAAGTATCTGTATTTCAAAACTCTTTGCAATATACTTTAATTCTAATATTTTGTAGCCAATGACATTTTGATATCAGTGACCATTTAAATAATAGAAGCAAAAATAAGTAGAAGACTATTATGCACTAATGGTAGCACCCTTTAGCCATTTAACATCGGGCCAACAATTGTTAGTATCCCCAGTATTTAAGCTCTAAATTAACCTCTGCTCACTACTAACACAAGAAGATGCTAACACAAACTTCCCATACAAGAAGACCTCAACTCCCTAAAAAAATGGTTATTCTTGCACCGAATCATTTCATATGACCACAGTTTAACAACAAGTAGCTGTAAGCAAACTACAGATGTTAATGCTGACATCTCACAATCTTGCTCTGAGCACATTATGACTTGCAGCAGTCAGGTATCCAGTACATTGAAGCAGTGCTATTGCAGCCAATATAATTTCTAATATTCCATAAAGAACGCTGATGCTATTTGTTTTGCTTCTCATGCCTGTAAAGTAAATAAGGAAAATAATCATTGAGCATTTTATCTTGTAAAAGCTATGCAACTTACACACTGCCCTCATGCTGTGTTTCCAGTACATGATATAGATATTTGAACATAGAATATAATGTATAAAGATATCAATGTGACTGTCACCACCATGCAGCATTCATTGAACTAGATGATTTAAGTGTTACTTTTGCTTAAATGGGTTGTAGCATAAAAATATTTTATCTTTCTTAACATTCTGAATTGTACAAGTAATGTACGTAGATTTGCTATGTTATTATTGTGCAAGGGAGAAAGAGAATTTGTTCTGTAATCATAGGAATTAGGGATTAGTTTAAAAAATAATAAATGGACTATATCATATTACTGCAGAGAACCCTTGTTTAGTAATATGTCAAGTCTTCTGTAAATTAAAAACAACAGTACATTTTTATTGTACTTAACGAATAGTTAATGGTTAATATATTTGGGCATATTTAACAATGTGCGAGTGGACATGATAAGAAGTTGCGTATCAGGTCCGCTGCACATCACTGCCCATCGCTAAATGCCGACAGCATACGCTGTCGGCATTAATCATTGCACCAGCAGTTCTTGTGAACTGGTACAATGCCACCCCCTGCAGATTTGCCGCTAGCAGGGGGTGTCAATCAACCCGATTGAATTTGATTGGGTTGATTTCAGTCCGCCGCCTCAGAGCAGGCGAACAAGTTATGGAGCAGCGGTCTTTAGACCGCTGCTTCATTACTTCTTGAAAACTTCTGTTTGGCTCGCCGGAAACAAGGGGCCTCAAGTTCCATATGGAGCTTCATAAATATGCCCCATACTATAGTTTTATTTAAAGGGCCATAATACCCAAATGTTTAAACACTTGAACGTGATGCAGCATAGCTGTAAAAAGCTGACTAGAAAATATCTCCTGAACATCTCTATGTAAAAAAGAAAGATATTTTACCTCAAAAGTTCCTCAGTAGCCACCTCCCATTGTAAAGGATTTCTAAGCAGCATTTTAGTGTGTTTGTCCTGGGACATCTGAAGGGACTAGCATTGTGCACTCTCATATTATTTCACCAATCAGGTAAAGGAAGCTTACTATGAAATCTCATGAGAATTAAGTCAAATCTCATGAGATCACAGTAAGAGTTCATGACCTCAGCACTGCTGATGCTGATTGGCTGCTGTTCATTTCTTCATTTTTTTTAATTTTTTTACCTGCAGCTGGGAACAGCTGAGTATAACTTTTTACACAGAACTTACTCTGCTGAGCTGAGGAAATTGTGAGGTAAAATATCTTCCTTTTTTACATAGAGATGCTCAGGTGATATTTTCCTGTCAGCTTTTTACAGTTATACTGCATCAGTTTCAAGTGATTTAGCATATGAGTATTATGTCCCTTTAAGTATTGGAAAATGGAAGTGCATAATGGACTTTTAACCCTACATATTATGTGTTTAACACCCCAATAAGGTAAGAGGGGCACATGGCCTTGTCAATCACCATCTGTGTGCTCAAGAGCTGAATGCATTGGGTTAAACCACTAGTTATGTAAGGTGAGCAAGGCTTCAGCATAATAATACAGCCAATATTCATTATAGCAACATGTTTGCTAATTTGTGCTAAAGAATTTAATGCACAATGTTTTTATAATTTTATTTTGTTACTGTTATATTTTACTTATATTCATTTCAAATAAATGGCTGATTTGTATAATTATAGTGAATAAACAATGCGTTAAGTTTAACCCATTGGCAATTAGAAAGGCTAAGTGCCACGAGGTTTATCTATTACAAGAGACTCACAATGTCTTTATCTTATTTCTTTACTTAGTCACGTTTCTTTCTTTCATTGTATAGTACATTCTAAAGGAACATTCTAGAATGCCTGACCTGCGACCGTTCACTAAATGCCTCTACCTAGTTGGAAAAAAAGCAAAACATAAGAGCATAAGAATTAAAGAGCTTTCATTCACATATATACACTTGAGACCTCATTTCTTTGAGTCCTTATAACTTTTGTGTGCAATTTTTTTAACCCCTTAATGACCGGACCATTTTTCAATTTTCTTACCCTTAATGACAATGGCTATTTTTACATTTCTGCAGTGTTTGTGTTTAGCTGTAATTTTCCTCTTACTCATTTACTGTACCCATACATATTATATACCGTTTTTCTCGCCATTAAATGGACTTTCTAAGGATACCATTATTTTCATCATATCTTATAATTTCCTATAAAAAAAAATATAAAATATGAGGAAAAAATTGAAAAAAACACACTTTTTCTAACTTTGACCCCCAAAATCTGTTACACATCTACAATCACCAAAAAACACCTATGCTAAATAGTTTCTAAATTTTGTCCTGAGTTTAGAAATACCCAATGTTTACATGTTCTTTACTTTTTTTGCAAGTTATAGGGCCATAAATACAAGTAGCACTTTGCTATTTCCAAACAACTTTTTTTCAAAATTAGCGCTAGTTACATTGGAACCCTGATATCTGTCAGGAATACCTGAATATCCCTTGACATGTATATATTTTTTTTTAGAAGACAACCCAAAGTATTGATCTAGGCCCATTTTGGTATATTTCATGCCACCATTTCACCGCCAAATGTCATCAAATAAAAAAAAAAGTTCACTTTTTCACAAATTTTGTCACAAACTTTAGGTTTCCCACTGAAATTATTTACAAACAGCTTCTGCAATTAAGGCACAAATGGTTGTAAATGCTTCTTTGGGATCCCCTTTGTTCAGAAATAGCAGACTTATATGGCTTTGTGGTTGCTTTTTGGTAAGTAGAAGGCCGCTAAATGCTGCTGCGCACCACACGTAAATTATGCCCAGCAGTTAAGGGGTTAAATTAGGTAGCTTGTAGGGAGCTTGCAGGGTTAATTTTAGCTTTAGGGTAGAGATCAGCCTCCCACCTGACACATCCCACCCCCTGATCCCTCCCAAACAGTTCTCTTCCCTCCCCCACCCCACAATTGTCCCCGCCATCTTAAGTACTGGCAGAAAGTCTGCCAGTACTAAATAAAAGGAGTTTTTATTTTTTTTAATAAAAAAAAATAAAATGTTTTAGCTGTGATGGACTCCTGCCTTAGCCCCAACCTCCATGATCCCCCCCCCCCCCCAGCAATCTAACCCTCTCCCCTACCTAATTGCCGCCATCTTGGGTACTGGCAGCTGTCTGCCAGTACCCAATTTGCCCCCCAAAAAAGTGTTTTTAATTATTATTTTTTATTACTAATTTATTTTTTTCTGTAGTGTAGCAGCCCCCCACAATACCCCAACCCCCTCCCCCTCCCAGATCCTCATATATATATATTTCCCCCCCTCTTCCCACTCATTGGTGTCAGTGTGTTTAGGTGATCGCGGGCGTGCGCGCGCACGCGCACGCGCATGCGCGCACCCGCACGCTCCCGGCACCCGGCGTGCACATTGCACTAACAGGAGCCGGATGCCGGGTAGCGATGGGCCGCCCACCCGCCTCCCTGTTGCGCTCCCACCCACCAACGAACCGGCCGCATCGCTACCGGTGCAGAGAGGGCCACAGAGTGGCTCTCTCTGCATCGGATGCTTTCTAAGGGTATTGCAGGATGCCTCAATATCGAGGCATCACTGCAATACCCTGAGAGCTGCTGGAAGCGATTGCGATCGCTTCCAGCACTCTCTTAGACAAGTGACGTACCAGGTACGTCCATTGTCACTAACTGCAAGTTTTTGCAGGACGTACCTGGTACGTCACTTGTCATTAAGGGGTTAAATTAATTTTATTAGATAGTGTTATATGAGTGTAACTGTACTTTGTAATGTATTTTTGATGTGTTTTGTGTAACTTTTTAGTTTTGCAAAACAGTTAACCATAGCTCTGAAGTTGTGGTAATCATTCTAGTGTAAATCGCACTCAAACAATCACATTTACTTTCTTTTGTTGAAAAGCATACCTAGGTAGGCTCAGGAGTGGCAGTGCACTGCTGGGAAATGGCTGGTGATAAGCAGCTATACACATATGCCTCTTGTCATTGGCTCACCAGATGTTTCCAGCTAGTTCCCAGTAGTGCATTGATCATCTGGATGTAATTTTATGATATACACCTTTGCAGGAGTTTTAACACAAAGGGAACATTCTGAACAATATAATAATGCACGGAAACTGTTCACTATTGTGTGCAGCAGTTAAATCTTACCATCTGACTCAGCAATTATATTTTTTTTTAATTATTATTTCCAGGATATCTTATCTCCATCTGTTACACTCTTGCACTCTCTATAATGAAGTCATTGAACGGTAGACAGTAATGTGACCTATAAATTGTCTGGCTTAAACCAACCAACATGTTATATTCTGAAAAGTATTACATCACATTTTCCGTCATGTGGTGCTTAATGAAACACTTCTTATGATGTCTAAATCTGATTATCCAGCTTTTTTAGGATCTTGCACATTTATATATCTGTACATTTATTACCATTTTGTTGCTTTTATATTTGTGCAATAGAATTATAACATGTATCCTTTTATAGGGATATTTTGTGAAATATCCATACAGTATCTATCTATCTATCTATCTATCTATCTATCTATCTATCTATCTATCTATCTATCTATCTATCTTATCCTGAAATCCACCTACATACTGATTTGCTTCTTTTTATGGATGTCATGACATTACATTTTGTAAATTGCAGCAATCTACCATGCAATGTAATATACAGTGATCATAGAGTTTTACTGACCCCTAGTGATTCAGTTCAAAAGCAAATGGATAACAATAATTTGTCAGTGCTACGGAAAATAGAAATGTAATAATTATGAGTGAATGATAATTTACTTATGACAACAATGTAGTTTGCATTGTGTCAAGTAAAAATAGTAGATTAATGATAGCTAAATAGCATAGCTAGAAAAAGTGCCAATTACTCGTCTAGATTTATGAAATATAAAATTAAAGCACATCTGCTCTTAATTGCATTGTGCAAAGCAAAACGAGAGAAATCACCTCTATCCAAACTACAATAATAAAAAATCAGACAATTAAAGTGTAAAAATTTCATATACATAAAAAATGTCAAATCTTGTACTTTTTTGACCAAGGACACTTGTGAGTCTGAAACATTGACATTTTTCTCTGCTGCAGCTAACGGCTCGCTTACAGAGCTGAAAACCTAATACACAACAAGAAATTAAAATTAACTCATAAGGACCTTAATCATAGTCTATTGGCTATGACATTTTCAGCTATTTTTCTGTCCAAAAGGGCTACTTTTCCATTCCACATAATCACAGTAGCACATTACGATTCCTTCATGCAGTGGCAAACGTGCTTTTGGATCATCACTAAAAGTCCTATTTCTCCTATTGGGAAGAAAAATTATCAACGATTACAATCCATTTAAAAGTCATTTTTCAACACTTTTTTGAGGCAAGTTTTGACTTTCAAATTCGACACCTCTAATAAGGTTCTTGAAAAGGCATTCTAAACATCTTTGGCTATTTGTAAACAGTCTATTATTTTGCACATGTATAAAACTCAGAAATGGACACCGGAGACATTGTAGAGGTCTATTAACATACATAGGGTCCCATTTATTGAAAGGCGTGTGGACATCTTCTCAACTTGAGAAGCTGTCCACACGCCTTTGCTTCATACGGGCAGGGGATTTGTTTGTCTGCTGGCCCGTATGCAGCATTACATACATGCACACTCAGTGGAGAGTGTAATGCCCACCCCTTCACTCGTACGACCAATCGTGCGAGAGGAGGGACTGTCAATCACTGAGTGGGAGTGAGCTCTCTGTGATTTCTCTGTTGCCACCTCAGAGGTGGCAAAGGCTCCAAGTTAGCAAGGTCTGTCGGACCTGATCCGACAGTGCAGATCAGGTCCGACAGACCTCGCTGAATACGGCGAGCAATACGTTCGCCGTATTCAGCATTGCACCAGCAGCTCACAAGAGCTGCGGGTACAATGCCGCCCCCTGCAGACTCACAGCCAGGGGGTTGTCAATCAACCCGATCGTACTCGATCGGGTTGATTTCCGGCAATGTCTGTCTGCCTGCTCAGAGCAGACGGACAGGTTATGGAGCAGCGGTCTTTGTGACCACTGCTTCATAACTGCTGTTTCTGGTGAGCCTGCAGGCTCGCCAGAAACACGGGGCATCAAGCTCCATTCGGAGCTTGATAAATATGCCACAAAGAGTGTAGAAAGCAGTGGTCTAATTACCACTGCTTCTTACATTACGGGTAGCAGGCTCAGATGTGCCAGCCTGCCCCCACAAGGGCTTCAGAGCAGTTTACGCTGCTTCGCACATGGAGCATACAAGTTTAAGAAAGTTTCTAATTTGCTATCAAAGGTATTTTCCTATCAGCCAATCGGAATTCGAGGGACGCCATCTTGGATGACGTCCCTTAAAGGAACCATCATTCGTCGTTAGTCCGTCAGTTGAAGAGGATGGCTCCGCGTTGGCTGTATGGAAGATGGCTCCACTCCACTCCAGATGGATGAAGAAAGAAGATGCCGTTTGGATGAAGACTTCTACCGAATGGAAGACCTCTTCTTGCTCCACTTGGATGAAGAATTCGGCTCGGCTGGGTGAAGACGACTCAAGGTAGGGAGATCTTCAGGGGGTGAGTGTTAGGTTTATTTAAGGGGGGTTTGGGTGGGTTAGAGTAGGGGTATGTGGGGGGTTGTTTTTACAGGTAAAAGAGCTGATTACTTTGGGGCAATGCCCCGCAAAAAGCTCTTTTAAGGCCTGGTAAAAGAGCTGATTACTTTGTAATTTAGAATAGGGTAGGGCATTTTATTATTTTGGGAGGCTTTTTTATTTTATTAGGGGGCTTAGATTAGGTGTAATTAGTTTAAACTTCTTGTAATTTTTTTTATTTTCTGTAATTTAGTGTTTGTTTTTGTATTATAGATTAGTTTATTTAATTGTATTTTAGTTTAGCTAATTGTAGGTAATTTATTTAATTAATTTATTGATCGTGTACTGTTAGGTGTATTTGTAACTTAGGTTAGGATTTATTTTACAGGTAAATTTGTAATTATTTTAATTAGGTAGCTATTAAATAGTTATTAACTATTTAATAGCTATTGTACCTAGTTAAAATAAATACAAAGTTGTCTGTAAAATAAATATAAATCCTAAAATAGCTACAATGTAACTATTAGTTATATTGTAGCTATATTAGGGTTTATTTTATAGGTAAGTATTTAGTTTTAAATAGGAATAATTTATTTAATTATAGTAAATTTATTTAGATTAATTTAAATTATATTTAAGTTGGGGGGTGTTAGAGTTAGACTTAGGTTTAGGGGTTAATAACTTTATTATAGTAGCGGCGACATTGGGGGCGGTAGATTAGGGGTTAATAATTGTAGGTATGTGGCGGCGATGTTAGGGAGGGCAGATTAGGGGTTAATACAATTTATTGTAGTGTTTACGAGGTGGGAGTGCAGAGGTTTAGGGGTTAATACATTTATTATAGTGGCGGTGAGGTCCGGTCGGCAGATTAGGGGTTAATAAGTGTAGGTAGGTGGCGGCGACGTTGGGGGGGGGGCAGATTAGGGGGTAATAAATATAATATAGGTGTCGGCGATGTTAGGGGCAGCAGATTAAGGGTTCATAGCTATAATGTAGGTTGCAGCGGTGTCCGGAGTGGCAGATTAGGGGTTAATAATATAATGTAGGTGTCAGCGATAGCGGGGGCGGCAGATTAGGGCTTAATAAGTGTAAGGTTAGGGGTGTTTAGACTCGTGGTTCATGTTAGGGTGTTAGCTGTAGACTTAGAGAGTGTTTCCCCATAGGAAACAATGGGGCTGCGTTAGGAGCTGAACGCTGCTTTTTTGCAGGTGTTAGGTTTTTTTTTCAGCCAGCCTAGCCCCATTGTTTCCTATGGGGAAATCGTGCACAAGCACAATTTTCCAGCTTACCGTTACCATAGGTAACGCTGGTATTGAGGGTTGAATTGGAGCTAAATTATGCTCAACGCTCCCTTTTCTGAAGCTAATGCAGCCATTCAGGAAACTCTAAATACCAGCGTTGTCTTAAGGGTGCGCTGGGAAAAAAAGGAGCGTTAGCACCGTGGGTCTTTACCGACAAAACTCTAAATCTAGGCAAATGACTGTTGACTATAAGATGCCTTTAGCTAATGCCTGTTTTTTTTTGGGGGGGGTTGCTTCTTAATTAGTCATTAAAATAATTATCTCTACATACCTTTTCTGATATATGTTATTACAAATCACTGGATTACCGTCCATTGTAAAAACATGGTAAATTATTTTCTCTGCCCTAAAATCTTCCCTTGTCTGTGACTTAGAATAGTGTCTGTCTGTGACTTAGAATAGTGTCCCTCAACACTAGTTCCTAAGGACTACTAACAGGCTAAATATTTGAGAAACACTCTACACCTCTTCCAGCCCCTAAATAGGTTAGAGCCTGGATCTGTGATGATTTCAGAATATCTTATAAAATAGAAGTTTTTTTTTTTTTTTTTTTTTTAAATATATTTTTATTGAGGTTTCAAAAATATACAGAGATTAGAAATGAAAACAGCTCAACATTCTATTGGTCAGAAGAGTTACAGAGCAAAATAAAGAAAAATATCTCCACAAATAAAGAGCATGGATCAGCAACATAAGTATCCTAATTATTATATTGGTATACAATAAAATGAGGATTCAAATTTCGATCTGTGTTATAAGGTAAACTTTGCTGATAAATTGTATACTGTGGGTAAGTTTAAATAGGAAGACCATGGATAATAAAGTGTTACACAATGTTGAGTTGAAATGAAAATTACCTCAGTTTTTTATATAGAATAGGTTATGGTAGCTAAAGCTCAGATATAGTGTAAATTAATGGGGGACAAGCCCACATATAGGAAAAAGCTTATGTATAAGAGGGTTAGTGGGAACCTAGTATGTTACTTCTATAAAAAAAAGGTAGTTAATATATGGTTCCGTACTAACGCGTTTTTAATGTATGTAACCAATGAGCTTAGCTAGTGAGCAGGGAATAAGGGAAGGTGATGCAGCAGGCAAGAGCCGCTCAAAATAAGGTAAGGGGGGAAGTGGGAGGGCGGAGCCGACTAAAATATTAGACTGGTAGACTCTTTCGGGCTTCTAAGATTTTGAATAAAATAGAAGAAGAGATATCTCCTACTTGTGTTATAAGCAGAGGTGGAAAACAGAGATATGTGTTGGCTTGTTTCTAAGTATAAGGATCAGTGTATCTTGTCTTTTATTAATATAGCAAGTAGTAGTATGTGTCTATGTAGACCAAGTTTCGAAGCATGAAATCATGAGGCTATTTGACAGCTAATAAAACTGCTATCTGAATATCAGGCATGTTAGATGATTGGCAAAACAACATAGGTGTGAGATAAATACAAGACTGGTTATTGAATACTACTAGCTACCACTATAGCGGGTGGATTTAACAAATTATCTCACGTGATTAAGCATTAGAGCTAATCTGAGTAGACTAGACAAAGACACGCATAGATACACATATACCGAAACACCCAAAACATACAGAGACATATAAGGTATTAATCAACACTGAGTCTGTTTTCTCAGAAACATGCATATAAGGGAGGCATATCTAAGCCTAACACAGCTATAAAAAATAAAGCTTAGGGATATAAACAGATCAATGTAGGCCCATGCTAATAAAACAGAATAGGAGAGACATGAGGGGTCCGTTTAATATTGATTCAATAGTAGAGCATAATATGCCCAGGTATATAACTCATTAATGGATATGGGAGAAATGAAAATGTGTCAAAAATAAATTCCAGTTAACAGATTGCTATACCCACCATTTGCCATCTTGTATAAAAAATGTATAGTGGTGGGCTATTCTATAATCCCTAATACTAAGCTGAGACTACAGGGGAGAAGCATTTAAATTCACATCCTCTACCTTATGTTAAGTAAGTAAAGCATAAACCAATATCCTCATATACACATTCCTTAACAATAATATTTATGTAAACAGTGGGGACTGTAGAGATTTATAAACGCCAAGAGGTCCTCAGTCTCTAAAGTAACAAGTAGGGCAATAAGAACACTGCAAGGCCATAGAGTCTCTCTGTCCACTACAAAATAGAAGCCCAACGTAAGCTTACAGTTCCAATATGTAAAAATGCAACTAAAAATAAGATGGAACTGAGAATTTGGGCGGTATACTAGAACAGTCAGCATTTACATGTCAAGATGAGGAGCTTGGAGCAAAGCGGTCTGCATATCCTGTCTAGCGGGGAGTAGAGTGTTCAGAGTGGTGAAAACGTCTCAGGGAAATCTCAGATGCCAAGACCACAAATAGAGCCGGGTGTTTGCAGTTAGTGTCCCCATTTCACACCATAGTATCGAGCCAGCAGATCATCAGTGTGATGTGGGGAGCTGCATGGGACACTGGGACGTTACCCGATTCCCCTTCTAGTAGCAGTGCTGGAAACATTAAATGTGCCCCATGCTGGGAGAGAAATAGCAACCACCTCTGTATTTAGAATGAGAGCTCCGGGTGGGAGAGGTAATAACAGCGAGACAGGAGGCACTGAGTGTCGTCGGAAGCGCTGCCGAGCAGCAAACTGCAGCTAGGTCGGGGTCATAAGGGGTGTCTGAAAAGTACCTTGCTAGGTATAGATTTGAAGCCATTCCAAGTGCTCTTATATGGGCGCCCGTGACTTGTGTTGATGAGACAGCGGTATAGGTATTGCGGAGCCGAACCGACTGTGGGTGATCCAGTCGATGCGACTCATATGAGGCTTGTCTAGCGTTCAGAAGTAGCCCCTTCTCATCCAACGTAAGTAGTTGACTCTGGGTCTCAGTCTGCCTCCGGCTCATGCTACGCTTAGCCTTGCTCTCTTCCTTTTGCCCTCCCGCTATTGCAGGAGCGACGTTCTCATTGTCGGTTAGCAAGGAATCCTCCTGTCTCCAGATCCGGATTGCTTTAGTGAGACAATGTGCGGAAGGTTCAGCATATGATACCAGGGGCCGCAAATCTCCATCTTGAGAACAGCAGCTATCATCGTGTGTACCGCAGGAGTCACGGATCTGCTGTGATAGCTGGGTAAAGTGATAGTCCATTTTGTCACCCAGGTCTTTAAAGAATGAGAGTAGTATGTCCTCCATTTCTTATTTACTGGGCTCTGTGTTAGTGGGCAGGAGAAGGGAGGTGGGGAATAATTCACAGTCTTAATGTTCACTTTCTTGCGGGGTTGCTAGTGGTCCGTACCATGCGTTCTGTTGGTTGAAGGCTGTGCAGGCCCTGTAGAGTGACGACAGATTATTACTATCCCACACCTCGCTATTTCCCTTCTAGAAGTGATCAGTAGGCTTTATCTATATTAGGTAGGAATATTAAGGCATTAACTCCGATGTTTGGTGCTCTTTTCTCATGTTCTTGTCAGGGAGCGCTAGAAGTTTGCGGCCATACTTGTCTGCGGCTAGCTCCGCCCTATAAAATAGAAGTTTGTTATGCATTTATTTATGTTCTCAGAGTAAACAAGCTGCACAGCTGTATACAAATAACACAACAAAAACACCAGTTAATCACGCCTTTAGCCAAGACGGTAAGGCTTAAGTTCAATAAGAGATCAAAGAAAGATATTTGGGGTCAGATTGTCTAAATGGCGCGCTGTTACACATTAGCGATATCGGGTTTATTTGGACAATTAAAACCCTTCACATTTTGCGTTAGCAAGGTTTTAACATTCTTTTAGTGTCAGGCATTGGGTGTGTGTACAGATATACAGGACAGCCATAAAATGAGAGAAGAGCATGAAAGTAAGTTTTGGCAGTTTGAGAAAACCTGTTAATTAAAAAAAATAAACATTTTATAACTTAAAACTTTATAACCAGATCATCCTCTCCATGTAAATGTATTAAATGTTAACAGGGAAAAAGATTATGTATAATCCCGATCTAAATTTAAAAATTCAAAAACCGGGGTCAAGAACAGTCTCTTATATATAAAAAATATAGTATCAAAAGTCTCAAATTAGGATTAACTCTCAACCCCAGATCCGAAAAGATCAGATAAACTAGCCTTGGGATAACCAAGAAGAATAAACATAACTAACACAAATCTACCTGGTCCTCCATCCCCAGGCATAACATCTTTTTCTTTCATTCAGGTGCCATTGAGAGGTGATCTAGTTGCATGAGCATGGCCGTCTTTAACACAGGGCAGAAGGGGCAGCTGCCCAGGGCCCAGTTTCTGTTGAGGGGCCCAAGAGTCCTAAAAAAAAATTTTTTTTTATTTTTTTATGGTTCATACCAGACTGCTGATGTGACATGGGGAACACACACATTCAGTCCTAATACTGTGACAGTCAAAAGTACTCTGTTTATATATTTATTTTTTTAAAACTGTGCCAGACCATGCCGGTGTCATGTAACATGCCAAGCTATTGCCATGTGCTGTTTTAGATGTGCATTGTGCAGCACTGAATGCAAAGCCCTAACTCAGCATCCAGCCATTCCCACTGCATCAGAAAAGGTCCTACTGTTACCAGGTCACTGCTCTGGTGGTGGGGATTGTTTCTGGGTAGGGCTGACTGTAGGCGCATGCAGCAGAATGCTGGAACAGCAAGGACGTGAGGATTTGAGCATCTGTGCAGCTGCATACACTGCTCTCTTCAGTCTTGAGGCTGTGTTACTCATCTCACACTGTATCCGTGCAGCCTTGGACAGACAGTATCCAGTCTGCTGGTCCCCTTAGCCCTGCTCTTTCTGCTGTGGCCCTAAGATCAACTAACTGAAGTTTGTTAGGGGAACAGTGCTTTGTAGAAAGGTGTCAGTGGGAAGAATAAGTGAGTGCACACACACCCCTCCCCATGCAGCATTGTCTAGTGCAGGGTGAGAGGGAACTTGTTCCTAGCAAAGAAGTGACATATGCTGCTGTGGCTGATGTATAGTGTCATGCTGATACTTCACACATTAATGTAAGGTTCATTTTTATAGTTTTTGTTTTCTCTCTGTCTCAGATTTTACAGCTTCCCATAGTAGTTCTGCTGTTCCAGTCAGTAAACTTATATTTGTCTGCACCTCCATGCTTCCTCCTTGCTTTGTTCCTATTGGCTGCCCTAAATCTCTGTAACCAGCTAGCCTCACACCAGAATCACATTCAAAAGAATATTAAATGAATCCACAGTGGATGAATTTATATATGTATTTACTGCTTAGGTCCAGTTTCACTTATTGCAACTTATTTCATTTTTTTTTTAAATGATTAGCCCAGCATTGGATGATCCACTGCTGGGCTAATAATTAAAAAAAAATGATTTAGTTGTTTTTTGGGGATGTTGGGGTGGAGAGCGAAATTGCATGGGGGGGGCAAGAAAATTTTTGCCCAGGGTCCAGTCAATATTAAAGACGGCCCTGCGCACGAGTGCATGATTTTTTAGCTTGCAATTGCTGCCACTCAGGTCTTTGTGGCAGTTGAGTAAGTTCCTGCTGTGAGAACCTAGGTCCTTGCTGCTGTATGAAGTTAATGAGTGTAGGTTCAGGAAATTCCAGCACCTTGCAGATCTCGGGAAAATCTTCTGGCGATTTGCAGACTAATCACTTACCTCTCCAGTTGATCAACAGGTGAAACGGGAAGCCCCATTTGTATGTGATATTTTTCTTCCTGAGTGTAGTTGTAAGATGCAATAGTTCCCTCCTTTTTTGTAGGGTTCGAACCGTTAAGTCCGAAAATGTTTGCAGGTCTGCACTGTCATATCGGATAGGCTGTTTTTGTCTCGCTGCTTTCATGATGTACTCCTTAACAGCATATTTTGTGATTTTGACAATGTCTCCCGGTGATTGTGTTTATAAATGTTTGGGGTGCAAATCTCTGTGAGCTCTATCTATTTAAACAATGTCCGAAGATTCATAATCTTTTAAGAAGTTAAATAAGCCCTGAAGATACCGTTCTATATCAGGGGTTGTGACTGTCTCTGGTACTTCTTGGATTCTGATATTATGCCGATGACTACGGTTCTGAATATCGTCAATTTTATTTTCTAGCTCTAGGATTGTTTAATATCGTTGTTGCATTTGAGAGAATATGTTAACTATAGCTGTGTTGTGTGTATCTTGATCGGTTTCTATTTTTTCAATTCTATGGCCCATCTCTGTGATATCTTTTCTTATTTCCAAAATTTCCTCCTTTATGCACTGTTTGGCTTGCGTGACTAAGGAAGAAAAATCTAGCTTGTGAGGTATAGAATAGGAGAACAGGCGGTTGTCTGCTAAGTTCTGATATATGTTTAACAAGCTATGATTCCTATTTTCATTCTCTTTCTTTCTCTTTTTTATTATTTTTTTTGTATGTTTGTTTTTTTGGCACAATTTATATAGTGAGACCTCTATTTAACTTTGTGCTTGTTTATAGCTTTAAGGCTACCATTGTTTTTTCTAAATTTGCACACTCTGAAGGAGTTTTTCCCTGCCGTTTCATGTGATATGATTACTGTGAGTCACTGCGAAATAACACAGCTGATCATAATTATTGTTCTACTCGCGGTGATTAGTGTTAATCTGATTTTCTTCAGGCTTTCACTTGCCTTGAACTTGGAGACTTTCAGCCATGATCTCTCGATTTGAAAATCGAGCACAGCTTTTCTGTGGCCTACTCGAGTCGGCCTTTATCTCTTGCAACCAGGGGCTAGTAGCAGGTCTTCTGGGGTCTGGGGGAAAGGTAGCAATGGTGGTCTGGGGGAAAGGTTTTCCAAGCTCTTCTGGCTGATTCACATGGATCCGGAGCAGGAGCTCATCTAGGGTGCAGCCATCACCTAGGGTGCAGCCACCTCCATTAAGCGCTGGCTCCGCCTCCAGCGATATCAAGTTTATTGCAGCTGTTTGCACAATTACATGTTAAAAGTAAATTTGAATGCTTGAGTGCAATCGCTATTTACTCTAGAATGATTACGCCATCCTCAGAGCTCCTGTTAACTCTTTTGCAAAACAAAAAAGTTTCAGAAAACACATCAAAAATACATTACAAAGTACAGTTACACTCAAAATAACACTATCTAGTAAAATTATTTTAAAAAAACTTGCACAAAAATAGTTGTAAGGGCTCAGGTGTTAGAAGAAGTAAAAAGACATGCAAAGGGCTTTAACCCCTTAACGACCAGCGCCATACCCTGAACGATGATGGTCATTACGTCCTTAAGGACCAGCGACATATTCTGTATGTCACTACAGTCCTGGGGTTCTCTCTGCCACAATCTAGCTAAAAATTGCGAGATCGAGCGATTTTTGCATGCCCCATGAGTGGAGCACTGCAGAAACAGATTTGCAGAGTTACCGATGCATAGAGGGCCACTCTCAAGGAGGAAGGCAGGTGGACGGCCCATCGCTAGAGGGGGCGGGAGGAGGGCGGGACCACTATGCCATGCTACAGGCAATGACTAGAAAAAAAGGTGGTACCGGTGCCTCAGTGATGGGGACGGAGGAAGGAGAGGCAATGAGGGGTATAAAATATAAAAAAACATTGGGGGAAGTGATCTGAGAGGGGGAGAGGGGGTAGGTTATTAAGGGGGGGGGGCAGCTACACTATATATATATACATATACAGGTGGCCCTCGTTTTACAACGGTTCAATTTACACCGTTTCAGAATAACAACCTTTTTTCCAGTCATGTGACTGCTATTGAGAAGCAGTGCATTTATTAAAATAGCCAGTAGGTGGAGCTGTCCACTTGTGTTGCAGCAAAGCCAAGCAAGCTGAAATTAATCAGTTTAACCAAACCTGAGCTATCAAGCAGATTTCAAAGGAACAAGATCTTCCTGTCTATAAATCAGTCCAGATTGGAATGCATAGATAGAACTGTTTGCAGAAAAATGCAAGTGAAGTCTGTGTTGTGTGATTATTTTATTAGGTTTATAATGCTGTTTAGCAAATCTTTTTGTTCATTTAACTTAGTTTGATTATATATTCTGTGTTGTGTGATTATTTGATTAGGTTTATAATGCTGTTTAGCATTTAAAGTCTTCATTTCAAAGCTTTAAAAATAATGTATTAGGTGTTACTGATGACAATTTTGAGAGGGGCCTGGAACCTATCTCCCTCACTTCCCATTGACTTACATTATAAACTGGGTTTCGATTTACAACCATTCCTTCTGGAACCTAACCCCGGCGTAAACTGAGGGCTACCTGTGTGTATATATATATATATATATATATATATATATATATATATATATATATATATATATATATATATATATATACACAGCATACATATAAATATGTGGTTGTGTGTGTACATATATATTTATGTATTTATATGTGTATACATTTATTTACAGACATAGATACACATATATATAAACACATAAATATACATGTATACAGGGAGTTCCACAAAATGGGGGCCAGTCTGGGGAAGTCCTGTAAACGGGAATGTGAGGAAGTAACAAGAGAGGAGGAGAGGAGGAGATTGTGAGCAGATCGAAGGGGATGGGAGGGAGAGTATCTGGAGACAAGTTCTGAAATGTAGGGGGGAGCAGCGCAGATGAGGGCTTTGTATGTCAGAGTGAGAATTTTGTGTTTAATCCTAGAGGCAAGAGGAAGCCAGTGAAGGTATTGGCAGAGAGGTGCAGCAGATGAAGAGTGACGTGTAAGGAAGATGTTCTAAGTATTTTAAAATAGATATTCCTGTGTGTGTGTGTGTATATATATATAGAGAGAGAGAGAGAAAATAACTCATTGTGTAAACCATTTACAAATCTAAACAAGTCAGAAGACTTGCTTTAAAACCAGAAACTCTCTGACAACACTGTTTCCAATGCAGCAAAGGAATCTGGGTAAGATATGCAAATGAGTTTCACAATGACTCACTTTTTTACTTTTAGCTTCTTTTTAAAGACAGACTTCCCTTTATGCCATAGCACTGCTGCATTACACAGCTTTGATGCTTAGCTAGGGTTAGTACAGTGATTTAGACCAATCCCAGGACAGCTGTTTCGTGGTTTTTGCCACTCATCAGCTGGGAGTAGGTTAAATCACTGCTTGGTAAAGTTCATTTCTGGGGGAAATTCAACAACAATTAAAATTATGGGGAGGCGAAAAGTGAGTTTAAAATCCTCTACTAAATACAAAATATAGAGAAAATAACTCATTGTGTAAACCATTTACAAATCTAAACAAGTCAGAAGACTTGCTTTAAAACCAGAAACTCTCTGACAACACTCTTCTGACTTGTTTAGATTTGTAAATGGTTTACACAATGAGTTATTTTCTCTATATTTTGTATTTAGTGGAGGATTTTAAACTCACTTTTCGCCTCCCCATAATTTTAATTGTTGTTGAATTTCCCCCAGAAATGAACTTTACCAAGCAGTGATTTAACCTACTCCCAGCTGATGAGTGGCAAAAACCACGAAACAGCTGTCCTGGGATTGGTCTAAATCACTGTACTAACCCTAGCTAAGCATCAAAGCTGTGTAATGCAGCAGTGCTATGGCATAAAGGGAAGTCTGTCTTTAAAAAGCAGGCTAAAAGTAAAAAAGTGAGTCATTGTGAACCTCATTTGCATATCTTACCCAGATTCCTTTGCTGCATTGGAAACAGTGTTGTCAGAGAGTTTCTGGTTTTAAAGCAAGTCTTCTGACTTGTTTAGATTTGTAAATGGTTTACACAATGAGTTATTTTCTCTATATTTTGTATTTAGTGGAGGATTTTAAACTCACTTTTCGCCTCCCCATAATTTTAATTGTTGATATATATATATATATATATATATATATATATATATATATATATATATATATATATATATATATATATATATCTTACAAAACTACTGCACTCAGTGGATTTGGTGAATGTAAAATCTTCAATCTTTATTCCTTATTAGAGATGTTTCAGGTCACAACACCCCTTCCTCAGACCATAAAACAAGTGTGACAATTAACCTCTTTAAATGTGTGTAACTACACCATTTCAAAATTGGCCGAAAAAATCGTCGTTATGGCAACCTATAAACCAATCATTTAGCTTGCAAAGTGTATCATATAAATATCAAACTGTAGATAATAATAATTCACTCACTGTATTTAAAAAAACGGATAATTCAATGATACATATACCTCCTTTAGATTGACATATTTATTATGTATACCATCTAATATATTAGAGGTTGTTTGGCACACTTGTTTCATGGTCTGAGGAAGGGGTGTTGTGATCCCAAAACGTCACCAATATGGAATAAAAGATTAAAGATTTCATATTCAACAAATCCAGTGAGTGCAGTCATTGTGTCAGAACTGTTATCTAAATGATCTAACACCCTGGTTGCTGACAGTGTGAGTGCAGATACCTTTGGAACTATATATATATATATATATATATATATATCCAAACAATTTCCAGTTCAGCCCACCAAGAGACAACGGCCTGGGTGCAAATATAAGTAGTATATATATAACACACAGAGAAAACCCAGCACTCACTTACAAGCTCTCAGCTAAGATTTAAAAGCAAAAATGGAAAGGTTAGTCACCGCATCTGGCCAAATGGGACAAGCTCAGGTACCACGTCAAGGTCCTTTCCAATACCTGAGACCCTAAAACAGCCACACAATGCAAGCTTTCAAATCCAAACAAACTGAAAACAAGGGAAGGGTGCACAGGAATATGTAACCACCCTAGACATATACAAAACACGGAACATGCTCAGCCCTGGGTGCCACTGGCACTCACAGGAAGCTGTGCTGTCCCCAGAGCCACTAGCAGTTAACCCCAGACAGGTCTGGGTGCAAGAACCATAGGGAAAATTACAAAACAAATTAATACAACACACAGAGAAAACCCAGCACTCACTTACAAGCTCTCAGCTAAGATTTAAAAGCAAAAATGGAAAGGTGTCTAACCTTTCCATTTTTGCTTTTAAATCTTAGTGGTAAAGTAAAGGAAACTAGTTGATGAATTGAATCAAGTATCGATAATAATAGCAGAGACTTTCTTCTTTATAGGTAGTGAGCGGAGAGAGGAATTTCTGCAATCCTGGGTGTTGTTTCACTTTGTTTCAGGCAATTTCAAAGTAGTGTGAGTTCTCAGTGATCTGCTATGACACAGCTTTGGGGGTGTGAACGCATCAACCAATCAGATGCGTAGAATACGTGCGGTTTTAGCAGCGGTTGTTCCGTGAAGACTGAGTAGTTAGTTGCAGATAAGCTATGAGTCCTATGAGTACCCTTTGGTTGTAGTATAAGTGGTACCTTAAGTCTGCAATCGCTGCTCAGGGAACCGCTATGTCGGTAAGTTTTAAATGATTCAACAGCTTTAGTGGTGATTAGGTGCCTGCTCCCAAGAGATTGTTAAGTCCAGTATGCAATAGGTTATAGGAAACCGGATAGCAAACAGGCATATATAAATTTGTTTGGTAGGTGGAATCGAGTAAGAGTTACCAGCCTTACGAAGGAAAAGGAATCCGTGTAGATAGAGCCAGAACTATATGCTACTCTGTTAAACAATAATTG
Source organism: Bombina bombina (assembly GCF_027579735.1). Lineage (NCBI taxonomy): Eukaryota > Metazoa > Chordata > Amphibia > Anura > Bombinatoridae > Bombina > Bombina bombina. The sequence continues at coordinate 384,117,518 of NC_069500.1, forward strand.
GCAATTAGAGAAGAGGATCATGGGAATATAAAGGGTAGGTCTTAAAGGTATAACCACCATCGAGTGTAATAATGAAAGTTCTATGGGAAAATATATTAACGCTTTGGCTTTTTGTGCATCAGGTTTAACACGCGAGTGAAAACTTTTTACTTTCAATTTATAATACGAACGCTACCCAACTCGCACAAAAAGCTTGTTTCTAGCAGAGTTAACACGCAAATGGGAGTGTTAAAGGGACAGTCTACCAAGAATTGTTATTGTTTTAAAAGATAGATAATCCCTTTATTACCCATGCCCCAGTTTTGCATAACCAACACATATAATATACTTTTTACCTCTGTGATTACATTGTATCTAGGAACCTTCTTCCAGCCCCCTGATCACATGACTGTGACTGTTTATTATCTATTGTCTTAAATGTAGCATTGTTTTGTGCTAAATCTTAAATAACCTCCTGTGACAGGAGCGAGCTGCACTTAGTCTTATGGCGCGGTCGGGCCGGGCTGTGACTATACAGCTGGCCCGATGCGCTGACTAAATATAACAGACCCGCTCAGCAGAGAGCAGAGAGCGGGTCTGTAAAAGCTCCATATTTTTAACAAATTAAAAGGTAAAAAACGCATTTATAGCTATAGCACCTAAATAATGTTATATAATTCTGCACTATGTGCAGAATTATATAACATTATTTTTAAGGTTTACTGTCCCTTTAATATCTTAAAAAATACAAATGAACACACCTTAATATAACTCTTACTATCTTTAGCGCACATGAATATTTTTTTTTACTCCTGTCGGGTGCTTAATGTATTTATTTCATATAAAATATTAGCAAAAATATTATTTATAATTATTATAAAATATAGTTATATATAAAAATGTATTATAACTTTTAAAAACCTCTATAATAATTAGTTATGTTTTTAATAATATTTTATATAAAACTAGTCCTAAAGCCCGTGTACACGGGCCAATTTTTTAGGTACCGCGGTTCCAACCCTTGCTCCCTCTCTCTCCCCCCTCTCTTTTGCGCTCTTTCTCTCCCCCCCTCTCTTTTGAGTTCTCTCTCTCCCCCTTATTTTGCACTCTCCCCCCTCTTTTGCTCTCTCTCTCTCCCCTCTTGTGATCTCTCTCCCCCTCTTTTGCTCTCTCTCTCCTACCTCTTTTGCTCTCTCTCCCCTCTTTTGCTCGCTCTCTCTTCCCCCCCTCATCTGCTCTCTCCCCCCTCTTGCTCTCTCTCGCCCTCTTTTGCTCTCTCTCTCCCCTATTTTGCTCTCTCTCTCCCCTATTTTGCTCTCTCTCTCTCCCTATCTTTTGCTCTCTCTTCCCCTCTCTTTTGCTCTCTCTCTCCCCCTCTCTTTTGCTCTCTCTTCCCCTCTTTTGCACTCTCTCTTCCCCTCTTTTGTGCTCTTTTGCACTCTCTCCCCCTCTCTTTTGCACTCTCTCTCCCCCTCTTTTGTGCACTCTCTCTCCCCCCTCTCTTTTAAACTCTCTCTCCCCCCTCTCTTTTGAGCTCTCTCTCCCCCCCCTCTCTTTTGAGATCTCTCCCCCCCCCACACTCTTTTGCGCTCTCTCCCCCCCCTCTTCTTTGCGCTCTCTCCCCCCTCTTCTTTGCGCTCTCTCCCCCTCTTTTTGCGCTCTCTCCCCCTCTTTTTGCGCTCTCTCCCCCTCTCTTTTGTGCTTTCTCCCCCTTGCGCTCTCTCCCCCTCTTTTTTGCGCTCTCTCCCCCTCTTTTTTGCGCTCTCTCCCCCTCTCTTTCGTGCTCTCTCCCCCTCTCTTTTGCGCTCTCTCTCTCCCTCTTTTGCACTCTGTCTCCCCCTTCTCTTTTGCGCTCTCTCCCCCCTCTTTTGCGCTCTCTTTTAAACTCTCCCCCCTCTCTTTTGCGCTCTCTCTCCCCACTCTCTTTTGTGTTCTCTCTCCCCCCTCTCTTTTGAGCTCTCTCTCTCCCCCTCTTTTGTGCGCTCTCTCCCCCTTCTCTTTTGCGCTCTCTCCCCCTCTTTTGCGCTCTCTCTCCCTCTTTTGCGCTCTCTCTCCCACCTCTCTTTTAAGCTCTCTCTCCCCCCTCTCTATGGAGCTCTCTCTCTCCCCCCTCTCTTTTGAGCTCTCTCCCTCACTGTTTTGCGCTCTCTCTCTCTCTCTCCCTCTCTCTCTCGCTTTCTTTCTTTCTTTCCTTCCTTCCTTCCTCTGTTTTGGTCTCTCCCGCCAGCCACGCCCCTCCCGTCCGCTCCAGCGAGGCCACGCCCATCATCACGCCCGCCGGACACGCCCCTCATCACACCCGCTGGTCACGCCCCCTCCTCATGCCTACCATGCCCACTGGCAACGCCCCATCACGGCACGCCTGACGCCGGTCACGCCCCCACCAGGCAGCTTCCGCAGTGCACACTACTCTGCAGATGAAGGCCAGGTATGTTTGTCACGTACAGTCTCTACTGCGCATGACTGCTTCTGACAAACATACTTGGCCAATTATTATATAGGATAATACATAAGACACCCTAAAAGAACTCATTTCAGGTTTAGCGCACATGAAGAATTACTTTACTCATTTTACATTTATTGCACCAAGTTATTTCTATTGAGGGGCACATGTGATTAACTTGACAGGAGTTATACACTCACCGGCCACTTTATTAGGTAGACCTGTTAAATTTCTTGGTAACACATAGCTAATCAGCCAATCATATGGCAACAACTCAATGCATTTAGGCATCTAGATGTGGTGAAGATGAAGAAAGGGATTTAAGTGACTTTGAACGTGGCATGGTTGTTGGTGCCAGACAAGCTGGTCTGAGTATTTCAAAAATAGCTAATCTACTGGGATTTTCATGCACAGCCATCTCTAGGGTTTACAGAGAATGGTCCAAAAAAGAGAAAATATCCAGTGAGTTGCATTTGTGTGGATGACAATTCCTTGTTGATGTCAGGTCAGAGGAGAATGGGCAGACTGGTTTGAGATAATAGAAAGGCAACAGTAACTCAATAACCACTCATTAAAACCAAGGTATGCAGAATAACATCTCTGAACGCACAACATGTCGAACCTTTGAGCAGATGGGCTACAGCAGCAGAAGACCACACTGGGTGCCTCACCTGTCAGCTAAGAACAGGAAACTGAGGCTACAATTTGCACAGGCTCACCAAAATTGGACAATAAAAAAATTGGAAAAATGTTGCCTGGTCTGATAAGTCTCAATTTCAGCTTTGACATTCAGATGGTATGGTCAGAATTTGGGTAAACATGAAAGCATGGATCCATCCTGCCTTGTATCAACGGTTCAGGCTGGTGGTCTAAGGTGTGGGGGATATTTTCTTGGCACACGTTGGACCCCTTAGTACCAATTGAGCATTGTTTAAATGCCACGGCCTACCAGAGTATCGTTGCTGACCATGTTCATCCCTTTATTACTACAGTGTACCCATCTTCTGATGGCTACTTTCAGCAGGGTAATACACCATGTCACAAAGCTCAAATCATTTCAAACTGGTTTCTTGAACATGACAATGAGTTTACTGTACTCCAATGGCCTCCACAGTCACCAGATCTCAATCTAAAAGAGCACCTTTGGGATGTGGTGGAACGGGAGATTTGCATCATGGATGTGCAGCTGACAAATCTGCAGCAATTGCATGATGTTATCATTTAAATATGGACCAAAATCTCTCAGGATTTTTTCCAACACTTTGTTGAATCTATGCGATGAAGAATTAAGGCAGTTCTGAAGACAAAAAGGGGGTCCAACCTGGTACTAGAAAGGTGTACCTAATAAAGTGGCCGGTGGGTGCGTTATGTATTTATTTTATATAAAATATTGAAAAATAGTATTAATAAAAATAAATGATTATTATAGAGGTTCTTAAAAATTATTATAAATCATAATATTTAATTACATTTTTTAATATGTTTACTAATTATTAATAATTATGAATAATATTTTGTTCAATATTTTATATAAAATAAATACTTAAAACACCTTAATATAGTTATATATTTACTGTCAGGTTTAATGCACACTGCACACGAATAACTGAATTATTTCTATTGACGTATATAAGTTCTGCATGTGTGCTAAACTTGACAGGAGTTATAATAAGGTGCATATTTATTTTAAAGAGAGAATTAAAAAACATTATTAAAAAATAAATAATTATTATACTTAAAAATAATAATAAATTATTCTAAAATTTAGTTATACTTTGAGCCAGATTACGAGTGGACTGCAAACGTTTGCATCTGAGCAAGAAGGGGTATATCGCAAGGGTTTACACTCGTCTGGCTTACGGCTCGTATTACAAGTTGAAAGTAAACACAATCTTGTAAGCGCAATCGTGATTTACGCTAGAATGATTACCGCGACTTAAGAGCTCTGGCTAACTGTTTTGGAAAACAGAAAAGTGTCACAAAACTTATAAAAAATACAGTACAAAGTATAGTTACACTCATAATAACACCATCTAATAAGAATTATTAAAAAAATATTGCACATAAAAATTATAAGGGCTCAAAGATATGAGGTCTCAGGTGTCTGTATATATCATTATTTATATACTGTATAATCATGTATATATATATATATATATATATATATATATATATATATATATATATATATATATATATATATATATATATATATATATATATACATACAGTTGTGCTCATAAGTTTACATACCCTGGCAGAATTTATGATTTCTTGGCCATTTTTCAGAGACTATGAATGATAACACAAAAACTTTTCTTTCCCTCATGGTTAGTGTTTGTCTGAAGCCATGTATTATCAATCAACTGTGTTTACTCTTTAAATCATTATGGCAACAGAAACAACCCACATGAACCTGATCAAAAGTTTACATACACTGGTGATTTTGGCCTGATCACATGCTCACAAGTTGACACAAAGGGGTTTGAATAGCTATTAAAGGTAACCATCATCACCTGTGATCTGTTTGCTTGTAATTAGTGTGTGTGTATAAAAGGTCAATGAGTTTCTGGACTCCTGAGTCATGGGGAAAGAAAAAGAATTTCAAAGGATCTGTGGGAAAAAGGTAGTTGAACTGTATAAAACAGGAAAGGGATATAAAAAGATATCCAAGGAATTGAGAATGCAAATCAGCAGTGTTCAAACTCTAATCAAGCGTTCTGTTTGATAACATACTGCATTCATCTTGCCATCAATTCTGACCAAATTTCCTGTGCCTTTGTAGCTCACACATCCCCAAAACATTAGCGATCCACCTCTGTGTTTCACAGTAGGAATTGTGTACCTTTCATCATAGGCCTTGTTGACTCTCCAAATGTAGCGTTTATGGTTGTGGCCAAAAAGCTCAATTTTGGCCTCATCACTCCAAATGACTTTGTGCCAAAAGGTTTGAGGCTTGTCTCTGTGCTGTTTGGTGTATTGTAAGCGGGATACTTTGTGGCATTTGCATAGTAATGGATTTCTTCTGGCGACTCGACCATGTAGCCCATCTTTCTTCAAGTGCCTCCTTATTGTGCATCTTGAAACAGCCATACCTCATGTCCTGTATTTCACCTGAAGTTATTTGTGGGTTTGTCTTTGCATCCCAAACAATTTTCCTGGCAGTTGTGGCTGAAATATTAGTTGGTCTACCTGACTGTGGTTTGGTTTCAACAGAACCCTTCATTTTCCACTTCTTGATTAGAGTTTGAACACTGCTGATTTGCATTCACAATTCCTTGGATATCTTTTTATATTCCTTTCCTGTTTTATACAGTTCAACTACCTTTTCCCGCAGATCTTTTGATAATTATTTTGCTTTCCTCATGACTCAGAATCCAGAATCTTCAGTGCAGCACTGGATGAAAGATGCAAGGGTCTGTCAGGAGTCCAGAAACTCATTGACCTTTTATACACACACACTAATTACAAGAAAACAGATCACAGGTGAGGATGGTTACCTTTTTTAGCCATTCAAACCCCTTTGTGTCAACTTGTATGCATGTTATCAGGCCAAAATCACCAGGGTATGTAAACTTTTGATCAGGGTCATTTGGGTAGTTTCTGTTGCCATAATGATTTAAAAAGAGTAAACCCAGTTGATTGATAATAAATGGCTTCAGACAAACTCTAACTATGAGTGAATAAATTAATTAAAAATACACTTAGCTGCACACACACATACTTTCCCTTTTCCACACTATACCCCTTCATACCTTGACAGCATTAATCTTTATTTTCACTTAACCCTTTCCCTGCCGCAAACAGAACAAATTTTATTAACCTTCTCCTTGTGTTTTACTTTTATTTCACAGCTTTTATTTTTTATTTTTTTGTTTACTTTCCTCTAACTGTTTCTTTACCCCTGACCAACTTATTAATTACTGATGAGGTTCTTGCTACTTCTTCCTCCACAAAAAAGAAGGACTCAGGACTTACGGACAGAACAGGGAGAGAGGGCTGGTCCCTCATCACAGTCAGGAGGGCACAAGTTTTCTGGGCATTTTAAGATGTCCAGGTTGATGGAGGAGCTGAGTAATTGGTTCTGATAGAGGCGCATGTGCAGAGACCCCACATTAGAAATACGTGATTTGGCCAGCAACATTGTTCATGATTTATATAGAGAATATAACTTTTTAATGTTAAAAAATGCATTTAAATCATATATAATTATTACTATTGTTGTGTTCTTTTAAAGTACCTAATTAACAATGGTGTCATGTAAGACATCTGTGTTTAAACAAAGAGTACTAATGGTAAACATTACATATTACAATCATAGGCACACCATTTATGCTCTACCTCTACTAGCTAATTAAAGAAATCATTATTTTTGGTTAGAACAGAAACAATGCATATTCTGAAATACTATTGGTCCCTTGCTGAAAGTGCTGATCAGAAGCACTAGTTGCACAATTCAGCTGTGTGACTTGTGCTAATGATTGGATCATCGCCAGTTTCCACTCTGGACTAGCAGTTTATATGGGTACTAAAGATTTCTTCTACTATATGTTTAACCCCTTTTCTTGAGCTAAATATATAGCAACAAAGGGTTGCTATTATTACAGCTGCAGGCTCAAATAAGTTTTGGTTTCTATTGCACTGAAAAAGATGCCTACTCCCCAAATCAATTACATATATTAATAGACATTGTGCAGTGTTTCTTTATTTTATTGGATATTGGATTTGCAGATTATTCCATCTCTCTAAGCTTCCATCTGTCTAAGTGACCATCTTTAAGTGACAGCACTGAGAATTAGACAAGAATTTCAACTGCACAAATCGCTACTTATTTAAGCTTAACATCTACTGAATCTAACCCTATTTCTCATTTACTTTCAGGTATGTCCCTTTAAAGCCCTGTGTCTTGCTGGATTTAAACACTGTTTTTTTTAACTCCTGGTATGTCCCTTTAAAGCCCTGTGTCTTGCTGGATTTAAACACTGTTTTTTTTTAACTCCTGGTATGTCCCTTTAAAGCCCTGTGTCTTGCTGGATTTAAACACTGTTTTTTTAACTCCGTCTCCTGGTATGTCCCTTTAAAGCCCTGTGTCTTGCTGGATTTAAACACTTTTTTTTAACTCCTGGTATGTCCCTTTAAAGCCCTGTGTCTTGCTGGATTTAAACTGTTTTTTTTAACTCCTGGTATGTCCCTTTAAAGCCCTGTGTCTTGCTGGATTTAAACACTTTTTTTTTAACTCCTGGTATGTCCCTTTAAAGCCCTGTGTCTTGCTGGATTTAAACACTGTTTCTTCTGTTAAGTGTGATCAGTCCACGGGTCATCATTACTTCTGGGATATTAACTGCTCCCCTACAGGAAGTGCAAGAGGATTCACCCAGCAGAGCTGCATATAGCTCCTCCCCTCTACGTCACTCCCAGTCATTCTCTTGCACCCAGCAACTAGATAGGTCGTGTGAGAGGACTATGGTGATTATACTTAGTTTTATATCTTCAATCAAAAGTTTGTTATTTTAAAATAGCACCGGAGTGTGTTATTACCTCTCTGGCAGAGTTTGAGGAAGAATCTACCAGAGTTTTGCTATGATTTTAGCCGGAGTAGTTAAGATCATATTGCTGTTCTCGGCCATCTGAGGAGTGAGGTAAACTTCAGATCAGGGGACAGCGGGCAGATGAATCTGCATAGAGGTATGTAGCAGTTTTTATTTTCTGACAATGGAATTGATGAGAAAATCCTGCCATACCGATATAATGTCATGTATGTATACTTTACACTTCAGTATTCTGGGAGAATGGTACTTCACTAGAATTACACTGTAAGAAAGACATAAAGCTGTTTAATAACTAGAGATTATGTTTAACGTTTTTGCTGGAATGTAAAATCGTTTTCATTTGCTGAGGTACTGAGTGAATAAATGTTTGGGCACCATTTTTCCACTTGGCAGTTGCTTAAATCTGTTTTTTCTGTCAGTTTCTGTTCTCCCTCACTGCTGTGTGTGTGGGGGAGGGGCGCTTTTACTATGCATCAAATATTTCAGTCAGCAACTCATTGTATTCCCTGCATGATCTGGTTCATCTCTACAGAGCTCAGGGGTCTTCAAAACTTATTTTGAGGGAGGTAATTTCTCTCAGCAGAGCTGTGAGAATTATAGTTTGACTGAAATAAAAACTTTTATTCTGTAATTTGTTTCCTGCTTTCAGAAATTGTTATCTTTGCTAATGGGATTAAACCTTTGCTAAAGTTGTGTTGTTTACAAGGATTGAGGCTATAACTGTTTCAATTTATTAATTTTTAACTGTCATAGATCTTCTGTGCTTCTTAAAGGCACAGTACGTTTTAATATTATTCTATTTGAATTGTATTTCCAAGTTGCAAGTTTATTTGCTAGTGTGTTAAACATGTCTGATTCAGAAGATGATACCTGTGTCATTTGTTGCAATGCCAAAGTGGAGCCCAATAGAAATTTATGTACTAACTGTATTGATGCTACTTTAAATAAAAATCAATCTGTACAAATTGAACAAATTTCACCAAACAACGAGGGGAGAGTTATGCCGACTAACTCGCCTCACGTGTCAGTACCTACATCTCCCGCTCAGAGGGAGGTGCGTGATATTGTAGCGCCGAGTACAGCTGGGCGGCCATTACAAATCACATTACAGGATATGGCTACTGTTATGACTGAAGTTTTGGCTAAATTACCAGAACTAAAAGGTAAGCGTGATCACTCTGGGGTGAGAACAGAGTGCGCTGATAATATTAGGGCCATGTCAGACACTGCGTCACAGGTGGCAGAACATGAGGACGGAGAACTTCATTCTGTGGGTGACGGTTCTGATCCAAACAGACTGGATTCAGATATTTCAAATTTTAAATTTAAACTGGAAAACCTCTGTGTATTACTAGGGGAGGTGTTAGCGGCTCTGAATGATTGTAACACAGTTGCAATACCAGAGAAAATGTGTAGGTTGGATAAATATTTTGCGGTACCGACGAGTACTGAGGTTTTTCCTATACCTAAGAGACTTACTGAAATTGTTACTAAGGAGTGGGATAGACCCGGTGTGCCGTTCTCACCCCCTCCGATATTTAGAAAAATGTTTCCAATAGACGCCACCACAAGGGACTTATGGCAAACGGTCCCTAAGGTGGAGGGAGCAGTTTCTACCTTAGCTAAGCGTACCACTATCCCGGTGGAGGATAGCTGTGCTTTTTCAGATCCAATGGATAAAAAGTTAGAGGGTTACCTTAAGAAAATGTTTGTTCAACAAGGTTTTATATTGCAACCCCTTGCATGCATTGCGCCGATCACGGCTGCAGCGGCATTCTGGATTGAGTCTCTGGAAGAGAACATTGGTTCAGCTACTCTGGACGACATTACGGACAGGCTTAGAGTCCTTAAACTAGCTAATTCATTCATTTCGGAGGCCGTAGTACATCTTACTAAACTTACGGCGAAGAATTCAGGATTCGCCATTCAGGCACGCAGGGCGCTGTGGCTAAAATCCTGGTCAGCTGATGTTACTTCTAAGTCTAAATTGCTTAATATACCTTTCAAAGGGCAGACCTTATTCGGGCCCGGGTTGAAAGAGATTATCGCTGACATTACAGGAGGTAAAGGCCATGCCCTGCCTCAGGACAAAGCCAAAGCCAAGACTAGACAGTCTAGTTTTCGTTCCTTTCGTAATTTCAAAGCAGGAGCAGCATCAACTTCCTCTGCACCAAAACAGGAAGGAGCTGTTGCTCGCTACAGACAAGGCTGGAAACCTAACCAGTCCTGGAACAAGGGCAAGCAGACTAGGAAACCTGCTGCTGCCCCCAAAACAGCATGAATTGAGGGCCCCCAATCCGGGATCGGATCTAGTGGGGGGCAGACTTTCTCTCTTCGCCCAGGCTTGGGCAAGAGATGTTCAGGATCCCTGGGCGCTAGAGATAATATCTCAGGGATACCTTCTGGACTTCAAATACTCTCCTCCAAGAGAGAGATTTCATCTGTCAAGATTGTCAACAATCCAGACAAAGAAAGAGGCTTTTCTACGCTGCGTACAAGAGCTCTTGTTAATGGGAGTAATCCATCCAGTTCCACGATCGGAACAGGGACAGGGGTTTTACTCAAATCTGTTTGTGGTTCCCAAAAAAGAGGGAACTTTCAGACCAATCCTGGACTTAAAGATCCTAAACAAATTCCTAAGAGTTCCATCGTTCAAGATGGAGACTATTCGGACAATTTTACCTATGATCCAAGAGGGTCAGTACATGACCACTGTAGATTTAAAAGATGCTTACCTGCACATACCGATTCACAAAGATCATTACCGGTACCTAAGGTTTGCCTTCCTAGACAGGCATTACCAGTTTGTGGCTCTTCCATTCGGATTGGCTACAGCGCCAAGAATCTTCACAAAGGTTCTGGGTGCTCTTCTGGCGGTACTAAGACCGCGGGGAATCTCGGTAGCTCCATACCTAGACGACATTCTGATACAAGCTTCAAGCTTTCAAACTGCCAAATCTCATACAGAGTTAGTGCTGGCATTTCTAAGGTCACATGGATGGAAGGTGAACGAAAAGAAAAGTTCACTCGTTCCACTCACAAGAGTTCCCTTCCTGGGGACTCTTATAGATTCTGTAGAAATGAAGATTTACCTGACAGAGGACAGGCTATCAAGACTTCAAAGTGCTTGCCGCACTCTTCATTCCATTCAACACCCGTCAGTGGCTCAATGTATGGAGGTAATCGGCTTAATGGTAGCGGCAATGGACATAGTACCCTTTGCACGCTTACACCTCAGACCACTGCAACTGTGCATGCTAGGTCAGTGGAATGGGGATTACTCAGACTTATCCCCTTCTCTGAATCTGGATCAAGAGACCAGAAATTCTCTTCTATGGTGGCTTTCTCGGCCACACCTGTCCAGGGGGATGCCATTCAGCAGACCAGACTGGACAATTGTAACAACAGACGCCAGCCTTCTAGGTTGGGGTGCCGTCTGGAATTCCCTGAAGGCTCAGGGACTATGGAGTCAGGAGGAGAGTCTCCTGCCAATAAACATTCTGGAATTGAGAGCAGTTCTCAATGCCCTCCTGGCTTGGCCCCAGTTGACAACTCGGGGGTTCATCAGGTTTCAGTCGGACAACATCACGACTGTAGCTTACATCAACCATCAGGGAGGGACAAGAAGCTCCCTAGCTATGATGGAAGTATCAAAGATAATTCGCTGGGCAGAGTCTCACTCTTGCCACCTGTCAGCAATCCACATCCCGGGAGTGGAGAACTGGGAGGCGGATTTCTTAAGTCGTCAGACTTTTCATCCGGGGGAGTGGGAACTTCATCCGGAGGTCTTTGCCCAAATACTTCGACGTTGGGGCAAACCAGAGATAGATCTCATGGCGTCTCGACAGAACGCCAAGCTTCCTCGTTACGGGTCCAGATCCAGGGATCCAGGAGCAGTCCTGATAGATGCTCTGACAGCACCTTGGGACTTCAGGATGGCTTACGTGTTTCCACCCTTCCCGTTGCTTCCTCGATTGATAGCCAGAATCAAACAAGAGAGAGCATCAGTGATTCTAATAGCACCTGCGTGGCCACGCAGGACTTGGTATGCAGACCTGGTGGACATGTCATCCTGTCCGCCTTGGTCTCTACCTCTGAAACAGGACCTTCTGATACAGGGTCCCTTCAAACATCAAAATCTAACTTCTCTGAAGCTGACTGCTTGGAAATTGAACGCTTAATTTTATCAAGACGTGGGTTTTCTGAGTCAGTTATTAGTACCTTAATACAGACTAGGAAACCTGTTACCAGAAAGATTTACCATAAGATATGGCGTAAATACCTACATTGGTGTGAATCCAAAGGTTACTCTTGGAGTAAGGTTAGGATTCCTAGGATATTGTCTTTTCTACAAGAAGGTTTAGAAAAGGGTTTATCTGCTAGTTCATTAAAGGGACAGATCTCAGCTCTGTCCATTCTGTTACACAAACGTCTGTCAGAAGTTCCTGACGTCCAGGCTTTTTGTCAGGCTTTGGCCAGGATTAAGCCTGTGTTTAAAACTGTTGCTCCACCATGGAGTTTAAACCTTGTTCTTAATGTTTTACAGGGCGTTCCGTTTGAACCCCTTCATTCCATTGATATAAAGTTGTTATCTTGGAAAGTTCTATTTTTAATGGCTATTTCCTCGGCTCGAAGAGTCTCTGAATTATCAGCCTTACATTGTGATTCTCCTTATTTGATTTTTCATTCGGATAAGGTAGTCCTGCGTACTAAACCTGGGTTCTTACCTAAGGTAGTTACTAACAGGAATATCAATCAAGAGATTGTTGTTCCTTCTTTATGCCCAAATCCTTCTTCAAAGAAGGAACGTCTACTGCACAACCTGGATGTAGTCCGGGCTCTAAAATTTTACTTGCAGGCAACTAAGGAATTCCGACAAACGTCTTCTCTGTTTGTCATTTACTCTGGGCAGAGGAGAGGTCAAAAAGCTTCCGCTACCTCTCTTTCTTTTTGGCTTCGTAGCATAATTCGTTTAGCTTATGAGACTGCTGGACAGCAGCCCCCTGAAAGAATTACAGCTCATTCTACTAGAGCTGTGGCTTCCACTTGGGCCTTCAAGAATGAGGCCTCTCTTGAACAGATTTGCAAGGCTGCAACTTGGTCTTCGCTTCATACTTTTTCCAAATTTTACAAATTTGACACCTTTGCTTCATCGGAGGCTATTTTTGGGAGAAAGGTTCTTCAGGCAGTGGTTCCTTCTGTATAAAGAGTCTGCCTATCCCTCCCGTCATCCGTGTACTTTTGCTTTGGTATTGGTATCCCAGAAGTAATGATGACCCGTGGACTGATCACACTTAACAGAAGAAAACATAATTTATGCTTACCTGATAAATTCCTTTCTTCTGTAGTGTGATCAGTCCACGGCCCGCCCTGTTTTTAAGGCAGGTAAATATTTTTTAATTTATACTCCAGTCACCACTTCACCCTTGGCTTTTCCTTTCTCGTTGGTCCTTGGTCGAATGACTGGGAGTGACGTAGAGGGGAGGAGCTATATGCAGCTCTGCTGGGTGAATCCTCTTGCACTTCCTGTAGGGGAGCAGTTAATATCCCAGAAGTAATGATGACCCGTGGACTGATCACACTACAGAAGAAAGGAATTTATCAGGTAAGCATAAATTATGTTTTTTTTAACTCCGTCTCCTGGTATGTCCCTTTAAAGCCCTGTGTCTTGCTGGATTTAAACACTTTCTTTTTAACTCCTGGTATGTCCCATTAAAGCCCTGTGTCTTGCTGGATTTAAACACTGTTTTTTTTTAAACTCCTGGTATGGCCCTTTAAAGCCCTGTGTCTTGCTGGATTTAAACACTGTTTTTTTTAACTCCTGGTATGTCCCTTTAAAGCCCTGTGTCTTGCTGAATTTAAACACTGTTTCTTAACTCCTGAACCAACTGTCTACTCCATTAATCTGCTCTTTCCTGTCCCCAGCATGTGCATATACTTATCAAACTTTGCTTAATTAATTCATTAATTAATTAATCCCCACCCAATTTTCTTTCTTGAATCTACTCCTCTGATCTTGTAGCAATTCTTAGTCTTCTCACCTGGGTGTAACTTATCTCCCTGTCTCCAATCAATTAAACTCAGCTGTCTGCTGTAGGCTTATAAATTTAGGACCAGTTAGGGGAGTGACCATCTTTAAGTGACAGCACTGAGAATTAGACAAGAATTGAACAAGATTTGAAGAAGATTTGAGGCAAGCAAAATATTTTATTTAAAAAAAAAAACTTTTGCTCTTAACATTTTGCTATGTTTTCAGAAATGCTTTTTCTTTTAACAGTCTCATATCTATTCCACAAGCAGGCTCAAATGCTCATACCTTACCCTTCTCCACACTCAGTTTTTATAGGCCCCTCTCTCCTTTCCTCTCCATACCTTAGATTTTAAAATAGAAAGTAGTTCGTGAGAGCTATGTCCCTAAACTGCACCACATCACAGAAATGCCCCCAGTGCTATAAATCTCATTCTCACCTACTCTTACTTTCCATCTTGATGCTATTAGCATCAGGCGACATCTCTCTAAATCCTGGGCCCACCCTCATTCCCACCATTACCCAATCTTGCATTCCATATAGAAACTTTAATAAAAGCAACACACATAACCTCATTTCCATCCAATGCATACCACACGCACACACTCCTTTCACCTGTGCACTATGGAACTCTCGCTCTGTCTGCAACAAACTTACAGCAATTCATGACCTGTTTATATCAAATGCTTTCACCATTTTAGCAATTACAGAAACCTGGCTATCTCCTTCTGACACTGTTTCCATTGCTGCTCTCACACACGGTGGTCTTCACTTTAGCCATACCCCTAGGCAAGGTGAGAAACGTGGTGGCGGTGTTGGCATCCTGCTCTCCCCCTCCTGCACTTATCAATACCTACCTCCTATCCCATTTCTTTCCTTCTCCTCCTTTGAAGTCCACTGTATTCGTCTGTTCTCCCCCCCTATCCCTAAAAGTGGCAGTCATCTATCGCCCTCCTGGACCAACCTCCCAATTCTTTGACAACTTCGCTGCCTGGCTTCCTCACTTTCTCTCTTCAAATATACCAACCCTAATTCTTGGGGACTTCAACATTCCCATTGACAACCCATCTGCCCCTGCTGCCTCTAAACTTCTTTCACTCACATCTTCCTTCGGTCTCTCACAATCCACCCCATTCCCGACTCAACGTGATGGACACTCCATCGACCTGGTATTTGCTCTATATCTGACACCACTTGTCGCCCTTTTCCCATTTCAGACCATCACCTGGTCACCTATAACATTAATGCAACAGCTAAACCCACTTCTCCATCCCGCCCCCGCACCTGTAGAAATACACATGCTGTGGAACCGCTCCAATTTACAAAAATAATTCAAAATCTCTGCCTTCACACCTCCACTATAACCTGCCCTGATCTCGCTACAGCCCACTATAACAAAACTCTCTCCTCTGCATTAGATACACTTGCCCCTCCCCAGCTGCGCAAAACACCACGCCGTCAGTTACAGCCCTGGCATGCTAGGAAACATGCTATTTGCAAAAATGCTCCCGTACTGCTGAGCGTGTCTGGAGGAAAACTCACTCTGAATCCGATTTCATACACTATAAGTTTATTCTTCGTTCATACACTTCCGCCCTTCACTTAGCCAAACAAACTTACTTCTCTTCTCTCATATCTACTCTTTCCTCAAACCCTAAACGACTCTTCTCCACCTTTAACTCTCTCCTCTACCCACCCGCTCCACCACCCCCGCCTGTCTTTAGTGCTCAAGACCTGGCTGACTACTTTTTAAACAAAACACATACTAT
This sequence comes from Bombina bombina, assembly GCF_027579735.1. Taxonomy (NCBI): domain Eukaryota; kingdom Metazoa; phylum Chordata; class Amphibia; order Anura; family Bombinatoridae; genus Bombina; species Bombina bombina. The sequence continues at coordinate 384,133,287 of NC_069500.1, forward strand.
CTGAAGCAACATCCCAACACCAACCTGCAATACTCCAACAACAGGCCCAATTACTCCCTCTGCCACATTCTGTAACTTCCATCCAACCACTGAGAATGAAGTTTCTTCCTTACTATCTTCCTCACGCCTCACTACCTGCCCACTCGACCCTATCCCTTCCCATCTAATCCCCTCCCTATCTTCCACCCTCACTCCTGCTCTTACCCATATCTTCAACCTATCTCTCTCTACCGGCTCATTCCCATCTTCTTTCAAACACGCAAAAGTCACTTCCATACTCAAAAAACCCTCCCTCAACCCTAATTCTCCTGAAAGCTACCGCCCCATATCACTGCTTCCACTAACATCAAAACTCCTTGAAAAATTAGTTTACAATCGCCTAACCCACTTCCTGTCCGCCAACTCCTTGCTTGACCCACTGCAATCCGGATTCCGCCCAAAACACTCAACTGAGACTGCCCTTACCAAGGTCACAAACGATTTTCTCTCTGCTAAAAATATTGGCCACTACTCTATACTCATCTTACTTGACCTCTCAGCTTCCTTCGACACAGTTGACCACCCCCTCCTTCTACAGACCCTTAGCTCTTTTGGCCTCTGTGACACTGCTCTTTCCTGGATTCACTCCTATCTTTCTCACAGGTCTTTTTCTGTGTCACTTGCCGGCGACTCCTCTTCTCCTATGCCTCTGTCTGTTGGGGTACCTCAAGGATCTGTTCTGGGTCCTCTATTCTTCTCCATCTATACTTCTTCGCTAGGTAAACTTATCAACAGTTATGGTTTCAAATATCACCTCTATGCTGATGACACCCAGATCTATCTTTCCACCCCTGCTCTCTCTCCCTCTGTCCTCTCTCATGTCAGCAACTGCTTATCTGGTATTTCTTCCTGGATGGCCTCTCACCACCTAAAGATTAACATCTCCAAGACTGAGCTCCTTCTTATCCCCCCCTCAAGCTCTACGCCAACTTCTGACTTCTCTATCCCTGTTGACGGCATCACCATTTCCCCATCGCCCCAAGTCCGCTGCCTCGGAGTCACACTTGACTCAAACTTATCCTTCATCCCCCATATCCAATTGCTTTCTACATCCTGCTGCAATAATCTACGCAATATTTCTAAAATTCGCCCTTTTCTGAGCGCTGACACCACAAAGCAAATAATCCACTCCCTTGTTATCTCCCGACTTGACTTCTGCAACAACCTACTCGCTGGCTTTCCTCTTTCCCGCCTCTCCCCCCTTCAATCCATCCTAAATGCCTCTGCCAGGCTGATCCACCTTTCCCGTTGATCTGTATCTGCTGCACCTCTCTATGAGTCCCTTCATTGGCTCCCCATTCACAGCAGAATTAAATTCAAAATTCTCACCCTTACATACAAAACTCTCACCAACGCCGCTCCCCTCTACCTATCCTCTCTAATACACAAGTATACTCCAGCCCGTCCACTAAGATCCAACATTGACCTGCTCCTTGCATCTGCAACTATTACCTCCTCTCATGCTAGACTGCAGGACTTCTGTTGTGCAGCACCTACCCTCTGGAACACCCTCCCTCGTGCTGTCAGGCTTTGCCCTAATCTTTCTTTCTTTAAATGCTCCCTGAAGACTTTTCTGTTCAGGGAAGCCTACCACCCAACTCAATAATAAATTAATTTCTCTTACCTAATATTTCCCTCATCTAACTCTGTATTAACATCATTCTAAATCTTGCAGTCCACACCTCCTGTTTCCCAACCTCCTTCCCTTCTAGATTGTAAGTTCCCACGGGAATAGGGCCCTCAATCCCTCCTGTATGTGTTTATAAATTTTGTCCTGTATCTTACAAGTCTTGTATTGTTTTATTTAAATGAATTGTATCCATGGACAGCGCTGCGGAATATGTTGGCGCTTAATAAATAAAGTATAATAATAATAATATTTGTGTTTAATCTGAACAAAAATTTGTATTGTATTTCTATATTTTATGCAGCATCTCAAGAGCAGGGCCCTTCATGAGGAGGAATATCAGGCAGAAGAGGACCTTTCTAGGAACTCCTAGAAGAAGATGGGTAGCCCACTTTTGGAATGCAGGATCAGTCCCCTATCTCCCAACCTGTAGCTAATGTATCCCCTCTGACTCTGGGAGATGACTACACCCCACCCTGCTCCCCCTGGGAAAAGATACAGCACGGGCACTTTCCACTCAGCCTCTGGACCTCTCCCAACCAGCGTGGCCTCCCCATCATTTTCCACCACCACACGCTTCACCGGTGCCTTACGCCCCACCCGTGGTTTACTCCACACCACCACCTTGTGCAACGCCACCACCACAAGCTGCACCACAAGAGGAAGGACCAGACAGAGAACAAATGAGGGCTGTAATGTCTGCTTTCACAACATACACCCACAGTAGTCTCCAGGTGCAGATGCAGAGGGTGAGTGAGCTGAAAGCATTGCGACAAGAAGTCAGCAGACAAAACAGCCTGTTGAAAAGACTGGTGGTGTGTCTCAAACAACAGAGGGGCTCTAGCACCACAGAACACCCCCTTCCTAAGCCGGTTGCTTTGGCCTTCTTTTTTTTATGATTTGAATTGAAACTTATGTTGTCATTTTATTTAAATGTGTTCTGGAAAAGATTTGACATGAAACTGTTGTCATCTTATTTAATTGTTATAATTAAAAAAACTTTACAGTGTTTTGGTGTTATATTTTTTATCTACATATCTTAATAGAAAGATTATTTGACATGATTCTTGTGTTGATTTTTTACGTGTTTTTTTTTACATATGTTACACATACATTTTGAAATACTATAGTCTTTACACTTATCTACCTTTATTAAAAGGGACACTAAACCCAATTTTTTTCTTCCATGATTCAGCTAGAGCATGCAATTTTAAGCAACTTTCTAATTTACTCCTATTATCATTTTTTCTTTGTTCTCTTGCTATCTTTATTTGAAAAATAAGGCATCTAAGCTAAGGAGCCTGCAAATGTTTGGTTCAGAACCATGGACAACACTTGTTTATTGGTGCTGTCCAATCAGCAAGTACAACCCAGGTTGTTCGCCAAAAATGGTCTTACATTTTTGCTTTTCAAATAAACATACCAAGAGAATGAAGACAATTTGATAATAGGAGTAAATTAGAAAGTTGCTTAAAATTGCATGCTCTATCTGAATCACAAAATAAAAAATTTGGGTTCAGTGTCCCTTTGAAGGCCTTCCATCTTTAAAAATGTTTCAGCCATGTTGTAGTGATTGCCTGGTAAGTTATTAGTAAAAATAAAAAATATACAAGTAATTTTATTTATTTATTTATTATCATTTATTTGTATAGCGCCGCCAAATTCCGTAGCGCTGGATGATACTTATTTGCTCTTAACGAATGTTCAAATAAATAAAAAAAAAAAACTCCCATACATGGTTATAAATAAAGTTTGTAAGGATATTTGAATAATTGCATCTTAACTATTGAAGAATATATGGTTTTATGCAATTATTAATATAATAATTGAATCAAAATAGAAAACTGTTGCAATTACAAATGTTTAGGCATTCTCGTGTTTATTTATTTTAATTGTATTGATATGACACAAAAAAGTAGAGAGAAAAAAGCCAATTCTGACACATTTCACGCAAAAATCAAAACATGGACTGGACAAAATTATTGGCACCCTTAATTTAATATTTAGCAGTACACCCCCTGGAAAAAATAACTGAAATCAATCGCTTCCTGTAACCATCAATGAGTTTCTTACACCTCTCTACTGGAATTTTGGATCACTCTTCTTTTGCCATCTGCTCCAGGTCTCTCAGATTGGAAGGGTTCCTTTTCCCAACTGCTGTTTTGAGATCTCTCCACAGGTGCTCTATGGGATTGAGATCTCAACTCAATGCTCGCCAGTTCAGTACTCTCCAGTGCTTTTTCTTAAACCATTTCTGGGTGCTTTTTGACGTGTGCTTTGGGTCATTGTCTTGCTGTAAGACCTATGACCTTTGACGGAGAACCAACTTTCTGACACTGGCCCTACATTGCACCACAGAATTATTTGGTAGTCTTCAGATTTCATAATGCCATGCACACAGTCAAGACATCCAGTGCCTGAAGCAGAAAAGCAACCCCAAAACATCAGTTAACCTCTACCATGTTTGACTGTAGGGACTGTATTCTTTTCTTTAAAAGTCTCATTTCTTTTTCTGAAAACAGTAGAATGATAGGCTTTACCAAAAAAATTTGTTTTGTCTGTCAACAGCACATTCTCCCAAAAGGATTTTGGCTTCCTCAGGTAAGTTTTGTCAAACTCCCATCTGGCTTTTTTATGTTTCTGTGTCAGCAGTGGGGTCCTCCTGGGTCTCCTACCATAGCGTCCCTTTTTCATTCAGATGATGACGTATAGTGCAAGCTGACACATTTGTACACTGTGCCTGAAGGTCAGCTTGAATTTGTCTGGAAGTTGATCAAGGTTCTTTATCCACCATTTGAACAATCATTCATTGCAATCTTTGATCAATTTTTCTCTTTCGTCCAAGTCCTGGGAGATTAGCTACAGTACCATGGGCTGTAAACTTCTTGACAGTGTTGAGCACAGTGGACACAAGAACATTATAATCTATGGAGATTTACTTGTAACCTTGAGATTGTCCATGCTTTTCCACAATTTTTGTTCTCAAATCCTCAGACAATTCTTTGCTGTTCTTTCTCTTCTCCATGCTCAGTGTGGCAAACAGAGACACACAATAGAAAGGTTGAGTAAATTTTTCACCATTTTAACTGGTTGCCAGTCTGATTTCTATATTGTCAGCAACTGTTAATTGATACAGGTGAGTTTAATTACAAATTACAGGAGCATCACAAACTTGGAATGCAATTATTTCTTATAATTTTGAGAAGGTACCAATAATTTTGTCCAGTCCATTTTTGGAGTTATAGTGCATTAACTGACAGAAATGCAGGGGTGCCAATATGTTTGGCCATGACTGTATATGGTTAGAAACTTCATAGTCACCATATATGGCTGTGAACAATTTTTAAGGTGTAATTATTCAATCATTATTCAATCATTGAATTCAACATTGTTTATCACCATATATAGCTTTAAAGCTATTGCTTGCAAAGTAACACTCATTTAGAGCACAACATGCTCAGTATTATTGTGCAGCCTTTCTTGCTAAATTATATATAAAAAAAAAAATCTCTGTAGGTCATGCTTCCAAAAAATCTGGTAAGATAGGAATATTATAATAGTCATTATTGAAAAGTCAACTATTAAGCATATATAAAAAAGTCTAATTCTACTCATGCATAGTACTTCACATTTAGCTTCAGTATAGAAATGAATCAGACATTTCAAAGTTTTACCCCCAGAAGTTTTAGCTTCTGTTTCTTTGTAAATGGTGCAAGACAGAAAGTCTGTATTATGTCTTCAGCAAGATTTCAAGATTTTAAAAATAAATGGAAGTACAACCTTTACAAAGGTTTTCAAAATGACAGAAAACTAATTTTACATTTGTTCAAATTATAGGTTTAAGCTTTATATGGGAGGTTAGGGTTTAAAGAGCTACTTTTAAAGTAAGCTTTCAATGGCAACCTTTCAGAAATTTGCAGCGTTTATGTGATTTTGCTGCAAATGATTTATATAGCCTATAATAAAGATTTTTGTTTCCTTTAAGTTATATCTTCTTAGAAAAGTATAATCCTGTTAAAGAAGCCCTATTACATAATATAAATTGAAATAATCTACCGCAAACTGGACTTTAATATATGTATTCATTATTATTTAACTAGCTCTGTGTTTGAATAAAGAAATCGATTTAGTCTGAAAAACAAATCCCAAAAATCCATCTGTCATAAATTCTTCAGCTGGTTTAGGATCATTTGATGTTTAGATCTATCATGCACTTTCTGACATTTTCATGATGCTTAATCTTAATTGCAAAATGTTTGCAAGTGCATAAATTGTTTCTGATTGATTAATGTTAATTATCATTTTTAGTATGGGGAGCAGGTCATCAGGTCATACCAAGTTTTCTGTGAGAGAATGAAGAAAAAACCTGCAAAAATCCTACAGATTTTAAACATAGTAGTTCTCAATAGAAAATAGATATTTTTTCTTCTATCAAAATAGACAAAGTGCAATGATACATAGGGCTAGATTGTGAGTGGACAGCTATTTTACACTCCTGCTGGCGCATTAACTTTGCTAGACAAAGACTTTTTGCGTGTGTCGGGTTGCCCTTGCATTACAAATTTAAAGTAAAAAGTTAGCGCATGAGCGAAACCCAGCATGTGCTAACCAAATATCGCAACCGGATGAGCAATAAGTGTTAGGGTTTTCTTGAAAGTGCATTCCTTTGAAGTCTATGGAGAGAAGACTTTAACGTGGTCACGATATCCGAAGTCCTAAAGTTAGCGTGCATCAGGTTTCTCTCTCACACAGCCAATTTACTTTCAACTTGTAATACCCACCAGCATTAAAGGTTTACTTTGAGTGGTGTTTTTGCACGAGCAAAATCTAACCCAATATATGGTAATTTAAAGGGACTTTAAAATCAACAGCTAGCCTTCCTTTAAAATGTTTAATTTAGGAACATACAACAAAAAATGCCACATACAGTATATTCAATGACTTTGCTGTTAAATACCTCTGAAAACTATCAGGTTTTTTCATCCTAGAGAGTCTGGAGTGCCTCCGTCATATTAAGTATGGAGAATACACCTGAGCCTGTAATGTGTCACACTGTGATTATCCCAGATCATAGATTATATTTATCCTGTAATGGCCAGAAATATGGATTCCACCAGGATTTTCAAAGGAAATATAACTGAAAAACTCTTGATTTGTAAGTTCCCACGGGAACAGGGCCCTCAATCCCTCCTGTATGTGTTTGTAAATTTTGTCCTGTATCTTACAAATCTTGTATTGTTTTATTTAAATGAATTGTATCCATGGATAGCGCTGCGGAATATGTTGTCGCATAATAAATAAAGTATAATAATAATAATAAATAATTTTTAAAATATTTTAAATTGTGCTCAGAAAATTACAGTGATAATTATTTGAAAACATGTAGGGCTTGCTCTCATATTACAAATTGAAAGTAAAGACGATCGCAAGAGCACAATCGCATTTTACGCCTAAGTAGGAGCACTAAATACCGCTTGTAATCTAGTCCATATTTTGCAATACATTCTGGTCAAAATTTAAATGCACATAGATGAATTACATCTTTGAATAGAAACATATTTGCAATATACATGTATCTGTAAAAATGCTTCTAGTAAAATATATCACCTTTTTAGTGTTAGCATTTTTCTCTGCATGTGCATGTGAAACATTGCTAGATATTCTCAGTGCACCAGCATTTTAAATACTGCAGCTACTCAGAGCACCAGAGGGACTTGTATTATGTCAGCAATTAACAAATTAAGTCATTCATTACCAGATAGTACAAGCACCTTAGGCTCTCAGAGCAAGTGCTGTGTTTAAAATGCTGGTGCACGGTACTTATATGAATTTTGGTGCACACTAATAATTTAACTGCATGTAATAGAGATTACTATTGAAGAAGAAGAAAACCTTTTAAAAACGTACTTAGAAGCTCCTAGTTAAGCAGTGTTGACAAGGTTAGCTGGAACACCCAGTGAGAGGGGTTGAAAGCAGACCCCCCCTTCCCTGCATATGAAAAGACAGATTAGACAAACAGGAGCCAGCAGTAGTCTGTAAACTCATATATACAAGTGACACTTTCGGGCTTGGTAAGGAGTCTGAAAATCAGCACAATGTTATTGTAAAATAAGCAAAACTATGCATTGTTACAAAAACACTCCAAGATGGGCTATATAAATGGATCATCTACAACACATTTATGCAAAGAAAAATCTAGTGTAAAATGTCCCTTTAAATACAAATTTGAAACTGCTACAGCTTTTATTAGAAGCATTTTTGCTAATACATCTAAATTACAAAAATGCTTCTATTCAAACTGAAAGGCATCCATGTGGATTCCAGTTTTGTCTGGATTGTCCCTTTAAGTGCTGATATATGCTTTAAGTTTAATTCTTCTTTAAAGTGATCTGAACTTAAGAGCGAAAAAAAGTTTCAAAGTAATTTTCTTCAAAGTATAATTAATACTCTAACAAAATAGTCATTTTTTTCCACCTATGCATTCCACTTAGACACCTTTTGCATATGTTTCTATAATTTAATCAAATACTTTTTAAATACCTTGTCTAAAGGTAGATATACATCAATCAACAAACCATCAGGTAAAATAAATTGATCTGCCAGAGTCTTAATAAATTGAACGGCTTGCATGAAAACCTTTGATTTAATTAAATTGAAACACACACAGTGGTTGGTTTAGTGACTTCAAATCCACAATTTTACTGGGACAAAATTATAACCAAATCAAAAATTGCATTTCATATGTCACAAGCTACATTGGCAGTAAGATTGGCACTGAAATATACAATAACTCACGCCTTGGATAATAGAGATTGCAGCATTTTCAAACATATGTAAAGTTCTTCATTACAACCGTCTTGTGTATACAAAGAAAGTTATTAAAAAAAATAGCTATATGGAGGCGGGGCTTGGCCGGGCAGGCAAATGGCTGCGTAGTCACACAGCTCCGGTACAATAGAAGGACAAACTTCGGTTCAAACAGGTGCTATTCACCCTTCACTACGAAAAACAGGCTGCTCAACACTCAGAGACCACAAAGATACTAATGAGGCTATTGGGAGCGTTCGGGCTCTCCTGAACAACCGCAGTGAAAAATCCGCTCCGCACAGTGCCGCCGCCATCTTGGTACTCCCGCGGCAACGAACAACAACAACAGCATGTGAGTTAACTAACAAACACATTGTGAATATGTAGGAGATCAACAAGACAGCACGCTAGTAGGAAAAAGTACCTAATCATCAAAAAACATAGTCGCACTGAAGCGGACCAAGATGCACATTGTAGATATACACTCATACCTACGCCACTTTTGAGAATATGGGGACAGCAAAAAACTATTAAATACATGATACGAAACTACTCAGGAATGCATGTGAACTAACAAAGCGCTCCGCATTTAATCTTCATTACCACAGCTTCACATTTGCCACGCCTGAAGAACCGAGAGTCACTACATAGGAAGTTTTGAGCCTCCAGGGCCCACATTACGTTTTTCTTCTTAACTAAGCATTGCACCATCATAAGAATACAAACAAAAATGACGACCAAGCATAAAAATAAAGGGGACAAAAACCTTAAAAGCCAGACCCAAGCTAATGCTCTGGTCAGCTCCTTTTTTCACGCTAACTCACCAGAAGTGCAAGACACAGACTCCTCGGATAACAATGCTCCCACTGACCCCACTCCTGCAGCAGATTATCTGATACAACTAAAACAGGACATTGCCAAGCTCCCATCAAAGGAAGATTTTGACTCACTTAAAACTCTTATAACAAAAGAGCTAACATCTTTGCGAAAAAACATGACAGAGATGAGCGAAAGAATAGTAGACATAGAAGAAACACAGGACACAACATCTGAAGTAATTAGTTTATTACACAGTCAAGTAAATGCACAAGAAGATCAAATTGAGACCATGCAAGAGAAAATAGAGGACTTAGAAAATAGGGGGCGGAGAAGCAACCTCCGTATTAGGGGGATTCCAGAAGCTATAAAAACTGCTGATCTGATGGAATATCTACAAAGCCTCTTTCGTCAGATTGTAGGCGATCAACAAGCCCCACCATGGGAAATTGAAAGAGCCCACAGATCCCTACGACCACCACCCCCCCCCCAATGCACCTCCCAGAGACGTCATTCTCAAATTTCTTAAATTCAACAACAGAGAAACTATCTGGCAAAAAGCAAGGTCCTCCCACACGATTTCTTACTTGGATCATGATTTACAAATATATCCAGATCTATGCCCAAGTACTATTCAAAAACGAAAAGAAGCTCGCTTCATCACCTCTGTTCTACAGGATAGAAATATCAAGTATCGCTGGGGGTTCCCATTCAGCCTAATAGTCCCACATGAAGGGACGATACTCATCTACAAAGGTATTCAGGACCTGGATAAACTTTCTAAAGGATTGGGAATCCCTCTGAAACCCCCGGGACCTCCATCTTCCTCCGACGGAATTCAACCCCCCACTCTGCGCTCACATCTTTCCACTCTGCAGAAGACATCCTGGAGTAAAGTCCAATCTCTTAACAAGAAACGGAAAGAACATTCCTACATCTCTCCAGCTACTACTGGAGACTGACTGAACTGTCACTTTATCTTGATTTCTACAGTGGGTGAGATTACATCTACGATCTAGACGAACTATTGTTGTCATGTTTAATCTGTTTTGTTTTGCTAAAGTTAATTATGCATTCCTTGTTACTTTTATACTTATTTACAGTTACAATGTTCTTACATAGCTTAATCTACAATTCATAGCTTCGACTGTGGTGAAGATTTAACCACCCGTATTCTGACCTGTAAAGGTTAATTTACCATTTAATTTTTCTATTTGAAGGTTTAAGTATGCAACTCTTAATTTATATGTTTGCACTGTTATTTTGTTTTATTAAATCAACTAAGTCCTCTCTGTTGTAAAACCTCTGACTGAAATGAAAGCAATTTCAGTCACCATTATGGTTCTTTACCATCCCTCCCCCTTGACCAACCACCCTATCCCCAAAGGTTACTACAAGTACTTAACTGCTTATTTTGGTATACTCACACAAGGAATTTACACAGATCCAGACAATACTCAACCTCACTTCTTTCCCCACCAGAACACACATATGAACCAGATAGACCCCAAACAAGACCCAAATTATGTTTTCATATATGCTACATAGTAACACATAATGACTCACAATGCAAAAGTCAGTAGACCGTTAACTTTCCTGTCCATTAACACAAAGGGCCTAAACAACCCTCACAAAAGGAATATAGTTATTAGAGACCTCAAAAGTAAAGGAGGCGATATAATATTTATACAAGAGTCCCATTTCTTAAAGGGCCACGAACCCAAAACCTTTCTATATAAGTATGGCCCCTCATATTATTCTTCTAACACCTCCAAAACTAATGGTGTGGGAATTTTAATTAGGAAGGGGATACCTTTCCAGCTGCTAGATTCCCATAAAGACGCAGAAGGCAGATACTTAATTCTAGTGGGCAAACTTTATAACACAACAACAACCTTAGTAAGCGCATACACCCCCAATACCGCCCAAGACAAATTTATATCTTCCCTGACAAATAAAATTTTAGAAGTCACTAAAGGTATGCTAATCTTAGGGGGCGACCTTAACATCACTCTAGATCCCTTTAAGGATAACTCCAACCACACCTCATCTACACCACACAGAACCATAGCCTCTATAAGACAAAAACTGAGAGATCTAGCGTCCATGATGTGTGGAGGATACACCACCCAGAAGTAGAAGACTTTACCTTTTTCTCGCACCCACACTCACGTTACACCCGCATAGATTACATCCTAACCGACGTCACCTCCCTATCATATGCCACACAATCCTCGATCCTATCATCATCCTGGTCAGACCATTCCATAGTTTCATGCATCATTCACTGGCCCTCAGCTTCCCCCTCCACCTATACTTGGAAACTCAACGAAGAACTTTTAGACCTCCCACAATACACGGATAAGTTACAGAAAGCTATACAAGAATTCTTTGATATTAATCTTGGCTCAGTGCCAAAATTTCATAACATATGGGAAGCACACAAAGGGACAATACGAGGGGAATTAATGAGTATGCAATCTCACCATAGAAAACAACAGAGACTCCTGTTACAGGACTCCCTGTACAAGATGAATGAGCTGGAGATACAGCTCAAGAAAAAGCCTACCGACACACAAATAGCTAAAGCCTTACAGGAAAGTAAACAAATCACAACAAATCTACTAGACAAGGAATGCAAAAGACTAGCCTTTAAACTAAAACAATCATTCTATGAAGGGGATAATAAATGTAGCAGACTGTTTGCCCGCAAACTGAAACGCACATCCAACCGCACATATATTCTCAAGATCAAAACCACTGATAAAACATATCATGATACCTCCAACATAGCAGAATCATTCCGATCTTACTACGACCACCTATACAACCTAACTGCAACACCCCCAAACCAACACACTCACACCCCGACTGACTTTGCATCACGTATTGAACGCTTTTTATCAGATATAAACTTCCCCGAGGTAGCGAAAGAGCAACTAACTCTTCTCCAACAGCCCTTTACATTACTGGAGATCCGAAAGACCATAACAGACCTTCCCACTGATAAAGCCCCAGGCCCAGACGGTTACACAAACTATTACTACAAGAAATTACACAGACATCCTATCTCCACACCTACTGACCCTCTTTAACTCAATTACATCAGACAACCCTTTCCCCACACAGAACCTGGAGGCTATTATTTCCATAATACCGAAACCTGGGAAAGACCCCGAGCGTGTAGAAAATTACAGACCAATTTCCCTACTAAATACAGATTTAAAAATTTATGCCAAGATTTTAGCCACCCGACTAAACACCGTCCTTCCACAATTAATTGGTAAAGATCAAGTCGGATTTGTCCCAGCAAGAGAAGCTAAGGATAACACGATCAGGGCAACCCAATTGATAGAACACGCCAAACTTAGGAACATTCCGCTCTTGGTCTTGCCGACAGACGCGGAGAAAGTCTTTGACCGCGTCGGCTGGCAGTTTCTGAGAGCGGTACTATTAAAAATGGGCCTGGGGCAAGAATTTACAAGCAGGGTTTTTGCCATGTACACCACCCCCACAGCCAGGGTACGGGTAAACGGGTCCCTTTCAGCCCCCTTTCACATCACCAATGGAACCAGACAGGGCTGCCCCCTCTCCCCACTCCTATTTGCCTGTGCGATTGAAGCACTAGCCCACAAAGTTCGTAATCAACCACTAATCACAGGCATACAAACTCAAAATTCACACCATAAAATAATGCTTTATGCAGATGACGTCCTGTTCTGTATCACAAACCCACTTACCACCATTCCTCATATTCTCCAATTACTAGACGAATTCGGAGTCGTATCTAACTTCTTGATTAATAAGAATAAGTCGGAAATCATGAACATAAATCTCCCCCAGGAAGATTTAGACGCAATCAAACCAATATGTCCATTCAGATGGCAGCCCACATCACTCCGATATTTGGGTATTCATCTAACTCCAACCCCGGACCAATTATTTGTCATAAATCACAAACCCCTCCTCTCCAAAATAATAACGGATCTCTCCTCCTGGAAAAAAACACATATCTCCTGGCTGGGGAGAATTAATGTTGTTAAGATGATCATCCTCCCTAGAATTCTCTACCTCTTTCAGACCTTGCCCATCCCACTTCCACCGAGTTTCGTGAATACATTACAGTCAAATGTATTGGACTTTATTTGGTTCAATAACAGAGCAAGAATCAGCAAAAAAATTATGCTCCTACCCATAACTATGGGAGGCCTCGGGGTTCCAGACTTCCACAGGTACAGACAAGCTACATTCTTGCAGCGCATTATAGATTGGCACAGTAACTTAGGCAACAAACTATGGGTCCAATTAGAACACGACCTATCACAAACCCAACACTTAGGCCAATTATGCTGGACACCAAAGGACCGAGGAAGATTCTTAAAATCTCCCTCACAAATTACTCTAGAAACGTATAAAGCGTGGGACAAAATGCTAATTGAATACCCCAATATTTCGACCAAGTTCTCCCCACTAACACCCTTGACTCATAATACTGAGTTCCACCCGGGCCTCCCGCTATCAAACAGACTTACCAATACCCCCCTCCGGTCCTTACAGATATACCATATGGGAAACGAACAGCACTCTCCCACACGACAGGAACTAATATCCACAGGGTTTCTAGTCTTCAAAGATTGGCTCTTCTACAGACAATGTCACTCATACATTACAACTCACACACAAGCTTCTAACATGACCAGATCACTAACACCCCTAGAATCCCTCTGCCATAAAAATACTCCGACCAGGCACGCACTGTCCATCACACACACAATCTTGTCACAACAACCACATGGTTCGCTCCCATATTATATAGATAGATGGAATTCCGAATTAGGAACAGAGATCACATACACAGAAGCCCTGCAAATCTTTAACAATATTAAAAAGACTTCAATTTCCTGTAAATTCATCGAACTCAATATCAAAATCCTGCAGTGATGGTATCTGACCCCAGAGAGATGCAAAAAGATTTACAAACTCAAATCAGCACAGTGCTGGAGATGTGGTTCAGCTGAGTGCCACATGTCCCACATATGGTGGCAATGTGACAAATTATCCCCCGCGTGGGCACTGATTGCGAAGGAATCTAGCTCAATCTTAGGTATACCCACCCCCCCCGATCCATGTATGTGGCTTTTTAATAAGATCCCAAACAAACTCCCCACCCCCTCCAAAAAACTATTCCATATTTTAAGCAATAGCTTTAAAATCATACTAGCTAGAAATTGGAAATCAAATAAAGTCCCTTCCCTAGCACAATGGCACCGCACCCTTTCCCTAGAAGAATACCATTACATGAAAAACAAAACTATGGACACATATGCCCAAATGACCTTTATGTGGGAAACTTACATACAGACTAAAACTCCAACTACTCAGGAGGTCCAAAATTAATCGGTTCTTGTAAAATTATGTTAATGTAACATAGAACTGCTTTTTGACCCAGATAATATGCTTATCCTTGTAACCATTGTAACCTTAATTGTTTATTCTCCCATTTCTCCTCCCCCCCCTTCCCTTATACCCCTATATTACTTCAACTGTGAAACGAGTCAACAATGTAACTCATTTTTTATTTCTTACATTTTGAATGTATGTACTTGTTTTACTCTCAATAAACTTTTTGAAAACTAAAAAAAAAAAAAAAAAAATGTTCTCATCATCAATGTAAATTGCAAAAGAAAGCAATTTTTTTTAACTGGAAGTAGCTAATAGTAATAGGTCATTGTCAATTGGATGATAACATTTACAGCTTTGGAAAATCCATTTTTTTTCTCTTAGTTTTTTATTCAAAATCAAAAAAAAAAAAAAATAAATAAAAAAAAAAAATAGCTATATTATTTTTTGCATGTCACCGCCAATATACAAATAGCAGTCTTTGATTTCATGAGTCAATTTATCCACAAATAAATTTGATTTGTTAAATCCAGCTAACTCTGCTGCTTAAGTCGATGATTGCAGGTGACGTATTTTCCACCTTCCAATATGTTATATTAAAAATCTAATTGTAGCATGTCTCAGATGTAAATATATATTAGATGCATCTGTACAAAATTAAAATTTATATAAAAAAGTGCATTGATTAAATGAAAAAACCTCTTTATTCTTTATAAATATGCATTTAATTTATTAAGTCAGATTTTTTTTTAAATCTAATCAGTCGATTTGTTAATTCAACAAACTCTACTGTTAAAGTGGATGATCCCCACTACCTGATGACATGTAACTAATAAATTAGTTATAGCATGTCTCAGGTGTAAATATTTATTAGATACATCTGTACAAGTTACAATGGACATGGAAAAATAAATAATGCATTGATAAAATAAAAAACCCGCCTCTTTTTTTTAAATGGATAGGAAAGTAAAATTAAAACTTGCATGACTCAGATAGAGCATACACATTTAAGATACTTTAACATTTACTTCTATTTTCAAATGTGCTTTGTTCTCGTGGTATCCCTTGTTGAAAAAGAATATGCATATATTCTACACTAGTGGGAGCTAACTGCTGATTGGTGCCTGCACGCATTTGTCTCTTGTGATTGGCTAACTAGGGGCGCGATCCGATATAGATCGCAGTTTGCGGCGCAAGCGAGGGAACCGGCGTCGCCCGCAGTTTCAGCTCGCAACTCGAGCTATCCCATATAAGTCGCCGTCAGATGCTAACGTGCCGTAAGTCTGACAAACCAGCGATGTCCAGAAATCTGCGTAAGTACAAATTTCTGGCGTCGCCAGTGACTTGCGGCACGTTAGAAACTGCCGTCGCCTATAAAACCTGACTAAAGTCTAAAACACCCGCACTGTCTAACACGCCTCCTAAACATAGCCCGACAAGTCTAACACACCTCCCTAACATAGCCCGCACTGTCTAACCCTCTATCCGCTATCCCCCCTCACTATCCTAACAATAAAAAAGCTATTAACCCCTAAACCGCCGCTCCCGTACCCCGCCGCAACCTAATAAAGTTATTAACCCCTAAACTGCCGCTCCCATACCCCGCCGCCAGCTATATTATATCTATAACCCCCTAAAGTGAGCCCCTAACACCGCCGCCATCTATATTAAAATTATTAACCCCCAATGTAAGCCCCTTACACCGCCGCCATCTCTATTAAAATGATTAACTCCTTATTTAATCTACCTACCCCGCCGCCAGCTATATTATCTATATTAACCCTAAGTATATTATAGTTAATATAGGTATTACATTATATATATTAACTATATTAACCCTAATTATATTAGGGTTAATATAGTTAATATAGTTACTATAGTATTTATATTAACTATATTAACTCTATCTAACCCTAACACCCCTAACTAAATTTATATTAAATTAATCTAATTAATTTATAAACTAAAATATTCCTATTTAAATCTAAATACTTACCTATAAAATAAACCCTAAGATAGCTACAATATAATTAATAATTACATTGTAGCTATGTTAGGGTTAATATTTATTTTACAGGTAAATTGTTAATTATTTTAACTAGGTATAATAGCTATTAAATAGTTATTAACTATTTAATATCTACCTAGTTAAAATAATTACCCAATTACCTGTAAAATAAATCCTAACCTAAGTTACAAATACACCTACACTATCAATAAATTAAATAAACTACAAACATCTATCTAAAAATACAATTAAATTAACTAAACTAAATTACAAAAAAAAAAACACTAAATTACAAAAAATAAAAAAAGATTACAAGATTTTTAAGCTAATTACACCTATTCTAAGCCCCCTAATAAAATAATAAACCCCCAAAATAAAAAAAATTCCCTGCCCTATTCTAAATTAAACAAATTTCAAAGCTCTTTACCTTACCAGCCCTTAAAAGGGCCTTTTGTGGGGCATGCCCCAAAGAATTCAGCTCTTTTGCATACAAATACAATACCCCCCCCCATTACAACCCACCACCCACATACCCCTATTCTAAAACCACCCAAACCCCCCTTAAAAAAGCCTAACACTACCCCCCTGAAGATCTCCCTACCTTGTCTTCACCACACCGGGCCGAACTCCTGATCCGATCCGGGCGATGTCTTCCTCCAAGCGGCAAAGAAGAATTCTTCCTCCGGCGATGTCTTCCTCCAAGCGGCAAAGAAGAATTCTTCCTCCGGCGACGTCTTCCTCCAAGCGGCAGCAAAGTCTTCATTCTTCCGGCGGCATCTTCAATCTTCTTTCTTCGCTCCGCCGCTGCGGAGCATCCATCCCGGCCGACTACTGAACTTGGAATGAGGTACCTTTAAATGACGTCATACAAGATGGCGTCCGCCGAATTCCGATTGGCTGATAGGATTCTATCAGCCAATCGGAATTAATTTAAAAAAATCTGATTGGCTGATTGAATCAGCCAATCAGATTCAAGTTCAATCCGATTGGCTGATCCAATCAGCCAATCAGATTGAGCTCGCATTCTATTGGCTGATCGGAACAGCCAATAGAATGCGAGCTCAATCTGATTGGAGGAAGACGTCGCCGGAGGAAGAATTCTTCTTTGCCGCTTGGAGGAAGACATCTCCGGAGGAAGAATTCTTCTTTGCCGCTTGGAGGAAGACATCGCCCGGATCGGATCAGGAGTTCGGCCCGGTGTGGTGAAGACAAGGTAGGGAGATCTTCAGGGGGGTAGTGTTAGGCTTTTTTAAGGGGGGTTTGGGTGGTTTTAGAATAGGGGTATGTGGGTGGTGGGTTGTAATGGGGGGGGTATTGTATTTGTATGCAAAAGAGCTGAATTCTTTGGGGCTGGTAAGGTAAAGAGCTTTGAAATTTGTTTAATTTAGAATAGGGCAGGGAATTTTTTTTATTTTGGGGGTTTATTATTTTATTAGGGGGCTTAGAATAGGTGTAATTAGCTTAAAAATCTTGTAATCTTTTTTTATTTTTTGTAATTTAGTGTTTTGTTTTTTTTGTAATTTAGTTTAGTTAATTTAATTGTATTTTTAGATAGATGTTTGTAGTTTATTTAATTTATTGATAGTGTAGGTGTATTTGTAACTTAGGTTAGGATTTATTTTACAGGTAATTGGGTAATTATTTTAACTAGGTAGATATTAAATAGTTAATAACTATTTAATAGCTATTATACCTAGTTAAAATAATTAACAATTTACCTGTAAAATAAATATTAACCCTAACATAGCTACAATGTAATTATTAATTATATTGTAGCTATCTTAGGGTTTATTTTATAGGTAAGTATTTAGATTTAAATAGGAATATTTTAGTTTATAAATGAATTAGATTAATTTAATATAAATTTAGTTAGGGGTGTTAGGGTTAGATAGAGTTAATATAGTTAATATAAATACTATAGTAACTATATTAACCCTAATATAATTAGGGTTAATATAGTTAATATATATAATGTAATACCTATATTAACTATAATATACTTAGGGTTAACATAGATAATATAGCTGGCGGCGGGGTAGGTAGATTAAATTAGGGGTTAATCATTTTAATAGAGATGGCGGCGGTGTAAGGGGCTTACATTAGGGGTTAATAATATTAATATAGCTGGCGGCGGTATAGGGGGATTAGATTAGGGGTTAATAATTTTTATATAGGTGGCGGCGGTGTAAGGGGTCAGATTAGGGGATAGATAAGGTAGATGACAGCGGTGTAAGGGGTTCTAATTAGGGGATAGATAAGGTAGATGGCGGCGGTTTTAGGGGCTCACAGTAGGGGGTTAGTTTATGTAGATGGCGGCGGGGTCCGGGAGCGGCGGTTTAGGGGTTAATAACTTTATTAGGGATTTCGGGGGGGGGGATCGCGGTTGACAGGTAGATAGACATTGCGCATGCGTTAGGTGTTAGGTTTAGGTTTATTTTTTAGGTTTATTTTAGCAGATCGCGGTTGACAGGGAGATAGACATTGCGCATGCGTTAGGTGTTAGGTTTATTTTAGATGGTCGCGGTTGACAGGGAGATAGACATTGCGCATGCGTTAGGTGTTAGTTTTTTTTTTAGAAGATCGCGGTTGACAGGGAGATAGACATTGCGCATGCGTTAGGTGTTAGGTTTATTTTAGCTGCCAGTTTAGGGAGTTACGGGGCTCCAATAGTCAGCGTAAGGCTTCTTACGGCTGCTTTTAGTGGCGAGGTGAAAATGGAGTAAGTTTTCTCCATTTTCGCCACGTAAGTCCTTACGCTGCATATTGGATACCAAACTGCGCGGGTTTGGTATACCTGCCTATGGCCCAAAAAACTACGGGCGACGGCAGAAATATACGCGCGTAACTTCTAGGTTACGCCGTATATAGGATACCAAACCCGCGCAAATATTGGCGTTGCCGGCTTTTGCGGGCGACGATTTTTATCGGATCGACCCCCAGATGTGTTCAGCCAGTAGTGCAATGTTGTTACTTCAGAAATCGATAACAAGAGAATGAAGCAAGTTCAATAATAGAAGAAAAATGGAAAGTTGTTTGAAATTGCATGCTTTATCCGAATCATTAAATATTTTTGGGGGGTTTCCTGCCCCTTTAATCATGGTTTGAATTTAAATGTATTCAGTCAGCCACTTTTAAAAAAATATAACTGAAAATTAATTTAAAATTTTATCTAGTAGTTTTGAAAACAAAGTCTTCAACATCTAAAATGAACTGACTTTGTACTGCATAAAGTCATTTTAACCAAATTTGCATTGTTTCCAGTAAAGTACAATGTCACTAAAAATGTTCCAGCCAATCAGATCTCATTTTTTGTGATGTATCATAACAAACTGATTAAACCTGCCTTATTGTCCTTTAGTTAATATTAATGGTAGTGTACTCTTAGCAATGATGCATGATATACAGTCTCTCCAATGGTACATTTGATCCCCTAATAAATAATGGTTATTTCTATTACTTGAGAGCTGTCAATAAACACCTATCATTATATTTTTGAGTGGCAGCTGCTAAAGTCGTGAGAACCACACATTTTTGTGGCAGGGTAGTCACTGTGCAGTGATATTGATATCTGCTCCATTGGTATGGTTATTGTGTTGATGACTACCTTACAGAGACACAATTAGGTATTACTGTCATGACCATACCTGGGGTCTCTGCTCACAGCCAAATGTTCTGCCTGCAAGACACTGATGGGCTTTAGCTGCATTTAGGAAATTCTGGTTGCAATCATCCTCTACAGTCTGGCTTGTGTTTCATACCTGATTCTTCAGGTGTGTGCTCTTAGCAAATAGACTTCAAATGGTTGCTTCAGCTTCTGTTCTTTGCTCTGGCATTGTTGTTCAAATAGAGTCTGTTAATGCCTCTGTTCCCTTAATCTGACTTTGAAGATTTCCTATTGCTGACCTAGACTGTGTTTTTGAAATCTATTCTTGCTCATTCCCTGGTACTATTCATGACTGTCTTGTCATGCTGAACTTTTGCCCACCCTTGACCAAGTACTTGAATTCTGATTTTGTTCTTAGTTGTCATTGTTGACCTGTCTGGCCTGCCCCAGCCTGTTCTAGAGGTGCAAGTCTCTGTTGAGCCCAGAAATATAAGTTTCTGCCAAGTTCCAGTGTTCCCAGTCTGTAATTAGTTCTAGTGTTTCAGTCTTTGTCAAGCTCCAATGTTTCCTGCCTCTGCCAAGAGCTCCAGCAATCTCTGTTTCGGCCAAGCTCCAATGCTCTCTGTCTCTGCTGAGCAATGGCATCAGCGCTCCCTGTCTCTACCGAGAACCAGTGATCCCTGACTGTCTCTGATGAGCAACAATGCAAATTATCTTCAACTAGTCTTTGTGTAACCAGCCAATTCTTTCTGTTGCGATTTGTTAAAGTAATCTTTGTCTTCCAATGCCTAAGAAGAGTAAGCCTGTAAACAAGATGTCTATCCCATACCCTCTAAATTTCTTGAACTCTGAAACATCAGTAACCTCAGCACCACAGCTCCTTACACCAGACACCACTCAGCCGAGCATGACAATTACGGAATTTACTCATGTATGGCACTACTATTTACATCCTGAAACTGCTTATGATTTTCTTATTAACATTACATTAAACTAGACATGATGCTGACATTTACGTAAAACATTCTAAAAAATTTCAAATACTCATGCAAAGAGTGTTGTTAATAAGGACCATGATAAGCAATAATTGGGGGCGAGAGTCAATACATCCTGAAGAATAAATGTTTCAATTACATCCAATTCAAGGGCACAAGATTTCTACATAGACTTGTAGGGCAAATAAGGCAGATCATTGTGGTCCAGTACAGAGCCAAAAATGTGGAAATGTAATAAAATAGGCTTCATACAAGTAAGATAAAATCTAGTTAAATTATAGTAATGGTGCTTTTATATATACATTCATGTTTATGGACATATGATTTTATGATTGCAAAATTAATACTTAGTAAATTGGAAATATTAGTAAATACAGTGAATAAAAACTATTGTTAAATGCAAAACTACAAAAAATAAAATTGCCACTAAGTATGCTTATTCCAATCAACAGACCACATTTTCAGATTTCTACACAATTAGGGTTAGATAACAAGTGCAGCTTTAAATTATTACGCTCCCGCAAATGGATCAGCCAATAGGATTGATCTTCAATTCTATTGGCTGATCCAATCAGCCAATAGGATTTTTCCTACCTTAATACCGATTGACTGATAGGATTCTATCAGCCAATCAGAATTGAAGGGGCGCCATCTTGGATGACGTCACTTAAAGAAAGCTTTATTCTTCAGTCGCCGTCCGATGGAAGAGGATGCTCCGCGTCAGATGTCTCCAAGATGGACTCGCTCCGCTCCGGATGGAAGAAGATAGAAGATGCCGCCTGGATGAAGACTTCTGCCAGTCTGGATGTCCTCTTCTGGCCGGATCGGATGAAGACTTCTGCCGGTCTAGAGGAGGTCCACTTGTGCCCGGCTGGATGAAGACGGCTCAAGGTAGGGAGATCTTCAAGGGGTTAGTGTTAGGTTTTATTAAGGGGGGATTGGGTGGGTTTAAGAGTAGGGTTGGGTGTGTGGGTTGTGGATTGTAATGTTGGGGGGGTATTGTATTTTTTTTTACAAGTAAAAGAGCTGATTACTTTGGGGCAATGCCCTGCAAAAGACCCTTTTAAGGGCTATTTGTAATTTAGTATAGGGTAGGGAATTTTTTTATTTTGAGGGGGCTTTTTTATTTTGTTAGGGGGATTAGATTAGGTGTAATTAGTTTCAAATATCTGTAATTTTATTTTTATTTTCTGTAATTTAGTGTTTGTTGTTTTTCGTAATTTAGTTTATTTAATTGTAATTAATTGTATGTATTTTATGTAATTAATTTAATGATAGTGTAGTGTTAGGTGTAATTGTAACTTAGGTTAGGATTTATTTTACAGGTAAATTTGTACTTATTTTAGCTAGGTAGTTATAAAATAGTTAATAACTATTTAACCCCTTAATGACCAACGACGTGCAGGGTACGTCCTCCAAAAAAATGTCCTTAACGACCAAGGACGTACCCTGCACGCCGTTGGTCTTTGAAAGCAGTGGAAGCGATCCTGATCACTTCCAGCTGCTTTCATGTTATTGCAGTGATGCCTCGATATAGAGGCATCCTGCAATAACTTTTTTAAGCAGTCCGATGCAGAGAGAGCCACTCTGTGGCCCTCTCTGCATCGGCTATGATCGTTGGTGGGTGGGAGCGTGTCCAGGGAGGCCATCAGTAGAGGAGGGGGGCGGGATCGCGTGTGCGCGCGCGTGCGCGTGCACGGGCGCGTGTGCGCGCGTGCACGGGCGCGTGTGCGCGTGCACAGGAGCGTGCACGGGAGCGTGCGCGCGTGTGCACGTGTGAAACTGCCAAAAAAATAAATTGAAGTGGAAGAGGCACAAGGTGGGACTCAGTGGGAGAGAGGGTGGGAATAAAAAATATTAATGATCTGGGAGAGGGTGGGGGGTTGGGTGTTAAGGGGGGTAAGCTACACTACAGAAAATCTTAAAATAAACTTTTGATTTCAAACTGGGTACTGGCAGACAGCTGCCAGTACCCACAATGGTGCACAATAAGGCAGAGGAGGGGGGTAGAGAGCTGTTTGGGTGGGATCAGGGAGGTTGGGGCTAAGGGGGGGGGGGTCCTACACAGCAGAATTATTTTATTTTTTTAAACAAAAAAAAAACAAAACTTTTATTTTAGTACTGGCAGACTTTCTGCCAGTACTTAAGATGGCGGGGACAATTGTGGGGTGGGGGAGGGAAGACAGCTGTTTGGGAGGGATCAGGGGGTGTGATGTGTCAGGTGGGAGGCTGATCTCTACACTAAAGCTAAAATTAACCCTGCAAGCTCCTTATAAGCTACCTAATTAACCCCTTCACTGCTAGCCATAATACACGTGTGATGCGCAGCAGCATTTAGCGGCCTTCTAATTACCAAAAAGCAACGCCAAAGTCATATATGTCTGCTATTTCTGAACAAAGGGGATCCTAGAGAAGCATTTACAACCATGTGTGCCATAATTGCACAAGCTGTTAGTAAATAATTTCAGTGAGAAACATATAATTGTGAAAAATGTAGCTTTTTTTTCAATTTGATCGCATTTGGCGGTGAAATGGTGGCATGAAATATACCAAAATGTGCCTAGATCAATACTTGGGGTTGTCTACTGCACTACACTAAAGCTAAAATTAACCCTACAAGCTCCCTACATGCTCCCTAACTAACCCCTTCACTGCTGGGCATAATACACGTGTGGTGCACAGTGGCATTCAGCGGCCTTCTAATTACCAAAAAGCAACGCCAAAGCCATATATGTCTGCTATTTCTGAACAAAGGGGATCCCAGAGAAGCATTTACAACCATTTATGCCATAATTGCACAAGTTGTTTGTAAATAATTTCAGTGAGAAACCTAAAGTTTGTGAAAAAATTTGTGAAAAAGTGAACGATTTTTTTTATTTGATGGCATTTGGCGGTGAAATGGTGGCATCAAATATACCAAAATGGGCCTAGATCAATACTTTGGGATGTCTTCTAAAAAAAAATATATACATGTCAAGGGATATTCAGGGATTCCTGAAAGATATCAGTGTCCCAATGTAACTAGCGCTAATTTTGAAAAAAAGTGGTTTGGAAATAGCAAAGTGCTACTTGTATTTATTGCCCTATAACTTGCAAAAAAAGCAAAGAAGATGTAAACATTGGGTATTTCTAAACTCTGGCCAAAATTTAGAAACTATTTAGCATGGAAGTTTTTTGGTGGTTGTAGATGTGTAACAGATTTTGGGGATCAATGTTAGAAAAAGTGTGTTTTTTCCATTTTTTTCCTCATATTTTATAATTTTTTTATAGTAAATTATAAGATATGATGAAAATAATGGTATCTTTAGAAAGTCCATTTAATGGCGAGAAAAACGATATATAATATGTGTGGGTACAGTAAATAAGTAAGAGGAAAATTACAGCTAAACACAAACACCGCAAAAATGTAAAAATAGCCTTGGTCCCAAACGGACAGAAAATGGAAAAGTGCTGTGGTCATTAAGGGGTTAATAACTATTGTACATAGCTAAAATAAATACAAACTTGCCTGTAAAATAAAAATAAACCCTGAGTTAGCTACAATGTAACTATTAGTTATATTGTAGCTATCTTAGGGTTTATTTTACAGGTAAGTATTTAGTTTTAAATAGGAATAATTTATTTAGATGTATTTAAATTATATTTCAGTTAGGGGGGGTTAGGTTTAGACTTAGGTTTAGGGGTTAATAATACATTTAATATAGTAGCGGCGACATTGGGGGAGGCAGATTAGGGGTTAATAAATGTAGTTAGGTGTCAGCGATGTTAGAGACGGCAGATTAGGGGTTAATAAAATGTAACTAGTGTTTGCGAGGCGGGAGTGTGGCGGTTTACGGGTTAATACATTTATTACAGTGGCGACGATGTCCGGTCGGCAGATTAGGGGGTTAAATAATTTTATTATAGTGTTTGCGATGTGGGCTGGGGGCTCGGTTTAGGGGTTAATAGGTAGATTATGGGTGTTAGTGTACTTTTTAGCACTTTAGTTAAGAGTTTTATGTTACGGCGTTAGCCCATAAAACTCTTAACTACTGACTTTAAAATGCGGTAGGAGTCTTGGAGGTAGAGGCTGTACCGCTCACTTTTTCAAGCGATCGTAATAGGAAAATCCCATTAAAAAGATAGGATACGCAATTGACGTAAGGGGATTTGTGGTATGCTAAAATCGCGGAAAAAAAGTGAGCGGTACACCTGTACCTGCCAGACTCGTAATACCAGCGGGCATTAAAAAGCAGCATTGGGACCCCTCAACACTGCTTTTTAAGGTTAACGCAAGACTCATAATCTAGGTGTATGTAAATCCAATCTCCGTACTTGTGATGAAAAAGATAGCAATGTGTGTATCCTATGAGATTTGTTGCAGGATCCTAACAGATGGGACAGAGTAACTGTACAACACTGTATATACATATTAGTACACTTTTTAACTCTATGATTACCTGTATCTAAGCCCCTACAGACTGCCCCTTATCTTATTGCTTTGCAGAAACTTGAATTTTAGCCAATTAGTGTTGGTTCTTATATAACCATTATTATTCTCCAAGGGAGATAGAGACATATATGGCACACATGAACTAGCACTGCCTGAATGTTTTGAAAGATACCAAGAGAACAATGAAAAATTGATAATAGGAGTAAATTAGAAAATTGCATGAATCTATATGAATCATGAAAGAAAAAATTGGAGAAGAAAGAAAAATTTACCCTGCATGGTTATAATGACCCAACCTGTTTATTATAGTCATTTTTTGTTTTACTTGAATAAAAGAAAGAGCAATTTGCTTACTAGCAATGATACAGAAGCATGCAAGGTAAGACACAAGGTAAAAAGCATGAATGACATTGGTACAAACCAAACATCTATCCTTAATGGCATTAATTTGCCTCAAACCTGTCAAAAGTAAAAGAGTGACAGAGGATATATGTCATGAGCCCTTACAAGGAATGCTGAATAAACATTTATTATGCCCATGAACCATTGAGTAGGAGGAATAGTTTCCAGTAAAGATGTTTATTTGGGCTGATTTTGCTGATTCGTCAAGTTCTCCAACAGCCAAATGCATTATTGAGCCAAATAGACAAATGATTGTTTGATGAAATTGATTTGTTCATTCGTTTGTGCCATTTGGTGTCAAAAAAAGTGCAGGAAGGGGGCGGGGGAACCTCTTTGTTTGTAATGATGCACAGAGGGTCTAGCCATTCATATGTCTTATCCTTCCATAGTAATACTAATGACTGATGTTAGGGACAGCCAGTCAGGCTGAATGTTGAATTTTTGTCCAGTCAAGCTTTAAGCTAGCATAGAGTTTTGGGAGAATAGAGGAGGATCAGACATTTGTAAACACTTTGATTAGAGCTATTGGGACATGCAGCTGTGTGACTTCTGTGACTTCTGTGCCTCTGTGATCTAGTCATTGACTCAAATTCAATCAGAGAGTTGTATGTTCTGTTTATAGCCCGTGCACATGTCAAGTTTGTAGTTTCTGTAATGAGCTTCCATAGCAACATCATACTTTCATTAGACCTCATATCAAAACCCTAGACCAGAGCTTTCCAAACTTTTCATGTTGGTGACACACTTGTTAGACCTACATCATTTCGTGACACAGTAATTTAGTTGTACCAGCAAACAGGACGTTAAACTAACTTGCTTTTAGAGATATGGACACATACATAAATTTTATAATAATGAAATGTATTTACAAGTAACAGTATGTATGCGCAAGAATGGGAAAAAAGTTTAATAACACCAATAACTACTTACTATTTTAATGGGATGTATGAGGTTAATGGGATGAACAGTTTCTGAATATTTGGTGGAATATTATATAAAGACACTCGCATTTCATCATCAAGCATTTTTAAGCTTCCACTTCCTATCCATATATCAAGAGCAGGAGCAGCATTGCACTACTGGGAGCTAGCTGCAAAAAACCCCCACTGACTTCAGCTCAGCGTTTAAGCTGTCGCCCTCAGAGCTCGGTGAGTCCGATTAACTACTGCCCGCACTGCATACACACTGCTGTCCCACTCACTGACTACACATGCAGTCACGAGCCGATTAAGGAGGCTACACATGCAGTCAGGAGCCAATGTGCTGCCAATGGGAATAGTTTCAGTTCCCACTGAGCTGCGCCAATAGGTTAAGATGATCTGTGTCCCCCTAGGTATCAATCACGTGTCAACCATGTGATATGCGTAGCAGGCAGGTGGAAAGTCAGAAACCCAAAAAAATTTAAAAAACAAATTTGTGCTGAAGCAGGGACACACCTACACACTGCTGCCGACACACAGTTTGGAAAGCACTGCCCTAGACCAACTGTTCTATAAACATATCAGTCCTTAGATCAGACATCTGGCTCTGCATCCAATCTGCCAGCCCAATACACACAACAGACCTCAGACCAGAACCCTGGACCTGTAGCCTCAAACCCACATTAAGTCTCAGTTCAAACAACTTACCCACAACCTCATATTTAAAGTGGCATTCCAGTCAAAACTGGAATCTACATGGGTTAATTTCAGTTTTGAATAGAAGCATTTTTGTTATATACATGTATTAGCAAAAATGCTTCTAATTAAAGCTATAGCTGTTTCAAAAGTGTATTTAAGTATGCACCGTGTACCAGCATTTTAAACACAACAGTTGCTCAGAGAGCCTAAGGTGCTTGTACCAACTGGTAATGACTCAATTGGTTAACTGCTGACTTGATACAAGCCCCACTGATGCTCTAAACAACTGCTATATTTGAAATGATGTCACTGTAAATATCTAGCTATGCTTCCTTCACATGCATGTACAGAAACATTTTTTAACACTTAAAAAGTAATAACTTTTACTGCAGGCATTTTTGTCAATACATGTATAATGCAAATATGTTTCTAGTCAAAGATGTAGTCAATCTATGTGCATTTAAATTTTGACTGGAATACCCCTTTAATTGAGAACTCAAATTAGAACTCTGTCCTGTAACCTTATACCCACATTGGTTCTCATATATCAAATCAGAGCTCAGAAGAGACCACTCTGTCAGCGCTTTAAATAAATATGAATTGCATGAAAAGCTTGACTCTGCAACTCTTCTGTCTGCCCCATATACAAATCAGAGATGATAACAGACCCTGGGGTCAGACCTTGTAACAGATTAGCAATTCTGCAAAATAAAGGTAAGTCTTTTAATACAGAACCTCAACTGCTGAGTATATAAATTATGGTTTGTTGCAGTCTGAATCCTGAAGCTTAACATCAATTACTCCCATGAGTAATGTTAAACTTCCAGGGCTCAGGGAGCGGTTGTATTTTGGTATTGATTTATGTTATGATAAGCACTAAAAGTCACAACAGTAATTAACATAAACGATAACCACAGATAATAGGACATGCTAGAGGTAAGAGGTGATCACAACATAAAGTATACCTTAGGTCCTGCTTATGTTATCTTATAGGAACATAGAAACAAATCTGCAGGTTGGAGTATAAGCTGAAGGTCAAGACCGTAATGTCTTAGAGGCTCCATTTACCTTCCATATACCATTAAACTATGACCCACTCCTCGACTGCCCACCATTTACCTTGCCCTTGCCATTATGGCAACCTGAAATAATGACACTAACACAGGAGTTTGGCTAAATATGGAAACGTCAAATTTAATAATTTAATTAAATTTCTCATTGGGTAATAACTTACCCCAAAATCAACACAACAACTCAAAATGCACCAGCATTTGCACAACCTGAACTTGGATCCCACATGTCAGGGGGGGGAGACCACAAACCCCCCCCTGTGGCAGGACAGGAGGGGGAGGAGAGAACCTGCAGCATATACCAGCCATTAGCTAGACCACCGAATCACGACTTAGGATGGGTATGCTACAGGATCCCCTCCACCCCTCGCATGCCCCGCCTACATGCCAGATCCCAATTTCACCGCAACATCTACAAAACTTTTTTAGCATTTATAGCTGCCTGTTTCATCTTAACGCCTTCGACTAGCTTAGACCACTCGAGTCACCCACTAGCTTCCAGCAGGAGCTTCTTTCATTCCCTTTATTAGGGGGCACGGGCGGTCTTACTGCAATCCAACTAAGTAGCTAACATCGTGCACATAACCGTGCCAAATTTCTTCAACATCTCTGGTTGTGACCTCTCCGCGTAGTTGTCTCTACTTGCTTGTTTGAATCTAGGGAGGGTGGGAGGGAAACAAAAAAGATTAGTAATGATCCATTTCCTGTTGTCCTAACTATATATACCCTTTCCCCACCCCCTCTTATCTGCTATCCTTGTAACCCTCCTCCAACTCTTATCTATCTCTTTCCCTATTCTTTTTCTAAATCCTAACCCCCTTTTCTCCCCCCCCCCCCCCATTCCGGTTAGGAGCCCAGCCCTTAGGCCACTCCAGTCATAGGCATTCCTTTTGCTCATTTAGTTTTCAATGTGAAAAGGTAGGAACTAGTGTACCTAGCAAGCAGTATAACTGACAGGTTGAACACACACAAATCTGACTTGTTAAGAAAGATTATGATTATGCAGGCAAGTAATGTAAACTTAAGTGTAGAACACGGTATATCTTACTGTGAGTGTGAGAGCCGGGGAAGATTCCTCTAACAGCGAGATGAGCATGTGGAGCTGGAGCGGCTTGAACTGATGCTTCAGCGTGTGACGTCACCACTGCGTGGAGGAGCTCTGAGTAAACAGCTGTTCGTCAGAGACTTGGACGGAGGATTCCTTCGGTTAGTGGAAGGCACTGCAGAGGATCCGAATGGAGGCTACTTGGAAGTGGTTAGAAGGCGATATCAGACTGATATCCCTGGAAAGGTAGTTAGGCTTAGGAACTCCAGAAGTAGTTTCAGGCACAATACCAAGTATTGATGTGAGAAACTGGACAAGCTTTATACGGGAACTTGTATGGAGGGACCTGCCCATTTAAAGGGGAAGCGTATGAATAGTGATTACAGGATCTGACATGACAGCCCTATACACAAATCACACATCTTGCCTTGCAACCCCAATGTCAGTCCCATATCCACATCTGGCCTCAACCTGATACCCAATACAGATTTCAGGTTAAACTGCTTGAACTACAGCCCCATACCCTTATCAAGCTCTCAGATCCGACTCATGAGCCTGCAGGTAATAGACACATCAGATCTTACAACAGACCCTTGACCCCACAAACGCCTACAAAAATAAGACCACAGATCAGTACCCAGGCCCTAAAACCATTTTTCAAACCTTATACCCTAGGGTCAGCCTCATACCCAAATCCAACCGCCTGACAAAGCAGCCCTGTATCCAAATAAGATCTCAAATCAGACCATTGACCCTGCCAAATCATACACACATGTACTCATACTTCCCATCCTACAAGCTCATGCCAAAATGAGGCCTAAGGTCAATTTCCTGACTTTGCAGTCCCTCAGCCCCATAAACAAATAAGATATCACACCAGAACTCTGCCCATGCAACTTCTTGGACTTCCCCATACCCAAATCATATCTCAGATCATTCCACAGGGAAATAACCATAGGGGTCTCAGAGCAGAGGTCTCAGCTGAAACCAGACCCCAAAACAGGAGTAACTCCCCTGCAAAACAAGTTCACAGTGTAAGGAAAGTGTATGGATTGCCTTTACAAATATGATGGCAGAGTCTTCAACATGGCCACCACTGTATTGCTGTAGAGAAAAAAAACTGCCACCACATTTGTGCACAAAGGCTGTGCTAGTGCATATCATCTGGCACAGGCTTACCTACAGGATGACTCACAGTAACGGAGAAAAATCTCCAATCTGTGGAATATCCTATTAGGAGTTTGTGTTGCTTTGGGAAAGGTATGCTGTTCAAATGAGGGGCCATATAACAGATTTTGCCCTAGGGCCAAATAAGATCCAGTTAAGGCCTGGTAAACCCTATAACCAAGTTATACCCCTCTTGCCTTCAAACCACTGTGTCAGCCCCATACTTCATCAGACCCCTGATCCTGCAACATCATAACTGCAATAGGCCTCAAAATGGATTAGCCAAGAACAAAATGTAGCTTGAGGTGTTCACCTTCCCGTTTCCTTTCTTTCTCCCACATTAATAATACTCTTTTTTTTCATTTTCATCTTGTTTTTAGGATCTTACTCATAGAAATAAAAAATGAAGGACCAGATTACAAGTGGAGCAGTATTTACCAATCCTGCTCTCACTCTAACTCCACTAGAAGTAAGCTTTGTGTGTGCATCAGGTAGCTCTCATTTTGCAAGTGGAAAGTAAAAAGTTTTCGCTTGCATGCTAGGCTGATGCACGCAAAAAACCTGTTAGAATCTCACGACCAGATTAATGTATTACCCCATAGAAGTCAATTGAGCAATAAAAGTGGTAAATAAAAACCCTTAGCCCGATTGCATGTTCTCAAGTACCCTAACCCAAGATGAAATTATTATTTCACATTCCAATGTTTTTCACATAGCAGAAAAAGTTATATTTATTCATATAAAGATTTCACTACAATGCTCCTTTTTCTCTTATTACTTTTGCACCTCACACAATGTTCCTGGCCCTCAAATCCCTCAGTCTGCCCCATACCCAAATCAGACCACAGATCAGATACCAGGGTAAGCCCTATCTAAATCACAGTTCCTAGTTTTGCAACCCTCAATCAGAGAGGTTATCTTTGTTCCTTTGCCAATTAGAGACAGATATAAATTATCCCTAGCATATATCAAATAATCATTGTGCAATATGTAAGAAGGTCAAGATTATGAAGGTATACGCTGTTTAGATTTCAAATACAGGAGAAACTGGAATAATTAATTAAAAAAATTCAATTACAAAGTTTATTTTTAACTATACACAATTAAGGATATAAAACAATGATGCTGAGGATACAAGTAAAGTAGGTTCCCTAGAATGCTCCTCAGGGCCACACCCGTCATCATCATCCAACACAGGAGACAGAGGAGGAAGACTTTGAAGAGGGAAAGGATTTGGAGACCAAGGGGCCGATTTATCATCCTCCGAATGCTGCCTAATGCAACATGAGTTAAGAAGCATCGGTCTTAAGACCGCTGCTCCTTAACTCATACACCACCTCTGAGGCGGCGTACAGCAATCAGCCCGATCGGATACGATCGGTTGATTAACACCCCCTTCTAGCTGCCGATTGGCTGGGAATCTGCAGGGGGAGGCATTGCACAAGCAGTTCACCAGAACTGTTTATGCAATGTTAAATGCCGACAGCATATGCTGTCGGCATTCAGCAAAATTGGGCAGACATGATTGCTACAGCGGATCATGTCCGTCCGACACTTAATAAATCAGCCACCTAGGCTTAAGAAGTTAAAGGGACAGTCAACACAAAAATTGTTATTGTTTAAAAAAGATAGATAATGGCTTTATTACCCATTACCCAGCTTTGCACAAAAAAACATGGTTATATTTACATACTTTATAACCTTTAAACATCTAAATTTCTGTCTGTTTCTAAGTCCCAAAAGACAGCCCCATGATCACATGCCTTTGTATTTGTTTTTCACATCAGGGGAAGCGAGTTCATGTGAGCCATATAGATAACATTGCGCTGACGCCCGTAGATTCTTATAACACAGCACTAATTGGCTTAAATCCAAGTCAATAGATAAAGTCATGTGATCAGGGGGCAGTCAGAAGATGCTTAAATACAAGGTAATACTAATCACAGAGGTAAAAAGTTTATTAATATATAACCATGTTTTCTTTGCAAAACTGGGGAATGGGTAATAAAGGGATTATCTATCTTTTAAAAAAATAATAAAAAAAATGACTGTCCCTTTAAGTATGCAATACTGGAGGAATCTTGAGAGATAAAGGAAGAGCAAGATGAACTAGTCCAGGATTAACTGTGTGATGCAATAAAGGCCAAATCTTCACAGAAGGACAGGGCAAGTGTAAATATGTTGTAGACAGCTAGGCCTTATCACCACAAGCATAGACAGGATCAACAGTACTTATCAGATTGAGTCTTCTAGCAATCCATAGCTGATTTGCTCAGACGATGTCATACCAAAGAGTAGACGCAACTTCTACAGAAGCAATGCTTGCAGAAAAGGCCTTTCAATGAAAGGTTACCGATTTCATGCCCATGTGGTTTCTAAAAAATGTACTATACTCTCAGGGAATAGTAGTGTATTTGGCTATAGCGAATATCATCATCTGCCACTGTAAAAGTTTCCAAAAGCTCTATATCAAAAGTAGGGATGAGCGAATGTTTCGCAACATTCGAAAAACGGCATGAATTTTAACTCATTCGTTCGTTTAAATCGAATTTTGAATGTATACATAACATTCTAACATTCGATTTTCGAATGTTCGGTTTCGAATTTTATGATTACATTCGAAAATATTATTTTCGAAAAATTTGAATTTAGATTGTAATAGTATTTCTAATGTTTTTTCTTTAAATGTAATATTCGAATTATGCAATATTCGAATTCGAAAAATTCAAATTTATATGTTTGTAATAGTATTTCTAATGCTTTCTTTAAATGTAATATTCAAATTATGCAATATTCTATATAGAAACATTCAAAGTGATATATTTGTATCTACTATTAATCAATTTACTAGATTCCCGCCCTACAACATGAACTATTGAACTTCTAAATAGTATTTATTAAATAGAATGTTAAATTCGAAATTTCGTATGTGGACATTCGATATAATTATAAACATTAGAATTTGAAAGTGACATTCGAAAACTGTAAATAAGATTAGATTATAGAATTTTTAAGAATATTCGTTCTTATCAACATTCGGATTTATAATTTGAATTTCGGTAATAACATTCGTTCTACATTCGAAATTCGAAAATTTACACATTCGCCCATCCCTAATCAAAAGTCTGTAAAGGAAACATCTTTTTAAGTTTAGAGGACAGTATAAAAGAGAAAATCAGGCTTGTTTCACTCTCTGAAAATTATTTTATTAAGAGCCTCAGAAAAAAGGGAAAAAACACCTTTTAAAAAATTTAAAAATCAAATCTAATTGTTTGGAAGCTTTTCCTCAGAGTATTTAGGGACAACTTTCAGTATGCTCCATTAAACAATACGCAAACAAACAAATAAAATAAAGGCAAATACAATTTGTTGTGCATTTTTTTTACTGTAAATACATGTAAAAACTGTAAATAAAATGTTTTAAAACAATGTAACTGGGACCTTATAGATAAAGTCAGAGACATATGAGACAGGCAGCCTTGGACAATAAGTATTAAAGGGAAACCCTTCTTGTGTAATAAAACAAATAATAATAAAGCACAGCATAAACAACATTTTATATGACCATAGATTTATTAAGGCCAGAGCTTCATATAGTCTATATGATCTAGATAAAAGGTACCAAAATCTTGGTCCATCTATAGGAGTGCCAATTGTCATCTATTTTTAGCATGTTTAAAATTAAGAACATTTATCAGCTACTTTATTGACAGCCCTAAAGATAGACAGTCTTGTACTTCAATATCTTATATTTTTAATACAATAAATATTAACCTTAATAACCAGCCCCATGGTGCTAACCATTTGCCCATAAGGTAGATAGTCATCTTGGTTGAACAAAACAGCAGGAATCTAAGAAATGAAAGTGCCATTCTCCCCTCAACTGCACATTTAAAAGATACTCAGAATTCTAAGTGGGTATAGAATTTGCTTTTTCAGTCTAGGCCATAGTGTCAGCATAAAGGCCTCTTGTTTCTTCATGAAGGAGGCCGTTCTGTCTTGTATATCACGTGGGACATCAATTTGTTCATAAAGTAATTGTTGCAACAATGAATGTTTTACCTTTGCTAAAATTGGGACTCTCCTATCTAACCATACTTGAAAAATGAGTCTTATAGCTAACAACACAATATTTTGGATGAAAAGTTTTTTAAATTTTGGCACATGCTCTATCTGAAGGCGCACAATCACTTTAGGTGAGAGCATCACCCGAGAATAATATACACTCATTCCCAAAAATGTATACAGTCTAGACCATCCCTAGATATGGAGAATATCTGCCTCTGCTGAAGAACATTTTGGGTACCTCCCTGAGGATATGAGACTCCACTTATAAAAAAGCTTAGGCATAATGTATGCGTTCTGGAGAAGTTTAGTATGAGCTTCTCTAATGTCTGTAAATAGAGTAGCCTTTCTAGCCTTTTGTATATATTTTCATACAGCTTTTCTGTCCATATTTGGCTAATGTGTTAATATTAGGCCATTAGTTACTTCTAAAAGAAATTAAAACAATGATGCTGAGGATACAAGTAAAGTAGGTTCCCTAGAATGCTCCTCAGGGCCACACCCGTCATCATCATCCAACACAGGAGACAGAGGAGGAAGACTTTGAAGAGGGAAAGGATTTGGAGACCAAGGGGCCGATTTATCATCCTCCGAATGCTGCCTAATGCAACATGAGTTAAGAAGCATCGGTCTTAAGACCGCTGCTCCTTAACTCATACACCACCTCTGAGGCGGCGTACAGCAATCAGCCCGATCGGATACGATCGGTTGATTAACACCCCCTTCTAGCTGCCGATTGGCTGGGAATCTGCAGGGGGAGGCATTGCACAAGCAGTTCACCAGAACTGTTTATGCAATGTTAAATGCCGACAGCATATGCTGTCGGCATTCAGCAAAATTGGGCAGACATGATTGCTACAGCGGATCATGTCCGTCCGACACTTAATAAATCAGCCACCTAGGCTTAAGAAGTTAAAGGGACAGTCAACACAAAAATTGTTATTGTTTAAAAAAGATAGATAATGGCTTTATTACCCATTACCCAGCTTTGCACAAAAAAACATGGTTATATTTACATACTTTATAACCTTTAAACATCTAAATTTCTGTCTGTTTCTAAGTCCCAAAAGACAGCCCCATGATCACATGCCTTTGTATTTGTTTTTCACATCAGGGGAAGCGAGTTCATGTGAGCCATATAGATAACATTGCGCTGACGCCCGTAGATTCTTATAACACAGCACTAATTGGCTTAAATCCGAGTCAATAGATAAAGTCATATGATCAGGGGGCAGTCAGAAGATGCTTAAATACAAGGTAATACTAATCACAGAGGTAAAAAGTTTATTAATATATAACCATGTTTTCTTTGCAAAACTGGGGAATGGGTAATAAAGGGATTATCTATCTTTTAAAATAATAATAAAAAAAATGACTGTCCCTTTAAGTATGCAATACTGGAGGAATCTTGAGAGATAAAGGAAGAGCAAGATGAACTAGTCTAGGATTAACTGTGTGATGCAATAAAGGCCAAATCTTCACAGAAGGACAGGGCAAGTGTAAATATGTTGTAGACAGCTAGGCCTTATCACCACAAGCATAGACAGGATCAACAGTACTTATCAGATTGAGTCTTCTAGCAATCCATAGCTGATTTGCTCAGACGATGTCATACCAAAGAGTAGACGCAACTTCTACAGAAGCAATGCTTGCAGAAAAGGCCTTTCAATGAAAGGTTACCGATTTCATGCCCATGTGGTTTCTAAAAAATGTACTATGCTCTCAGGGAATAGTAGTGTATTTGGCTATAGCGAATATCATCATCTGCCACTGTAAAAGTTTCCAAAAGCTCTATATCAAAAGTAGGGATGAGCGAATGTTTCGCAACATTCGAAAAACGGCATGAATTTTAACTCATTCGTTCGTTTAAATCGAATTTTGAATGTATACATAACATTCTAACATTCGATTTTCGAATGTTCGGTTTCGAATTTTATGATTACATTCGAAAATATTATTTTCGAAAAATTTGAATTTAGATTGTAATAGTATTTCTAATGTTTTTTCTTTAAATGTAATATTCGAATTATGCAATATTCGAATTCGAAAAATTCAAATTTATATGTTTGTAATAGTATTTCTAATGCTTTCTTTAAATGTAATATTCAAATTATGCAATATTCTATATAGAAACATTCAAAGTGATATATTTGTATCTACTATTAATCAATTTACTAGATTCCCGCCCTACAACATGAACTATTGAACTTCTAAATAGTATTTATTAAATAGAATGTTAAATTCGAAATTTCGTATGTGGACATTCGATATAATTATAAACATTAGAATTTGAAAGTGACATTCGAAAACTGTAAATAAGATTAGATTATAGAATTTTTAAGAATATTCGTTCTTATCAACATTCGGATTTATAATTTGAATTTCGGTAATAACATTCGTTCTACATTCGAAATTCGAAAATTTACACATTCGCCCATCCCTAATCAAAAGTCTGTAAAGGAAACATCTTTTTAAGTTTAGAGGACAGTATAAAAGAGAAAATCAGGCTTGTTTCACTCTCTGAAAATTATTTTATTAAGAGCCTCAGAAAAAAGGGAAAAAACACCTTTTAAAAAATTTAAAAATCAAATCTAATTGTTTGGAAGCTTTTCCTCAGAGTATTTAGGGACAACTTTCAGTATGCTCCATTAAACAATACGCAAACAAACAAATAAAATAAAGGCAAATACAATTTGTTGTGCATTTTTTTTACTGTAAATACATGTAAAAACTGTAAATAAAATGTTTTAAAACAATGTAACTGGGACCTTATAGATAAAGTCAGAGACATATGAGACAGGCAGCCTTGGACAATAAGTATTAAAGGGAAACCCTTCTTGTGTAATAAAACAAATAATAATAAAGCACAGCATAAACATCTAGCCCAGCATAATATTTAATTTAAAAATATCTTACCCTTCAGTAATAAGATATTTGAAAAATGGCCGGTGCACTAAAAAAAAAAAAAGGTGCATTTAAGGAATTAAATTTATAAAAAAAGAAGGCAATAGCCCAGTTACTAACTATAGCTACTGTGCTAAGTCAGTATACAAAAAACATACAATACTCAAAGAACCCCCCCCCCCCAACATTGCCAAACAGTTAAATCCAAGGTTACATTGAGATGTAACCAGGTGAATTAGATGTATAGTAAATAGCAGCTACATAATAAAGTTTCCACAACTACTAGACTAATTACAAAAACTCCAAGTAATAATGACGGAATTAGCATGTTATATGTGTATGTCTCCTGGATACCTCTAAATTGATGTACCAAATAATAGCCTTTGGGCTATGTGAGTGCAAGAAATGGCTTCACTTATCTCAGATCCATCCACTCTACCGTGCATACTGGCTGCAGAAAAGGCTGCTTCCAGTAGAGAGTCAAAGCTGTGTGCAGGTAACTCCAAAGGATCTATGTGGGGATTATATTGACGACCCAACAGAAGGAGGCTAAGGGACTGGACCCCTCAACATCTGTGGCATGCCTGTGAACGCATCACTGGGTGTAATTGTGCCACTGCCCAATACTCCAATATCCCACCTGTCTCTCAGGAGCAGCTCTCTGATGGCAAAATGTACCCCAAATTGAAGATTCTGAAGCACATACATTCTTCCCCTTCCTCCTGTGGAGGAAAAGAAAAGACTAGAATACCAGAGAGTTGTGAGGGATTAAGTGCTCTTAGAGGTCTGAGAGTCTTTGCCTCCTTCTAGTGGCCAGTAGTTGAATCCCAGGAGTAATGACTCATGGACTCTTACCACCTTAGGAAGAAATATTGTTAAGGAAATGTTGAAAAGTGTCCGGGTCATTAAACATAGTCAAATACTCAAAATGTACAATGGGACCATAAAGCAATTTTTCATTCATCCACTTTTTTTTAAAACTTAATTTATACAGTTGACATTACAAATGATTAACAAATAGGTAACATAACAATGAGTGGACTGCAGATTATTTTATATGACCATAGATTTATTAAGGCCAGAGCTTCATATAGTCTATATGATCTAGATAAAAGGTACCAAAATCTTGGTCCATCTATAGGAGTGCCAATTGTCATCTATTTTTAGCATGTTTAAAATTAAGAACATTTATCAGCTACTTTATTGACAGCCCTAAAGATAGACAGTCTTGTACTTCAATATCTTATATTTTTAATACAATAAATATTAACCTTAATAACCAGCCCCATGGTGCTAACCATTTGCCCATAAGGTAGATAGTCATCTTGGTTGAACAAAACAGCAGGAATCTAAGAAATGAAAGTGCCATTCTCCCCTCAACTGCACATTTAAAAGATACTCAGAATTCTAAGTGGGTATAGAATTTGCTTTTTCAGTCTAGGCCATAGTGTCAGCATAAAGGCCTCTTGTTTCTTCATGAAGGAGGCCGTTCTGTCTTGTATATCACGTGGGACATCAATTTGTTCATAAAGTAATTGTTGCAACAATGAATGTTTTACCTTTGCTAAAATTGGGACTCTCCTATCTAACCATACTTGAAAAATGAGTCTTATAGCTAACAACACAATATTTTGGATGAAAAGTTTTTTAAATTTTGGCACATGCTCTATCTGAAGGCGCACAATCACTTTAGGTGAGAGCATCACCCGAGAATAATATACACTCATTCCCAAAAATGTATACAGTCTAGACCATCCCTAGATATGGAGAATATCTGCCTCTGCTGAAGAACATTTTGGGTACCTCCCTGAGGATATGAGACTCCACTTATAAAAAAGCTTAGGCATAATGTATGCGTTCTGGAGAAGTTTAGTATGAGCTTCTCTAATGTCTGTAAATAGAGTAGCCTTTCTAGCCTTTTGTATATATTTTCATACAGCTTTTCTGTCCATATTTGGCTAATGTGTTAATATTAGGCCATTAGTTACTTCTAAAAGAAATTTGTATATTGGAGAAATTGAGGTTAAACCATTTTTAGCCAGGACAATCATTCTGTAGATACTATTTTTAGCTGCCGGTAAAGACTGTGTTCTAATTAACCTATTAACATAATGCCTCATTTGAAGATACACAAAATGATGTGAATGTGGTATGCCAAATTGCTCTTGTAAATCCCTAAATGTACATATTGAGGTGTTATCCTCTGTCAAGACCTGTGAAACAAAGCATAATCCTAACCTTTTCCATATTCTAAATACCTTAGTAGTGAATCCTGCTAGGAAGTCTGTATTCCCTTAGAGATGGAGATATTTAGTAACCTCACTTGTGACTCCCACCCTTCTGTAGATATTGTGCCAAGCTTGCAATGGCGTACTCAGTAATGATTACCTCCTGACCTTGGATTCAGCCTGTAGTGATGCCACTTGCATCCATTCATCTACTTTTAAAATCTGAACTAGATGATAAGCCATATAAAGATCAAGTTTAGTAAATATTATAGCATGCTTCACTCAATCAAAAAGTATGGGAATTAAACACAGGAAACAGGAATGTCAGGTAACTGTTACAGGGAACCATAATAGTCAAGGAAACAAGTTTCACCAACTCAAACAAGTGAGAAGTATTGGATCCAGATGAACACAAATACAACAGTGCATACATAATCCAGACTACATAAGAATCCAAATAGCACAATAGGTAAAGCAGTAGCCTACAAACTCAAATACTGTAGTTCCACTGTTCAAATCCACCCAAAGCTATCATGATTGACCTTAGTGAGTAGTCTGTGTTTGCCTTCTAACAGCTTGCATATGCCTATAAAAAGCTCTATGCAATGGAAGAGTAAGACCTGTAAGTATACCATGCTTAGATAGTACAGTAAGAAAATGTTAGACACGCCCAAGAAATCCCCCTGTGAAACTTGTTTTCCAACAGAAAAAAAAAACTAAGGATTGCATTAACCTACTGATATAAAGGTGCTTTATAGCTTAAAGTGACTCACGGGCAGGGCCCTCTACCTTTATGATTTATGTAAGTGTCTTCTGATTATTATACGCCACAAATGTATAAAAAAATGTTATAGCCCTTTAAAATATGTCAGCATTTTATATATTAACAAAAATAATGAAATATTTGCATATAAAATATTGTTATTAAATTATGCATTGTTCTGCAGGCATAGGACACGCCTCTTGAAAAGTCTCTAAAATGTTGATTATCTTACTTATATTGCTGTGGCAAATTCGGAACAGAAATAAACGAGCTCATGCTAAAAACTGTGCAACACGTAGAAGTTTCAGGATTCTGCATGCCACAGAATGCACTTCCGCGTCTCTAGGTTAGTAGAAACACTACAATATTCCAAGTAAAATTACAGAACAATCAATCACTTTAATAATGAATTTCACTGCAAAGTTATTTCATTATGTATATTTAGCACTTTTTTAGACCTAAAATTAACTATTATTAATAGTATAGCACAGGACTACATGAAGAACTCCAATATATAACTTTCATTTTAATAATAACTTTGTGCTTGTAATAATATGAATAGTAAAATTGAAGCGTAATTGACTGCACGCAGGAATATTAATGCATAATAGAGCTAATATTTATTTTTATGATCCAATTTTAACGTACATATTTATGGTGAATAATATATTAAGTCTAATATCCCTTTTAAATATTATTTTTACTGTGTACATTGGAGACAGGGGCAGAACTACCGGTGGAGCAAGCAGTGCCACCGCACCAAGTCCCGAGGACTGGGGGGGGGCAACCACACAGGGGTTTTTTAAGGAGTGAAAGCTGAAGAGGATTCTGTCAAGGAAAGAAGCTTCACAGGCACGCTAAACAGGATGTACCATGTGTGTTGCTGGAGCACAGGGCCAGCTAGGAGGCATCGGGTTAATGCACTGGTAAATAAAGAGCGCTAAACTAATACCTCTTAGCGCAGCCCCATCTCTGGCACCACACAGTACATCCAGTTTAGCATGCCTATGAAGCTTCCCTGCTTGACTCAAGCTTAGCGCGCCCAGCCTTTTTATATTTACCACCTCACAAAGGGGAAGGAAGGACTTCTGCAGGTCCTCACATGGTGTCAGGAGCTGAG
Source organism: Bombina bombina (assembly GCF_027579735.1). NCBI lineage: Eukaryota > Metazoa > Chordata > Amphibia > Anura > Bombinatoridae > Bombina > Bombina bombina. Next base: position 384,175,398 of record NC_069500.1, read on the forward strand.
GAGCACAGTAAGCTGAGGAGTGGTCATTTTGTGTGACAGCAGGCTCCAAGCCACAAGAGGGATGAGGTAAGGGGGGCTGTCATCATTAGGTCCACCACTGCTTAACACATTTTGCTTCTAAATGTGATTTGGGGACAATGTGTAGAGATATAAGGACATCCTTATGTATATGTATAAATTAATTTTATATATGATTCTTATATAGCACTATTTTTTAACATTTTCTTTTTGCCTCTCATATTTGTAGGTTGGCTCTTTCTAACATTTTTTTCTTCTAATTAGAAGCGCTATAGGGATGCGCTCACATTCTCAGGGTAGGACTAAGCTTTTGCTTAGAGCAGATGGCTGCTACATATTGCGCTGGCAGTGCATTCATTTTTTTTTAACTCTGTGCTCTTCCTGCCTTTTCTGCCCTGCATTTATTTTTTTGGCAGCCATTTTATTAATTACTTCTATGTCGCTTCAGCTGCTACTTAAGTGGGCGTATATAATGTATATAACAACACAATGCAGAAGTTACTGGGCAGTGTGACTATGTAAGCTTATGCTAAACTACTCTGTATATAATGTATATGTGTATAACAACACAATGCAGAAGTTACTGGGCAGTGTGACTATGTAGGCTTGTGCTAAAGTACTCCGTATATAATGTATTTGTATATAACAACACAATGCAGAAGTTACTGGGCAGTGTGACTATGTAGGCTTGTGCTAAAGTACTCCATATATAATGTATATGTATATAACAACACAATGCAGGAGTTACTAGGTAGTGTGGCTATGTAGGCTTGTGCTAAACTACTCCGTATATAATGTATATGTGTATAACAACACAATGCAGAAGTTACTGGGCAGTGTGACTATGTAGGCTTGTGCTAAACTGCTCAGTATATAATGCATTTGTATATAACAACACAATGCAGAAGTTACTGGGCAGTGTGACTATGTAGGCTTGTGCTAAACTGCTCAGTATATAATGTATAACAACACAATGCAGGAGTTACTGGGTAGTGTGACTATGTAGGCTTGTGCTAAACTGCTCAGTATATAATGTATATGCATAACAACACAATGCAGGAGTTACTGGGTAGTGTGACTATATAGGATTGTGCTAAACTACTCCGTATATAATGTATATGTATATAACAACACAATGCAGGAGTTACTGGGTAGTGTGACTATGTAGGCTCGTGCTAAACTGCTCAGTATATAATGTATATGTGTATAACAACACAATGCAGGAGTTACTGGGTAGTGTAACTATGTAGGCTCGTGCTAAACTGCTCAGTATATAATATATATGTGTATAACAACACAATGCAGAAGTTACTGGGTAGTGTGACTATGTAGGCTCGTGCTAAACTGCTCAGTATATAATGTATATGTGTATAACAACACAATGCAGGTTACTGGGTAGTGTGACTATGTAAGCTTGTGCTAAACCTCTCAGTATATAATGTATATGTGTATAGCAACACAATGCAGGAGTTACTGTGTAGTGTGGCTATGTAGGCTTGTGCTAAACTGCTCAGTATATAATGTATATGTGTATAGCAACACAATGCAGGAGTTACTGGGTAGTGTGGCTATGTAGGCTTGTGCTAGACTGCTCAGTATATAATGTATATAACAACACAATGCAGGAGTTACTAGGTAGTGTGGCTATGTAGGCTTGTGCTAAACTACTCCGTATATAATGTATATGTATATAACAACACAATGCAGAAGATACTGGGCAGTGTGACTATGTATAAGCACTATAAATGATTGAAGCAGCACCAGGATCCAATTGCTTGTAAAAACTGCTTTATTTTCAGTAGTGTGCAATCTTCAAACAAAGCAGGAGAACTTTCGTGACAAACAGTGCCTAGACGAACTCACATGAAGTGACAACTTGCTGACATGTTTCGGCCCTTATGGCCGTAATCTTAGCTAAAGTGTCTATCCTCCCTTTACCTTTTAAACACCTGTGCTCATTGTGATTGGTTTAAAATTTAATTCAGTGGGTTGATCTATTGTGGCACCTGCATTAACTGTTTCCTTACTCTACTCAAGACCGTCAGCTTCGTATTGCTTGAACCTCAATGAACCATAAACCATAAACATGTAACTCTATTAGGAGAACAGGGAAAGATACACACAAAAGTGTATAGAAAACCAATTACAGGGAACACACTTCTTCACGCGAAGAGTAGTCACCCCAAAAGGGTATTCTATTCCGTGATGAAGGGTCAGTTCATACGCTTAAAGCGCAACTGCTCAACCCAGATAGAATACGAAAGACAATCTTTGGATCTAGAGAACCGCCTCTGCAGTAGGGGTTATGAGAGAAAGGAGGTTGCAAGAGTAAGAGAAACCATCTCTAGAAGGGAAAGGAAAGAGTTCCTTACCCATAAAGATTCAGATTTGAAGAAATCAAATTTTGGAGAAATAACTTTTGTAACGAAGTATAGTGCACAGTACCATCAGGTTTGCAATATTATACGCAAACATTTTCGCAGATGAGGGACTCGTAAAAATAGTGTCCAAAGGGTGCAGGTTTGCATATAGGAAGGGCATGACCATTGGCAACATGGTTGCGCCGACACAACTGAGGGCGAACCAAAGTTCCAGTTCATCTTGGCTAAGACACACTGGTGTCTATAGATGTAACTATGGCCCATGCATAGCATGTGGCTGTTTACAAGCAGGTGAGGGTTTCACCAGCACAGCCACAGGAGAACATTTCAGACACCATTCTTGTCTGAATTGCAGGTCAACGTATGTAATTTACTTACTAACATGCGAATCCTGTAAAATTCAATACACAGGTCTTACTACCAGGGAAGCAAGAGAGAGGATTCGGGAGCACATTACCCACATAAAAGCAGGCAAGCTCACAACCCCCCTAGTACAACACTTCAAAATCAAACATAACAAAAATGTAAGTTCATTAAAATGGACGGTTATTGAACAAGTGAGGTGCAAAAAAAGAGGGGGCAATAGAGATAATTTGCTAGCTAAGAGAGAGGTGTTCTGGATACACAGGCTGAAAACCAGGGTTCCCTTAGGGTTGAATTCTGAATTTGATTTGATAAACTTTTGGGAATAAGCCAAATGGTTCCTGTGTGTCCAGAGCGCCTCTCTCATTTTTCTCTTTTTTCTTTTTTCTTTTGTCTTTTGTCTCTCTACTTTTTGTGTTCAATACAAATATTACTACATCCTCTGTATACTTTGTTTGGATTGAACTTGTAGAATGAAATAGAATATTGTAATAGAAACTGTTACTCATCTTACCAATATAGCAACTTTTATTATCTATTCCAGTTTTAAGTTCAACATAGGATCCAAACTCTCTTTTTGTCACATCATTTAATTATAAATATAAATGAAGTTACTTTAGACTATTAGTGATGTAACAGAGGAAAAGTATGTTTATGGTTTATGGTTCATTGAGGTTCAAGCAATACGAAGCTGACGGTCTTGAGTAGAGTAAGGAAACAGTTAATGCAGGTGCCACAATAGATCAACCCACTGAATTAAATTTTAAACCAATCACAATGAGCACAGGTGTTTAAAAGGTAAAGGGAGGATAGACACTTTAGCTAAGATTACGGCCATAAGGGCCGAAACATGTCAGCAAGTTGTCACTTCATGTGAGTTCGTCTAGGCACTGTTTGTCACGAAAGTTCTCCTGCTTTGTTTGAAGATTGCACACTACTGAAAATAAAGCAGTTTTTACAAGCAATTGGATCCTGGTGCTGCTTCAATCATTTATAGTGCTTATTTATCTGGAGATCGAGCAGGCACAGAGTATCCGGTTGAAAGTTAACCGCAATCACACTCACCTACACTGCAGTAACAGCCGTGGGGAGATCCGACTCACAGCAGAGGGCTAACCGGAAGCGGAGTCCCGGGTGACGTCAGACGCTACACAGCCGCAACTGGAGAGAGCCCAGGAGGGGAGCGGACACTCGACGGAGGCCATGAAAGGAGTTAAAGGGGTTACCCACAATGCTTAACTGTTGGCAACAAGCAGGAGTGCTCCCTGTGGACGGGCCAATACAGTATTACAGGCAGAGGAGAACCGGATAGCCCTCAGGAGTCGGTGAGTAAAGCGGGATAAAATCCCTATATGCAAGATATTTATCCAGCACAGAAGTATATTTTGTTACATATCTCTACTCTGGTGCTCACACACAAGTGACTATTTAGTGTGACTATGTAGGCTTGTGCTAAAGTACTCCATATATAATGTATATGTATATAACACCACAATGCAGGAGTTACTGGGTAGTGTGACTATATAGGATTGTGCTAACCTACTCCGTATATAATGTATATGTATATAACAACACAATGCAGGAGTTACTGGGTAGTGTGACTATGTAGGCTCGTGCTAATCTGCTCAGTATATAATGTATATGTGTATAGCAACACAATGCAGGAGTTACTGGGTAGTGTGGCTATGTAGGCTCGTGCTAATCTGCTCAGTATATAATGTATATGTGTATAGCAACACAATGCAGGAGTTACTGGGTAGTGTGGCTATGTAGGCTCGTGCTAAACTGCTCAGTATATAATGTATATGTGTATAGCAACACAATGCAGGAGCTACTGGGTAGTGTGGCTATGTAGGCTCGTGCTAAACTGCTTAGTATATAATGTATATGTATAACAAAACAATGCAGGAGTTACTGGGTAGTGTGACTATGCAGGCTAGTGCTAAACTGCTTAGTATATAATGTATATGTGTATAGCAACACAATGCAGAAGTTACTGGGTAGTGTGACTATGTAGGCTTGTGCTAAACTGCTCGGTTTATATTATGTATATGTAATAAGAACACAATGCAGAAGTTACTGGGTAGTGTGACTATGCAGGCTAGTGCTAAACTGCTTAGTATATAATGTATATGTGTATAGCAACACAATGCAGGAGTTACTGTGTAGTGTGACTATGTAGGCTTGTGCTAAAGTACTCCATATATAATGTATATGTATATAACACCACAATGCAGGAGTTACTGGGTAGTGTGAATATATAGGATTGTGCTAAACTACTCCGTATATAATGTATATGTATATAACAACACAATGCAGGAGTTACTGGGTAGTGTGACTATGTAGGCTTGTGCTAAACTGCTCAGTATATAATGTATATGTGTATAACAACACAATGCAGAAGTTACTGGGTAGTGTGACTATGTAAGCTTGTGCTAAACCTCTCAGTATATAATGTATATGTGTATAGCAACACAATGCAGGAGTTACTGTGTAGTGTGGCTATGTAGGCTTGTGCTAAACCTATCAGTATATAATGTATATGTGTATAGCAACACAATGCAGGAGTTACTGGGTAGTGTGGCTATGTAGGCTTGTGCTAAACTGCTCAGTATATAATGTATATGTGTATAGCAACACAATGCAGGAGTTACTGTGTAGTGTGGCTATGTAGGCTTGTGATAAACTGCTCAGTATATAATTTATATAACAACACAATGCAGGAGTTACTAGGTAGTGTGGCTATGTAGGCTTGTGCTAAACTACTCCATATATAATGTATATGTATATAACAACACAATGCAGAAGTTACTGGGCAGTGTGACTATGTAGGCTTGTGCTAAAGTACTCCATATATAATGTATATGTATATAACACCCCAATGCAGGAGTTACTGGGTAGTGTGACTATATAGGATTGTGCTAAACTACTCCGTATATAATGTATATGTATATAACAACACAATGCAGGAGTTACTGGGTAGTGTGACTATGTAGGCTTGTGCTAATCTGCTCAGTATATAATGTATATGTGTATAGCAACACAATGCAGGAGTTACTGGGTAGTGTGGCTATGTAGGCTCGTGCTAATCTGCTCAGTATATAATGTATATGTGTATAGCAACACAATGCAGGAGTTACTGGGTAGTGTGGCTATGTAGGCTCGTGCTAAACTGTTCAGTATATAATGTATATGTGTATAACAACACAATGCAGGAGTTACTGTGTAGTGTGACTATGTAGGCTTGTGCTAAACTGCTCAGTATATAATGTATATGTGTATAGCAACACAATGCAGAAGTTACTGGGTAGTGTGACTATGTAGGCTCGTGCTAAACTGCTCGGTATATAATGTATATGTATAAGAACACAATGCAGAAGTTACTGGGTAGTGTGACTATGCAGGCTAGTGCTAAACTGCTTAGTATATAATGTATATGTGTATAACAACACAATGCAGGAGTTACTGGGTAGTGTGACTATGCAGGCTAGTGCTAAACTGCTCAGTATATAATGTATATGTGTATAACAACACAATGCAGGAGTTACTGGGTAGTGTGACTATGTAGGCTCATGCTAAACTGCTCAGTATATAATGTATATGTGTATAGCAACACAAAGGAGGAGTTACTGGGTAGTGTGGCTATGTAGGCTTGTGCTAAACTGCTCAGTATATAATGTATACTGTATGTGTACAACACAATGCAGGAGTTACAGGGTAGTGTGACTATGTAGGCTTGTGCTAAACTGCTCAGTATATAATGTATATGTGTATAGCAACACAATGCAGGAGTTACTGGGTAGTGTGGCTATGTAGGCTTGTGCTAAACTGCTCAGTATATAATGTATATGTATAACAACATAATGCAGGAGTTACTGTTTAGTGTGGCTATGTAGGCTTGTGCTAAACTGCTCAGTATATAATGTATATGTGTATAACAAGACAATGCAGGAGTTACTGCGTAGTGTGGCTATATAGGCTTGTGGTAAACTGCTCAGTATATAATGTATATGCATAACAACACAATGCAGGAGTTACTGGATAGTGTGACTATGTAGGCTTGTGCTAAACTGCTCAGTATATAATTTATATGTGGATAACAATACAATGCAGGAGTTACTGTGTAGTGTGGCTATGTAGGCTTGTGCTAAACTGCTCAGTATATAATGTATATGTGTATAACAACACAATGCAGGAGTTACTGGGTAGTGTGACTATGTAGGCTTGTGCTAAACTGCTCAGTATATAATGTATATGTGTATAGCAACACAATGCAGAAGTTACTGGGTAGTGTGACTTTGTAGGCTTGTGCTAAACTTCTCAGTATATAATGTATATGTATAACAACACAATGCAGGAGTTACTGGGTAGTGTGGCTATGTAGGCTTGTGCTAGACTGCTCAGTATATAACGTATATGTATATAACAATACAATGCAGGAGTTACTGTGTAGTGTGGCTATGTAGGCTTGTGCTAAACTGCTCAGTATATAATGTATATGTGTATAGCAACACAATGCAGGAGTTACTGTGTAGTGTGGCTATGTAGGCTTGTGCTAAACTGCTCAGTATATAATGTATATGTTTATAACAACACAATGCAGGAGTTACTGGGTAGTGTGACTATGTAGGCTTGTGCTAAACTGCTCAGTATATAATGTATATGTGTATAGCAACACAATGCAGAAGTTACTGGACAGTGTGACTATGTAGGCTTGTGCTAAACTGCTCAGTATATAATGTATAACAACACAATGCAGGAGTTACTGGGTAGTGTGACTATATAGGAATGTGCTAAACTACTCCATATATAATGTATATGTATATAACAACACAATGCAGGAGTTACTGGGTAGTGTGACTATGTAGGCTGGTGCTAAACTGCTCAGTATATAATCTATATGTGTATAACAACACAATGCAGGAGTTACTGGGCAGTGTGACTTTGTAGGCTTGTGCTAAACTGCTCAGTATATAATGTATATGTGTATAACAACACAATGCAGAAGTTTCTGGGTAGTGTGACTATGTAAGCTTGTGCTAAACCTCTCAGTATATAATGTATATGTGTATAGCAACACAATGCAGGAGTTACTGTGTAGTGTGGCTATGTAGGCTTGTGCTAAACTGCTCAGTATATAATGTATATGTGTATAGCAACACAATGCAGGAGTTACTGTGTCGTGTGGCTATGTAGGCTTGTGCTAAACTGCTCAGTATATAATGTATATAACAACACAATGCAGGAGTTACTAGGTAGTGTGGCTATGTAGGCTTGTGCTAAACTACTCCGTATATAATGTATATGTATATAACAACACAATGCAGAAGTTACTGGGCAGTGTGACTATGTAGGCTTGTGCTAAAGTACTCCATATATAATGTATATGTATATAACACCACAATGCAGGAGTTACTGGGTAGTGTGACTATATAGGATTGTTCTAAACTACTCTGTATATAATGTATATGTATATAACAACACAATGCAGGATTTACTGGGTAGTGTGACTATGTAGGCTCGTGCTAATCTGCTCAGTATATAATGTATATGTGTATAGCAACACAATGCAGGAGTTACTGGGTAGTGTGGCTATGTAGGCTCGTGCTAATCTGCTCAGTATATAATGTATATGTGTATAGCAACACAATGCAGGAGTTACTGGGTAGTGTGACTATGCAGGCTTGTGCTAAACTGCTTAGTATATAATGTATATGTGTATAACAACACAATGCAGGAGTTACTGTGTAGTGTGACTATGTAGGCTTGTGCTAAACTGCTTAGTATATAATGTATATGTGTATAACAACACAATGCAGGAGTTACTGTGTAGTGTGACTATGTAGGCTTGTGCTAAACTGCTCAGTATATAATGTATATGTGTATAGCAACACAATGCAGAAGTGACTGGGTAGTGTGACTATGTAGGCTCGTGCTAAACTGCTCGGTATAGAATGTATATGTGTATAACAACACAATGCAGGAGTTACTGGGTAGTGTGACTATGCAGGCTGGTGCTAAACTGCTTAGTATATAATGTATATGTGTATAACAATACAATGCAGGAGTTAAAGTGTAGTGTGACTATGTAGGCTTGTGCTAAACCGCTCAGTATATAATGTATAACAACACAATGCAGGAGTTACTGGGTAGTATGGCTATGTAGGCTTGTGCTAAACTGCTCAGTATATAATGTATATGTGTATAGCAACACAATGCAGGAGTTACTGTGTAGTGTGGCTATGTAGGCTCGTGCTAAACTGCTCAGTATATAATGTATAACAACACAATGCAGGAGTTACTGTGTAGTGTGGCTATGTAGACTTGTGCTAAACTGCTCAGTATATAATTTATTTGTGTATAGCAACACAATGCAGGAGTTACTGGGTAGTGTGGCTATGTAGGCTTGTGCTAAACTGCTCAGTATATAATGTATATGTGTATAACAACACAATGCAGGAGTTACTGGGTAGTGTGACTATGTAGGCTGGTGCTAAACTGCTTAGTATATAATGTATATGTGTATAACAACACAATGCAGAAGTTACTGGGTAATGTGACTATGTAAGCTTGTGCTAAACCACTCAGTATATAATGTATATGTGTATAGCAACACAATGCAGGAGTTACTGTATAGTGTGGCTATGTAGGCTTGTGCTAAACCTCTCAGTATAAAATGTATATGTGTATAGCAACACAATGCAGGAGTTACTGGGTAGTGTGGCTATGTAGGCTTGTGCTAAACTGCTCAGTATATAATGTATATGTGTATAGCAACACAATGCAGGAGTTACTGTGTAGTGTGGCTATGTAGGCTTGTGCTAAACCTCTCAGTATAAAATGTATATGTGTATAGCAACACAATGCAGGAGTTACTGGGTAGTGTGGCTATGTAGGCTTGTGCTAAACTGCTCAGTATATAATGTATATGTGTATAGCAACACAATGCAGGAGTTACTGTGTAGTGTGGCTATGTAGGCTTGTGCTAAACTGCTCAGTATATAATGTATATAACAACACAATGCAGGAGTTACTAGGTAGTGTGGCTATGTAGGCTTGTGCTAAACTACTCCGTATATAATGTATATGTATATAACAACACAATGCAGAAGTTACTGGGCAGTGTGGCTATGTAGGCTTGTGCTAAACTACTCCGTATATAATGTATATGTGTATAACAACACATTGCAGAAGTTACTGGGCAGTGTGACTATGTAGGCTTGTGCTAAAGTACTCCGTATATAATGTATTTGTATATAACAACACAATGCAGAAGTTACTGGGCAGTGTGACTATGTAGGCTTGTGCTAAACTGCTCAGTATATAATGTATAACAACACAATGCAGGAGTTACTGGGTAGTGTGACTATATAGGATTGTGCTAAACTACTCCGTATATAATGTATATGTATATAACAACACAATGCAGGAGTTACTGGGTAGTGTGACTATGTAGGCTCATGCTAAACTGCTCAATATATAATGTATATGTGTATAACAACACAATGCAGGAGTTACTGGGTAGTGTGACTATGTAGGCTGGTGCTAAACTGCTCAGTATATAATGTATATGTGTATAACAACACAATGCAGAAGTTACTGGGTAGTGTGACTATGTAAGCTTGTGCTAAACCTCTCAGTATATAATGTATATGTGTATAGCAACACAATGCAGGAGTTACTGTGTAGTGTGGCTATGTAGGCTTGTGCTAAACCTCTCAGTATAAAATGTATATGTGTATAGCAACACAATGCAGGAGTTACTGGGTAGTGTGGCTATGTAGGCTTGTGCTAAACTGCTCAGTATATAATGTATATGTGTATAACAACACAATGCAGAAGTTACTGGGTAGTGTGACTATGTAAGCTTGTGCTAAACCTCTCAGTATATAATGTATATGTGTATAGCAACACAATGCAGGAGTTACTGTGTAGTGTGGCTATGTAGGCTTGTGCTAAACCTCTCAGTATATAATGTATATGTGTATAGCAACACAATGCAGGAGTTACTGGGTAGTGTGGCTATGTAGGCTTGTGCTAAACTGCTCAGTATATAATGTATATGTGTATAGCAACACAATGCAGGAGTTACTGTGTAGTGTGGCTATGTAGGCTTGTGATAAACTGCTCAGTATATAATTTATATAACAACACAATGCAGGAGTTACTAGGTAGTGTGGCTATGTAGGCTTGTGCTAAACTACTCCGTATATAATGTATATGTATATAACAACACAATGCAGAAGTTACTGGGCAGTGTGACTATGTAGGCTTGTGCTAAAGTACTCCATATATAATGTATATGTATATAACACCACAATGCAGGAGTTACTGGGTAGTGTGACTATATAGGATTGTGCTAAACTACTCCGTATATAATGTATATGTATATAACAACACAATGCAGGAGTTACTGGGTAGTGTGACTATGTAGGCTCGTGCTAATCTGCTCAGTATATAATGTATATGTGTATAGCAACACAATGCAGGAGTTACTGGGTAGTGTGGCTATGTAGGCTCGTGCTAATCTGCTCAGTATATAATGTATATGTGTATAGCAACACAATGCAGGAGTTACTGGGTAGTGTGGCTATGTAGGCTCGTGCTAAACTGTTCAGTATATAATGTATATGTGTATAACAACACAATGCAGGAGTTACTGTGTAGTGTGACTATGTAGGCTTGTGCTAAACTGCTCAGTATATAATGTATATGTGTATAGCAACACAATGCAGAAGTTACTGGGTAGTGTGACTATGTAGGCTCGTGCTAAACTGCTCGGTATATAATGTATATGTATAAGAACACAATGCAGAAGTTACTGGGTAGTGTGACTATGCAGGCTAGTGCTAAACTGCTTAGTATATAATGTATATGTGTATAACAACACAATGCAGGAGTTACTGGGTAGTGTGACTATGCAGGCTAGTGCTAAACTGCTCAGTATATAATGTATATGTGTATAACAACACAATGCAGGAGTTACTGGGTAGTGTGACTATGTAGGCTCATGCTAAACTGCTCAGTATATAATGTATATGTGTATAGCAACACAAAGGAGGAGTTACTGGGTAGTGTGGCTATGTAGGCTTGTGCTAAACTGCTCAGTATATAATGTATACTGTATGTGTACAACACAATGCAGGAGTTACTGGGTAGTGTGACTATGTAGGCTTGTGCTAAACTGCTCAGTATATAATGTATATGTGTATAGCAACACAATGCAGGAGTTACTGGGTAGTGTGGCTATGTAGGCTTGTGCTAAACTGCTCAGTATATAATGTATATGTATAACAACATAATGCAGGAGTTACTGTTTAGTGTGGCTATGTAGGCTTGTGCTAAACTGCTCAGTATATAATGTATATGTATAAGAACACAATGCAGAAGTTACTGGGTAGTGTGACTATGCAGGCTAGTGCTAAACTGCTTAGTATATAATGTATATGTGTATAACAACACAATGCAGGAGTTACTGGGTAGTGTGACTATGCAGGCTAGTGCTAAACTGCTCAGTATATAATGTATATGTGTATAACAACACAATGCAGGAGTTACTGGGTAGTGTGACTATGTAGGCTCATGCTAAACTGCTCAGTATATAATGTATATGTGTATAGCAACACAAAGGAGGAGTTACTGGGTAGTGTGGCTATGTAGGCTTGTGCTAAACTGCTCAGTATATAATGTATACTGTATGTGTACAACACAATGCAGGAGTTACTGGGTAGTGTGACTATGTAGGCTTGTGCTAAACTGCTCAGTATATAATGTATATGTGTATAGCAACACAATGCAGGAGTTACTGGGTAGTGTGGCTATGTAGGCTTGTGCTAAACTGCTCAGTATATAATGTATATGTATAACAACATAATGCAGGAGTTACTGTTTAGTGTGGCTATGTAGGCTTGTGCTAAACTGCTCAGTATATAATGTATATGTGTATAACAAGACAATGCAGGAGTTACTGCGTAGTGTGGCTATATAGGCTTGTGGTAAACTGCTCAGTATATAATGTATATGCATAACAACACAATGCAGGAGTTACTGGATAGTGTGACTATGTAGGCTTGTGCTAAACTGCTCAGTATATAATTTATATGTGGATAACAATACAATGCAGGAGTTACTGTGTAGTGTGGCTATGTAGGCTTGTGCTAAACTGCTCAGTATATAATGTATATGTGTATAACAACACAATGCAGGAGTTACTGGGTAGTGTGACTATGTAGGCTTGTGCTAAACTGCTCAGTATATAATGTATATGTGTATAGCAACACAATGCAGAAGTTACTGGGTAGTGTGACTTTGTAGGCTTGTGCTAAACTTCTCAGTATATAATGTATATGTGTGTAGCAACACAATGCAGGAGTTACTGTGTAGTGTGGCTTTGTAGGCTTGTGCTAAACTGCTCAGTATATAATGTATATGTATATAACAATACAATGCAGGAGTTACTGTGTAGTGTGGCTATGTAGGCTTGTGCTAAACTGCTCAGTATATAATGTATATGTGTATAGCAACACAATGCAGGAGTTACTGTGTAGTGTGGCTATGTAGGCTTGTGCTAAACTGCTCAGTATATAATGTATATGTTTATAACAACACAATGCAGGAGTTACTGGGTAGTGTGACTATGTAGGCTTGTGCTAAACTGCTCAGTATATAATGTATATGTGTATAGCAACACAATGCAGAAGTTACTGGGCAGTGTGACTATGTAGGCTTGTGCTAAACTGCTCAGTATATAATGTATAACAACACAATGCAGGAGTTACTGGGTAGTGTGACTATATAGGAATGTGCTAAACTACTCCATATATAATGTATATGTGTATAACAACACAATGCAGGAGTTACTGGGCAGTGTGACTATGTAGGCTTGTGCTAAACTGCTCAGTATATAATGTATATGTGTATAACAACACAATGCAGAAGTTTCTGGGTAGTGTGACTATGTAAGCTTGTGCTAAACCTCTCAGTATATAATGTATATGTGTATAGCAACACAATGCAGGAGTTACTGTGTAGTGTGGCTATGTAGGCTTGTGCTAAACTGCTCAGTATATAATGTATATGTGTATAGCAACACAATGCAGGAGTTACTGTGTAGTGTGGCTATGTAGGCTTGTGCTAAACTGCTCAGTATATAATGTATATAACAACACAATGCAGGAGTTACTAGGTAGTGTGGCTATGTAGGCTTGTGCTAAACTGCTCCGTATATAATGTATATGTATATAACAACACAATGCAGAAGTTACTGGGCAGTGTGACTATGTAGGCTTGTGCTAAAGTACTCCATATATAATGTATATGTATATAACACCACAATGCAGGAGTTACTGGGTAGTGTGACTATATAGGATTGTTCTAAACTACTCTGTATATAATGTATATGTATATAACAACACAATGCAGGATTTACTGGGTAGTGTGACTATGTAGGCTCGTGCTAATCTGCTCAGTATATAATGTATATGTGTATAGCAACACAATGCAGGAGTTACTGGGTAGCGTGGCTATGTAGGCTCGTGCTAATCTGCTCAGTATATAATGTATATGTGTATAGCAACACAATGCAGGAGTTACTGGGTAGTGTGACTATGCAGGCTTGTGCTAAACTGCTTAGTATATAATGTATATGTGTATAACAACACAATGCAGGAGTTACTGTGTAGTGTGACTATGTAGGCTTGTGCTAAACTGCTTAGTATATAATGTATATGTGTATAACAACACAATGCAGGAGTTACTGTGTAGTGTGACTATGTAGGCTTGTGCTAAACTGCTCAGTATATAATGTATATGTGTATAGCAACACAATGCAGAAGTGACTGGGTAGTGTGACTATGTAGGCTCGTGCTAAACTGCTCGGTATAGAATGTATATGTGTATAACAACACAATGCAGGAGTTACTGGGTAGTGTGACTATGCAGGCTGGTGCTAAACTGCTTAGTATATAATGTATATGTGTATAACAATACAATGCAGGAGTTAAAGTGTAGTGTGACTATGTAGGCTTGTGCTAAACCGCTCAGTATATAATGTATAACAACACAATGCAGGAGTTACTGGGTAGTATGGCTATGTAGGCTTGTGCTAAACTGCTCAGTATATAATGTATATGTGTATAGCAACACAATGCAGGAGTTACTGTGTAGTGTGGCTATGTAGGCTCGTGCTAAACTGCTCAGTATATAATGTATAACAACACAATGCAGGAGTTACTGTGTAGTGTGGCTATGTAGGCTTGTGCTAAACTGCTCAGTATATAATTTATATGTGTATAGCAACACAATGCAGGAGTTACTGGGTAGTGTGGCTATGTAGGCTTGTGCTAAACTGCTCAGTATATAATGTATATGTGTATAACAACACAATGCAGGAGTTACTGGGTAGTGTGACTATGTAGGCTGGTGCTAAACTGCTTAGTATATAATGTATATGTGTATAACAACACAATGCAGAAGTTACTGGGTAATGTGACTATGTAAGCTTGTGCTAAACCACTCAGTATATAATGTATATGTGTACAGCAACACAATGCAGGAGTTACTGTATAGTGTGGCTATGTAGGCTTGTGCTAAACCTCTCAGTATAAAATGTATATGTGTATAGCAACACAATGCAGGAGTTACTGGGTAGTGTGGCTATGTAGGCTTGTGCTAAACTGCTCAGTATATAATGTATATGTGTATAGCAACACAATGCAGGAGTTACTGTGTAGTGTGGCTATGTAGGCTTGTGCTAAACCTCTCAGTATAAAATGTATATGTGTATAGCAACACAATGCAGGAGTTACTGGGTAGTGTGGCTATGTAGGCTTGTGCTAAACTGCTCAGTATATAATGTATATGTGTATAGCAACACAATGCAGGAGTTACTGTGTAGTGTGGCTATGTAGGCTTGTGCTAAACTGCTCAGTATATAATGTATATAACAACACAATGCAGGAGTTACTAGGTAGTGTGGCTATGTAGGCTTGTGCTAAACTACTCCGTATATAATGTATATGTATATAACAACACAATGCAGAAGTTACTGGGCAGTGTGGCTATGTAGGCTTGTGCTAAACTACTCCGTATATAATGTATATGTGTATAACAACACATTGCAGAAGTTACTGGGCAGTGTGACTATGTAGGCTTGTGCTAAAGTACTCCGTATATAATGTATTTGTATATAACAACACAATGCAGAAGTTACTGGGCAGTGTGACTATGTAGGCTTGTGCTAAACTGCTCAGTATATAATGTATAACAACACAATGCAGGAGTTACTGGGTAGTGTGACTATATAGGATTGTGCTAAACTACTCCGTATATAATGTATATGTATATAACAACACAATGCAGGAGTTACTGGGTAGTGTGACTATGTAGGCTCATGCTAAACTGCTCAATATATAATGTATATGTGTATAACAACACAATGCAGGAGTTACTGGGTAGTGTGACTATGTAGGCTGGTGCTAAACTGCTCAGTATATAATGTATATGTGTATAACAACACAATGCAGAAGTTACTGGGTAGTGTGACTATGTAAGCTTGTGCTAAACCTCTCAGTATATAATGTATATGTGTATAGCAACACAATGCAGGAGTTACTGTGTAGTGTGGCTATGTAGGCTTGTGCTAAACTACTCCGTATATAATGTATATGTATATAACAACACAATGCAGAAGTTACTGGGCAGTGTGACTATGTAGGCTTGTGCTAAAGTACTCCATATATAATGTATATGTATATAACACCACAATGCAGGAGATACTGGGTAGTGTGACTATATAGGATTGTGCTAAACTACTCCGTATATAATGTATATGTATATAACAACACAATGCAGGAGTTACTGGGTAGTGTGGCTATGTAGGCTCGTGCTAATCTGCTCAGTATATAATGTATATGTGTATAGCAACACAATGCAGGAGTTACTGGGTAGTGTGGCTATGTAGGCTCGTGCTAAACTGTTCAGTATATAATGTATATGTGTATAACAACACAATGCAGGAGTTACTGTGTAGTGTGACTATGTAGGCTTGTGCTAAACTGCTCAGTATATAATGTATATGTGTATAGCAACACAATGCAGAAGTTACTGGGTAGTGTGACTATGTAGGCTCGTGCTAAACTGCTCGGTATATAATGTATATGTATAAGAACACAATGCAGAAGTTACTGGGTAGTGTGACTATGCAGGCTAGTGCTAAACTGCTTAGTATATAATGTATATGTGTATAACAACACAATGCAGGAGTTACTGGGTAGTGTGACTATGCAGGCTAGTGCTAAACTGCTCAGTATATAATGTATATGTGTATAACAACACAATGCAGGAGTTACTGGGTAGTGTGACTATGTAGGCTCATGCTAAACTGCTCAGTATATAATGTATATGTGTATAGCAACACAAAGGAGGAGTTACTGGGTAGTGTGGCTATGTAGGCTTGTGCTAAACTGCTCAGTATATAATGTATACTGTATGTGTACAACACAATGCAGGAGTTACTGGGTAGTGTGACTATGTAGGCTTGTGCTAAACTGCTCAGTATATAATGTATATGTGTATAACAACACAATGCAGGAGTTACTGGGTAGTGTGGCTATGTAGGCTTGTGCTAAACTGCTCAGTATATAATGTATATGTATAACAACATAATGCAGGAGTTACTGTTTAGTGTGGCTATGTAGGCTTGTGCTCAACTGCTAAGTATATAATGTATATGTGTATAACAAGACAATGCAGGAGTTACTGTGTAGTGTGGCTAAGTATATAGGCTTGTGGTAAACTGCTCAGTATATAATGTATATGCATAACAACACAATGCAGGAGTTACTGGATAGTGTGACTATGTAGGCTTGTGCTAAACTGCTCAGTATATAATTTATATGTGTATAACAATACAATGCAGGAGTTACTGTGTAGTGTGGCTATGTAGGCTTGTGCTAAACTGCTCAGTATATAATGTATATGTGTATAACAACACAATGCAGGAGTTACTGGGTAGTGTGACTATGTAGGCTTGTGCTAAACTGCTCAGTATATAATGTATATGTGTATAGCAACACAATGCAGAAGTTACTGGGTAGTGTGACTTTGTAGGCTTGTGCTAAACTTCTCAGTATATAATGTATATGTGTGTAGCAACACAATGCAGGAGTTACTGTGTAGTGTGGCTTTGTAGGCTTGTGCTAAACTGCTCAGTATATAATGTATATGTATAACAACACAATGCAGGAGTTACTGGGTAGTGTGGCTATATAGGCTTGTGCTAGACTGCTCAGTATATAATGTATATGTATATAACAATACAATGCAGGAGTTACTGTGTAGTGTGGCTATGTAGGCTTGTGCTAAACTGCTCAGTATATAATGTATATGTGTATAGCAACACAATGCAGGAGTTACTGTGTAGTGTGGCTATGTAGGCTTGTGCTAAACTGCTCAGTATATAATGTATATGTGTATAACAACATAATGCAGGAGTTACTGGGTAGTGTGACTATGTAGGCTTGTGCTAAACTGCTCAGTATATAATGTATATGTGTATAGCAACACAATGCAGAAGTTAGTGGGCAGTGTGACTATGTAGGCTTGTGCTAAACTGCTCAGTATATAATGTATAACAACACAATGCAGGAGTTACTGGGTAGTGTGACTATATAGGAATGTGCTAAACTACTCCATATATAATGTATATGTATATAACAATACAATGCAGGAGTTACTGTGTAGTGTGGCTATGTAGGCTTGTGCTAAACTGCTCAGTATATAATGTATATGTGTATAGCAACACAATGCAGGAGTTACTGTGTAGTGTGGCTATGTAGGCTTGTGCTAAACTGCTCAGTATATAATGTATATGTGTATAGCAACACAATGCAGGAGTTACTGTGTAGTGTGGCTATGTAGGCTTGTGCTAAACTGCTCAGTATATAATGTATATAACAACACAATGCAGGAGTTACTAGGTAGTGTGGCTATGTAGGCTTGTGCTAAACTACTCCGAATATAATGTATATGTATATAACAACACAATGCAGAAGTTACTGGGCAGTGTGACTATGTAGGCTTGTGCTAAAGTACTCCATATATAATGTATATGTATATAACACCACAATGCAGGAGTTACTGGGTAGTGTGACTATATAGGATTGTGCTAAACTACTCTGTATATAATGTATATGTATATAACAACACAATGCAGGATTTACTGGGTAGTGTGACTATGTAGGCTTGTGCTAATCTGCTCAGTATATAATGTATATGTGTATAGCAACACAATGCAGGAGTTACTGGGTAGTGTGGCTATGTAGGCTCGTGCTAATCTGCTCAGTATATAATGTATATGTGTATAGCAACACAATGCAGGAGTTACTGGGTAGTGTGACTATGCAGGCTTGTGCTAAACTGCTTAGTATATAATGTATATGTGTATAACAACACAATGCAGGAGTTACTGTGTAGTGTGACTATGTAGGCTTGTGCTAAACTGCTTAGTATATAATGTATATGTGTATAACAACACAATGCAGGAGATACTGTGTAGTGTGACTATGTAGGCTTGTGCTAAACTGCTCAGTATATAATGTATATGTGTATAGCAACACAATGCAGAAGTTACTGGGTAGTGTGACTATGTAGGCTCGTGCTAAACTGCTCGGTATATAATGTATATGTATAAGAACACAATGCAGAAGTTACTGGGTAGTGTGACTATGCAGGCTAGTGCTAAACTGCTTAGTATATAATGTATATGTGTATAACAACACAATGCAGGAGTTACTGGGTAGTGTGACTATGTAGGCTTGTGCTAAACTGCTCAGTATATAATTTATATGTGTATAACAACACAATGCAGGAGTTACTGTGTAGTGTGGCTATGTAGGCTTGTGCTAAACTGCTCAGTATATAATTTATATGTGTATAACAACACAATGCAGGAGTTACTGGGTAGTGTGACTATGTAGGCTTGTGCTAAACCGCTCAGTATATAATGTATATGTGTATAGCAACACAATGCAGGAGTTACTGTGTAGTGTGGCTATGTAGGCTCGTGCTAAACTGCTCAGTATATAATGTATAACAACACAATGCAGGAGTTACTGTGTAGTGTGGCTATGTAGGCTTGTGCTAAACTACTCAGTATATAATTTATATGTGTATAGGAACACAATGCAGGAGTTACTGGGTAGTGTGGCTATGTAGGCTTGTGCTAAACTGCTCAGTATAGAATGTATATGTGTATAACAACACAATGCAGGAGTTACTGGGTAGTGTGACTATGTAGGCTGGTGCTAAACTGCTTAGTATATAATGTATATGTGTATAACAATACAATGCAGGAGTTACTGGGTAATGTGACTATGTAAGCTTGTTGTAAACCACTCAGTATATAATGTATATGTGTATAGCAACACAATGCAGGAGTTACTGTATAGTGTGGCTATGTAGGCTTGTGCTAAACTACTCCGTATATAATGTATATGTGTATAACAACACAATGCAGAAGTTACTGGGCAGTGTGACTATGTAGGCTTGTGCTAAACTGCTCAGTATATAATGTATAACAACACAATGCAGGAGTTACTGGGTAGTGTGACTATATAGGATTGTGCTAAACTACTCCGTATATAATGTATATGTATATAACAACACAATGCAGGAGTTACTGTTTAGTGTGGCTATGTAGGCTTGTGCTAAACTGCTCAATATATAATGTATATGTATAACAACACAATGCAGATGTTACTGGGTAGTGTGACTATGTAAGCTTGTGCTAAACCTCTCAGTATATAATGTATATGTGTATAGCAACACAATGCAGGAGTTACTGTGTAGTGTGGCTATGTAGGCTTGTGCTAAACTGCTCAGTATATAATGTATATGTGTATAGCAACACAATGCAGGAGTTACTGTGTAGTGTGGCTATGTAGGATTGTGCTAAACTGCTCAGTATATAATGTATATAACAACACAATGCAGGAGTTACTAGGTAGTGTGGCTATGTAGGCTTGTGCTAAACCAGTGACGTGCAGTGAGGTCAGAGACTGGTGAGGCACTAGATATGATACGCCGGAGAAACACATGTACAGAGGGCCGCAAGTACCCCCAACAGGGCAGGTTTGAATGATAGCTGACCCAGTGCACAGGTGACATAATTAGGTGATGGGAGAGAGCAAGTAAGTAACCACTGAGTTACTGATCAGCTGATTACTTCACCTGTGCACTGATTCAGCTATAATGAAAACCTGGCCTGTTGGGGGTACTTGAGGACCATTGTTGAGAAACACTGCACTAAAGCACCAGCTCATTGGAAATGTATTGATTACCTGGAGAATAAAGCACACATACTCTGCTCACTGACACCCACACACACTCTGCTCACAAATACACTCACACAATTCTATGGCACAGTGCCAGTTACTAAGCAATTAGAATGATACACAATCTCTTCTCTACTCACTACTGTATTGTAAAAATAGAAATAATTTACCATACAAGTTTTACACAAAGGACAATTTATTAATACTGCCAACACAGCTGCTGCTGCAATATGGTGTTCAAGAAATGCATGTGCACATCCCACTTAGGTATGCTCTTTAACAAAGGACACCAAAGGATACCAAAAGAATGAAGTACATAATAATAAAAGTAAAATAGAAAGTTTATTTATTTATTTTGTGCAATTTCCATCTGAATGATGGAAATGTAATTATGACTTTCATGTTCCTTTCAAAAACTAATTTGATTTGCTGACCTGGGGCCAGTAACAGTTGATGCTAATTCTCAAAATATAAATAACTAGAAAAGTCTATTAAAATAGCATGCTCTACCTCAATCATGAAAGTTTAATTTTAAATATCTCCCTTTGACTATGTGTTTAACCAGTTACTTTACAGTGGCATTATTTCTAAAAACATTTAACTGCAATAATTACATATATTTTTTAAATGACTCATTATCTCCTTTTTATTAATATAAACTTGTATAAAAGCAGCACATATTAAAAACACAATGCAACAACTTTCAATTGATTTGTGAATTACAAGTTAACAGCAGTCTTTAAATAAATGGAGACATAGAGAAAAATAAAAATAGATACTGCATCCTCTGACTGAACAGACATAACATATATGGAGTTTGTACCTAATTAAATCAAATAACCATGAAAAAGGGAGGCTTAGCAATATTCAATGTAAAAAAACTTTAATTTAAATAATGTGGACACTGCACACTTAACTTCAAACTCTGGGTTTTAAATTATGGATTTAAATTTGAATTGACCCTTTGACTTCCTGTCAGTATTGGGTTATGCTCACTTACTGCCCCCCCCCCCTCCCCCTGTTAATGAGCTGTATATGAACACAATTTGTGAATCACAAGAGATGTAGAATACTACTTTACTCTTCTGCTTGGGTTATGCTCACTTACTGCCCCCCCCCCCCTGTTAATGAGCTGCATCTGAACACAATTTGTGAATCACAAGAGATGTAGAATACTACTTTACTCTTCTGCTTGGTGTCATCTGTTCTTAGGTTACCTCAGCTTCCAGTTGTGTCACATGACCCTGCTCACTACATCCTCCTTCTGATTAATCTATATATCCTTCACTTGCTAGGAGGCATCAAGAGGGTTGCCTCCTATTGGTACCAATTTCTGCTGCTAATATATTGACAGAGCACAGGTGGCGCTGCAGCACAGCTTTTCCTTTGACCCATGTACTGCAATGGAGAGAAGCGTTCCTGTACCTGCCTCTCCATAGCATTACATGGGGGGGAAATATTTTTTTGGGGACTTTTTTTTGTTTTAATTAAAATTTAATTAAGCTTTGGCCACATATGGCAGGGTAGGCACTGCCTCCCCTGCCTCCTATGAGTGCACGTCCCTGTGCTAAACTACTCTGTATATAATGTATATGTATATAAGAACACAATGCAGAAGTTACTGGGCAGTGTGACTATGTAGGCTTGTGCTAAAGTACTCCATATATAATGTATATGTATATAACACCACAATGCAGGAGTTACTGGATAGTGTGACTATATAGGATTGTGCTAAACTACTCCGTATATAATGTATATGTATATAACAACACAATGCAGGAGTTACTGGGTAGTGTGACTATGTAGGCTCGTGCTAATCTGCTCAGTATATAATGTATATGTGTAGAGCAACACAATGCAGGAGTTACTGGGTAGTGTGGCTATGTAGGCTCGTGCTAATCTGCTCAGTATATAATGTATATGTGTATAGCAACACAATGCAGGAGTTACTGGGTAGTGTGGCTATGTAGGCTCGTGCTAAACTGCTCAGTATATAATGTATATGTGTATAACAAAACAATGCAGGAGTTACTGGGTAGTGTGACTATGCAGGCTTGTGCTAAACTGCTTAGTATATAATGTATATGTGTATAACAACACAATGCAGGAGTTACTGGGTAGTGTGACTATGCAGGCTTGTGCTAAACTGCTCAGTATATAATGTATATGTGTATAGCAACACAATGCAGGAGTTACTGGGTAGTGTGACTATGTAGGCTAGTGCTAAACTGCTTAGTATATAATGTATATGTGTATAACAACACAATGCAGGAGTTACTGGGTAGTGTGACTATGCAGGCTAGTGCTAAACTGCTTAGTATATAATGTATATGTGTATAGCAACACAATGCAGAAGTTACTGGGTAGTGTGGCTATGTAGGCTCGTGCTAAACTGCTCGGTATATAATGTATATGTATAAGAACACAATGCAGAAGTTACTGGGTAGTGTGACTATGCAGGCTAGTGCTAAACTGCTTAGTATATAAAGTATATGTGTATAACAACACAATGCAGGAGTTACTGGGTAGTGTGACTATGTAGGCTTGTGCTAAACTGCTCAGTATATAATGTATATGTGTATAGCAACACAAAGGAGGAGTTACTGGGTAGTGTGGCTATGTAGGCTTGTGCTAAACTGCTCAGTATATAATGTATACTGTATGTGTACAACACAATGCAGGAGTTACTGGGTAGTGTGACTATGTAGGCTTGTGCTAAACTGCTCAGTATATAATGTATATGTGTATAGCAACACAATGCAGGAGTTACTGGGTAGTGTGGCTATGTAGGCTTGTGCTAAACTGCTCAGTATATAATGTATATGTATAACAACACAATGCAGGAGTTACTGTTTTGTGTGGCTATGTAGGCTTGTGCTAAACTGCTCAGTATATAATGTATATGTGTATAACAAGACAATGCAGGAGTTACTGTGTAGTGTGGCTATATAGGCTTGTGCTAAACTGCTCAGTATATAATGTATATGCATAACAACACAATGCAGGAGTTACTGGATAGTGTGACTATGTAGGCTTGTGCTAAACTGCTCAGTATATAATTTATATGTATAACAACACAATGCAGGAGTTACTGGATAGTGTGACTATGTAGGCTCATGCTAAACTGCTCAGTATATAATGTATATGTGTATAACAACACAATGCAGGAGTTACTGGGTAGTGTGACTATGTAGGCTAGTGCTAAGCTGCTCAGTATATAATGTATATGTGTATAACAACACAATGCAGGAGTTACTGGGTAGTGTGACTATGTAGGCTTGTGCTAAACTGCTCAGTATATAATGTATATGTGTATAACAACACAATGCAGGAGTTACTGGGTAGTGTGACTATGGAGGCTTGTGCTAAACCGCTCAGTATATAATGTATATGTGTATAGCAACACAATGCAGGAGTTACTGTGTAGTGTGGCTATGTAGGCTCGTGCTAAACTGCTCAGTATATAATGTATAACAATACAATGCAGGAGTTACTGTGTAGTGTGGCTATGCAGGCTTGTGCTAAACTGCTCAGTATATAATTTATATGTGTATAGCAACACAATGCAGGAGTTACTGGGTAGTGTGGCTATGTAGGCTTGTGCTAAACTGCTCAGTATATAATGTATATGTGTATAACAACACAATGCAGAAGTTACTGGGTAATGTGACTATGTAAGCTTGTGCTAAACCACTCAGTATATAATGTATATGTGTATAGCAACACAATGCAGAAGTTACTGGGCAGTGTGACTATGTAGGCTTGTGCTAAACTGCTCAGTATATAATGTATAACAACACAATGCAGGAGTTACTGGGTAGTGTGACTATATAGGATTGTGCTAAACTTCTCCGTATATAATGTATATGTATATAACAACACAATGCAGGAGTTACTGGGTAGTGTGACTATGTAGGCTCATGCTAAACTGCTCAGTATATAATGTATATGTGTATAACAACACAATGCAGAAGTTACTGGGTAGTGTGACTATATAGGATTGTGCTAAACGTCTCCGTATATAATGTATATGTATATAACAACACAATGCAGGAGTTACTGGGTAGTGTGACTATGTAGGCTCATGCTAAACTGCTCAGTATATAATGTATATGTGTATAACAACACTATGCAGGAGTTACTGGGTAGTGTGACTACGTAGGCTGGTGCTAAACTGCTCAGTATATAATGTATATGTGTATAACAACACAATGCAGAAGTTACTGGGTAGTGTGACTATGTAAGCTTGTGCTAAACCTCTCAGTATATAATGTATATGTGTATAGCAACACAATGCAGGAGTTACTGTGTAGTGTGGCTATGTAGGCTTGTGCTAAACTGCTCAGTATATAATGTATATGTGTATAGCAACACAATGCAGGAGTTACTGTGTAGTGTGGCTATGTAGGCTTGTGCTAAACTGCTCAGTATATAATGTATATAACAACACAATGCATTAGTTACTAGGTAGTGTGGCTATGTAGGCTTGTGCTAAACTACTCCGTATATAATGTATATGTATATAACAACACAATGCAGAAGTTACTGGGCAGTGTGACTATGTAGGCTTGTGCTAAAGGACTCCATATATAATGTATATGTATATAACACCACAATGCAGGAGTTACTGGGTAGTGTGAATATATAGGATTGTGCTAAACTACTCCGTATATAATGTATATGTATAGAACAACACAATGCAGGAGTTACTGGGGAGTGTGACTATGTAGGCTCGTGCTAATCTGCTCAGTATATAATGTATATGTGTATAGCAACACAATGCAAGAGTTACTGGGTAGTGTGGCTATGTAGGCTTGTGCTAATCTGCTCAGTATATAATGTATATGTGTATAGCAGCACAATGCAGGAGTTACTGGGTAGTGTGGCTATGTAGGCTCGTGCTAAACTGCTCAGTATATAATGTATATGTGTATAACAAAACAATGCAGGAGTTACTGGGTAGTGTGACTATGCAGGCTAGTGCTAAACTGCTTAGTATATAATGTATATGTGTATAACAACACAATGCAGGAGTTACTGTGTAGTGTGACTATGTAGGCTTGTGCTAAACTGCTCAGTATATAATGTATATGTGTATAGCAACACAATGCAGAAGTTACTGGGTAGTGTGACTATATAGGATTGTGCTAAGCTACTCTGTATATAATGTATATGTATATAACAACACAATGCAGGATTTACTGGGTAGTGTGACTATGTAGGCTCGTGCTGATCTGCTCAGTATATAATGTATATGTGTATAGCAACACAATGCAGGAGTTACTGGGTAGTGTGGCTATGTAGGCTCGTGCTAATCTGCTCAGTATATAATGTATATGTGTATAGCAACACAATGCAGGAGTTACTGGGTAGTGTGACTATGCAGGCTTGTGCTAAACTGCTTAGTATATAATGTATATGTGTATAACAACACAATGCAGGAGTTACTGTGTAGTGTGACTATGTAGGCTTGTGCTAAACTGCTTAGTATATAATGTATATGTGTATAACAACACAATGCAGGAGTTACTGTGTAGTGTGACTATGTAGGCTTGTGCTAAACTGCTCAGTATATAATGTATATGTGTATAGCAACACAATGCAGAAGTTACTGGGCAGTGTGACTATGTAGGCTTGTGCTAAACTGCTCAGTATATAATGTATAACAACACAATGCAGGAGTTACTGGGTAGTGCGACTATGCAGGCTAGTGCTAAACTGCTTAGTATATAATGTATATGTGTATAGCAACACAATGCAGAAGTTACTGGGTAGTGTGGCTATGTAGGCTCGTGCTAAACTGCTCGGTATATAATGTATATGTATAAGAACACAATGCAGGAGTTACTGTTTTGTGTGGCTATGTAGGCTTGTGCTAAACTGCTCAGTATATAATGTATATGTGTATAACAAGACAATGCAGGAGTTACTGGGTAGTGTGACTATGTAGGCTTGTGCTAAACTGCTCAGTATATAATGTATATGTGTATAGCAACACAAAGGAGGAGTTACTGGGTAGTGTGGCTATGTAGGCTTGTGCTAAACTGCTCAGTATATAATGTATACTGTATGTGTACAACACAATGCAGGAGTTACTGGGTAGTGTGACTATGTAGGCTTGTGCTAAACTGCTCAGTATATAATGTATATGTGTATAGCAACACAATGCAGGAGTTACTGGGTAGTGTTGCTATGTAGGCTTGTGCTAAACTGCTCAGTATATAATGTATATGTATAACAACACAATGCAGGAGTTACTGTTTTGTGTGGCTATGTAGGCTTGTGCTAAACTGCTCAGTATATAATGTATATGTGTATAACAAGACAATGCAGGAGTTACTGTGTAGTGTGGCTATATAGGCTTGTGCTAAACTGCTCAGTATATAATGTATATGCATAACAACACAATGCAGGAGTTACTGGATAGTGTGACTATGTAGGCTTGTGCTAAACTGCTCAGTATATAATTTATATGTATAACAACACAATGCAGGAGTTACTGGATAGTATGACTATGTAGGCTCATGCTAAACTGCTCAGTATATAATGTATATGTGTATAACAACACAATGCAGGAGTTACTGGGTAGTGTGACTATGTAGGCTAGTGCTAAACTGCTCAGTATATAATGTATATGTGTATAACAACACAATGCAGTAGTTACTGGGTAGTGTGACTATGTAGGCTTGTGCTACACTGCTCAGTATATAATGTATATGTGTATAACAACACAATGCAGGAGTTACTGGGTAGTGTGACTATGCAGGCTAGTGCTAAACTGCTTAGTATATAATGTATATGTGTATAGCAACACAATGCAGAAGTTACTGGGTAGTGTGGCTATGTAGGCTCGTGCTAAACTGCTCGGTATATAATGTATATGTATAAGAACACAATGCAGAAGTTACTGGGTAGTGTGACTATGCAGGCTAGTGCTAAACTGCTTAGTATATAAAGTATATGTGTATAACAACACAATGCAGGAGTTACTGGGTAGTGTGACTATGTAGGCTTGTGCTAAACTGCTCAGTATATAATGTATATGTGTATAGCAACACAAAGGAGGAGTTACTGGGTAGTGTGGCTATGTAGGCTTGTGCTAAACTGCTCAGTATATAATGTATATGTGTACAACACAATGCAGGAGTTACTGGGTAGTGTGACTATGTAGGCTTGTGCTAAACTGCTCAGTATATAATGTATATGTGTATAGCAACACAATGCAGGAGTTACTGGGTAGTGTGGCTATGTAGGCTTGTGCTAAACTGCTCAGTATATAATGTATATGTATAACAACACAATGCAGGAGTTACTGTTTTGTGTGGCTATGTAGGCTTGTGCTAAACTGCTCAGTATATAATGTATATGTGTATAACAAGACAATGCAGGAGTTACTGTGTAGTGTGGCTATATAGGCTTGTGCTAAACTGCTCAGTATATAATGTATATGCATAACAACACAATGCAGGAGTTACTGGATAGTGTGACTATGTAGGCTTGTGCTAAACTGCTCAGTATATAATTTATATGTATAACAACACAATGCAGGAGTTACTGGATAGTGTGACTATGTAGGCTCATGCTATACTGCTCAGTATATAATGTATATGTGTATAACAACACAATGCAGGAGTTACTGGGTAGTGTGACTATGTAGGCTAGTGCTAAACTGCTCAGTATATAATGTATATGTGTATAACAACACAATGCAGGAGTTACTGGGTAGTGTGACTATGTAGGCTTGTGCTAAACTGCTCTGTATATAATGTATATGTGTATAACAACACAATGCAGGAGTTACTGGGTAGTGTGACTATGGAGGCTTGTGCTAAACCGCTCAGTATATAATGTATATGTGTATAGCAACACAATGCAGGAGTTACTGTGTAGTGTGGCTATGTAGGCTTGTGCTAAACTGCTCAGTATATAATGTATAACAATACAATGCAGGAGTTACTGTGTAGTGTGGCTATGCAGGCTTGTGCTAAACTGCTCAGTATATAATTTATATGTGTATAGCAACACAATGCAGGAGTTACTGGGTAGTGTGGCTATGTAGGCTTGTGCTAAACTGCTCAGTATATAATGTACATGTGTATAACAACACAATGCAGAAGTTACTGGGTAATGTGACTATGTAAGCTTGTGCTAAACCACTCAGTATATAATGTATATGTGTATAGCAACACAATGCAGAAGTTACTGGGCAGTGTGACTATGTAGGCTTGTGCTAAACTGCTCAGTATATAATGTATAACAACACAATGCAGGAGTTACTGGGTAGTGTGACTATATAGGATTGTGCTAAACTTCTCCGTATATAATGTATATGTATATAACAACACAATGCAGGAGTTACTGGGTAGTGTGACTATGTAGGCTCATGCTAAACTGCTCAGTATATAATGTATATGTGTATAACAACACAATGCAGAAGTTACTGGGTAGTGTGACTATATAGGATTGTGCTAAACGTCTCCGTATATAATGTATATGTATATAACAACACAATGCAGGAGTTACTGGGTAGTGTGACTATGTAGGCTCATGCTAAACTGCTCAGTATATAATGTATATGTGTATAACAACACTATGCAGGAGTTACTGGGTAGTGTGACTATGTAGGCTGGTGCTAAACTGCTCAGTATATAATGTATATGTGTATAACAACACAATGCAGAAGTTACTGGGTAGTGTGACTATGTAAGCTTGTGCTAAACCTCTCAGTATATAATGTATATGTGTATAGCAACACAATGCAGGAGTTACTGTGTAGTGTGGCTATGTAGGCTTGTGCTAAACTGCTCAGTATATAATGTATATGTGTATAGCAACACAATGCAGGAGTTACTGTGTAGTGTGGCTATGTAGGCTTGTGCTAAACTGCTCAGTATATAATGTATATAACAACACAATGCATTAGTTACTAGGTAGTGTGGCTATGTAGGCTTGTGCTAAACTACTCCGTATATAATGTATATGTATATAACAACACAATGCAGAAGTTACTGGGCAGTGTGACTATGTAGGCTTGTGCTAAAGGACTCCATATATAATGTATATGTATATAACACCACAATGCAGGAGTTACTGGGTAGTGTGAATATATAGGATTGTGCTAAACTACTCCGTATATAATGTATATGTATAGAACAACACAATGCAGGAGTTACTGGGTAGTGTGACTATGTAGGCTCGTGCTAATCTGCTCAGTATATAATGTATATGTGTATAGCAACACAATGCAAGAGTTACTGGGTAGTGTGGCTATGTAGGCTTGTGCTAATCTGCTCAGTATATAATGTATATGTGTATAGCAACACAATGCAGGAGTTACTGGGTAGTGTGGCTATGTAGGCTCGTGCTAAACTGCTCAGTATATAATGTATATGTGTATAACAAAACAATGCAGGAGTTACTGGGTAGTGTGACTATGCAGGCTAGTGCTAAACTGCTTAGTATATAATGTATATGTGTATAACAACACAATGCAGGAGTTACTGTGTAGTGTGACTATGTAGGCTTGTGCTAAACTGCTCAGTATATAATGTATATGTGTATAGCAACACAATGCAGAAGTTACTGGGTAGTGTGACTATATAGGATTGTGCTAAACTACTCTGTATATAATGTATATGTATATAACAACACAATGCAGGATTTACTGGGTAGTGTGACTATGTAGGCTCGTGCTGATCTGCTCAGTATATAATGTATATGTGTATAGCAACACAATGCAGGAGTTACTGGGTACTGTGGCTATGTAGGCTCGTGCTAATCTGCTCAGTATATAATGTATATGTGTATAGCAACACAATGCAGGAGTTACTGGGTAGTGTGACTATGCAGGCTTGTGCTAAACTGCTTAGTATATAATGTATATGTGTATAACAACACAATTCAGGAGTTACTGTGTAGTGTGACTATGTAGGCTTGTGCTAAACTGCTTAGTATATAATGTATATGTGTATAACAACACAATGCAGGAGTTACTGGGCAGTGTGACTATGTAGGCTTGTGCTAAACTGCTCAGTATATAATGTATATGTGTATAGCAACACAATGCAGAAGTTACTGGGCAGTGTGACTATGTAGGCTTGTGCTAAACTGCTCAGTATATAATGTATAACAACACAATGCAGGAGTTACTGGGTAGTGTGACTATGCAGGCTAGTGCTAAACTGCTTAGTATAAAATGTATATGTGTATAACAACACAATGCAGGAGTTACTGGGTAGTGTGACTATGTAGGCTTGTGCTAAACTGCTCAGTATATAATGTATATGTGTATAGCAACACAAAGGAGGAGTTACTGGGTAGTGTGGCTATGTAGGCTTGTGCTAAACTGCTCAGTATATAATGTATACTGTATGTGTACAACACAATGCAGGAGTTACTGGGTAGTGTGACTATGTAGGCTTGTGCTAAACTGCTCAGTATATAATGTATATGTGTATAGCAACACAATGCAGGAGTTACTGGGTAGTGTGGCTATGTAGGCTTGTGCTAAACTGCTCAGTATATAATGTATATGTATAACAACACAATGCAGGAGTTACTGTTTTGTGTGGCTATGTAGGCTTGTGCTAAACTGCTCAGTATATAATGTATATGTGTATAACAAGACAATGCAGGAGTTACTGTGTAGTGTGGCTATATAGGCTTGTGCTAAACTGCTCAGTATATAATGTATATGCATAACAACACAATGCAGGAGTTACTGGATAGTGTGACTATGTAGGCTTGTGCTAAACTGCTCAGTATATAATTTATATGTATAACAACACAATGCAGGAGTTACTGGATAGTGTGACTATGTAGGCTCATGCTAAACTGCTCAGTATATAATGTATATGTGTATAACAACACAATGCAGGAGTTACTGGGTAGTGTGACTATGTAGGCTAGTGCTAAACTGCTCAGTATATAATGTATATGTGTATAACAACACAATGCAGGAGTTACTGGGTAGTGTGACTATGTAGGCTTGTGCTAAACTGCTCAGTATATAATGTATATGTGTATAACAACACAATGCAGGAGTTACTGGGTAGTGTGACTATGGAGGCTTGTGCTAAACCGCTCAGTATATAATGTATATGTGTATAGCAACACAATGCAGGAGTTACTGTGTAGTGTGGCTATGTAGGCTCGTGCTAAACTGCTCAGTATATAATGTATAACAATACAATGCAGGAGTTACTGTGTAGTGTGGCTATGCAGGCTTGTGCTAAACTGCTCAGTATATAATTTATATGTGTATAGCAACACAATGCAGGAGTTACTGGGTAGTGTGGCTATGTAGGCTTGTGCTAAACCACTCAGTATATAATGTATATGTGTATAACAACACAATGCAGAAGTTACTGGGTAATGTGACTATGTAAGCTTGTGCTAAACCACTCAGTATATAATGTATATGTGTATAGCAACACAATGCAGAAGTTACTGGGCAGTGTGACTATGTAGGCTTGTGCTAAACTGCTCAGTATATAATGTATAACAACACAATGCAGGAGTTACTGGGTAGTGTGACTATATAGGATTGTGCTAAACTTCTCCGTATATAATGTATATGTATATAACAACACAATGCAGGAGTTACTGGGTAGTGTGACTATGTAGGCTCATGCTAAACTGCTCAGTATATAATGTATATGTGTATAACAACACTATGCAGGAGTTACTGGGTAGTGTGACTATGTAGGCTGGTGCTAAACTGCTCAGTATATAATGTATATGTGTATAACAACACAATGCAGAAGTTACTGGGTAGTGTGACTATGTAAGCTTGTGCTAAACCTCTCAGTATATAATGTATATGTGTATTGCAACACAATGCAGGAGTTACTGTGTAGTGTGGCTATGTAGGCTTGTGCTAAACTGCTCAGTATATAATGTATATGTGTATAGCAACACAATGCAGGAGTTACTGTGTAGTGTGGCTATGTAGGCTTGTGCTAAACTGCTCAGTATATAATGTATATAACAACACAATGCATTAGTTACTAGGTAGTGTGACTATGGAGGCTTGTGCTAAACCGCTCAGTATATAATGTATATGTGTATAGCAACACAATGCAGGAGTTACTGTGTAGTGTGGCTATGTAGGCTCGTGCTAAACTGCTCAGTATATAATGTATAACAATACAATGCAGGAGTTACTGTGTAGTGTGGCTATGCAGGCTTGTGCTAAACTGCTCAGTATATAATTTATATGTGTATAGCAACACAATGCAGGAGTTACTGGGCAGTGTGGCTATGTAGGCTCGTGCTAAACTGCTCAGTATATAATGTATATGTGTATAACAACACAATGCAGAAGTTACTGGGTAATGTGACTATGTAAGCTTGTGCTAAACCACTCAGTATATAATGTATATGTGTATAGCAACACAATGCAGAAGTTACTGGGCAGTGTGACTATGTAGGCTTGTGCTAAACTGCTCAGTATATAATGTATAACAACACAATGCAGGAGTTACTGGGTAGTGTGACTATATAGGATTGTGCTAAACTTCTCCGTATATAATGTATATGTATATAACAACACAATGCAGGAGTTACTGGGTAGTGTGACTATGTAGGCTCATGCTAAACTGCTCAGTATATAATGTATATGTGTATAACAACACTATGCAGGAGTTACTGGGTAGTGTGACTATGTAGGCTGGTGCTAAACTGCTCAGTATATAATGTATATGTGTATAACAACACAATGCAGAAGTTACTGGGTAGTGTGACTATGTAAGCTTGTGCTAAACCTCTCAGTATATAATGTATATGTGTATAGCAACACAATGCAGGAGTTACTGTGTAGTGTGGCTATGTAGGCTTGTGCTAAACTGCTCAGTATATAATGTATATGTGTATAGCAACACAATGCAGGAGTTACTGTGTAGTGTGGCTATGTAGGCTTGTGCTAAACTGCTCAGTATATAATGTATATAACAACACAATGCATTAGTTACTAGGTAGTGTGGCTATGTAGGCTTGTGCTAAACTACTCTGTATATAATGTATATGCATATAACAACACAATGCAGAAGTTACTGGGCAGTGTGACTATGTAGGCTTGTGCTAAAGGACTCCATATATAATGTATATGTATATAACACCACAATGCAGGAGTTACTGGGTAGTGTGAATATATAGGATTGTGCTAAACTACTCCGTATATAATGTATATGTATAGAACAACACAATGCAGGAGTTACTGGGTAGTGTGACTATGTAGGCTCGTGCTAATCTGCTCAGTATATAATGTATATGTGTATAGCAACACAATGCAAGAGTTACTGGGTAGTGTGGCTATGTAGGCTTGTGCTAATCTGCTCAGTATATAATGTATATGTGTATAGCAACACAATGCAGGAGTTACTGGGTAGTGTGGCTATGTAGGCTCGTGCTAAACTGCTCAGTATATAATGTATATGTGTATAACAAAACAATGCAGGAGTTACTGGGTAGTGTGACTATGCAGGCTAGTGCTAAACTGCTTAGTATATAATGTATATGTGTATAACAACACAAAGAAAGTGCAGGGCAAATAGCCCGGAGCGTAGCTAAGGGTTAAGGCCTGTAGGAGTGAGTGCTGCTGTGTGTGTGTGTTTTAGTTACAATGTTGCACAATGTTGGGAGGGGTCTACTAACCTTATAAGAAGGATGTACAGGAATTCCACTTCCTCTTTGTTCCTGTGGACTCCCAGAAGAATTTTCAGCTTAGCAGTTTGCAGCATTTTCCAATGGAAGGCGAATCTGGAGAATGGGAAGAAATGGAGTTAGAGGACGTGGAGTGGGTCGCACCATCCCCATCTGGAACTGTCACGGTGGGTCTGGGCCATGGGTCTGGGCTGTGTCTGCCGGTTTCTCCCTTAGGGGGGGGGGTAGCCCATTGTTGTTCCATTCTCCTGCGCGGGAGAATTTAGAGGGGGATGGTGGCCCCGGTATAGCCTATCCGTCGTGTGAGACAGACTGTAGGCCCTCGGGGGAGATTGGGCCTGGGGGGCAAGTAGGAGCGCCCGGCGGGTCGGTCTTTGAGCTTAGGGGGTCCCAGGGGAGCTCCGGTTTCGGCTCCGGAGGTCCCGGTTCTGTAACCGGGGGTTCCGGTGTCGGCCTTAGACAGGGGCCTGTGGTGGCAGGGCCCAGCGAGGCCTTAGCAAGTGCGGGCACCTCGGGGGTGAGCGTCGTTGGCGCGGTTAGTGGGAGCAGTGCGGCCTCACCTGCGGCAGTGGTCCTCTCCGGGGAATCGGTGGCGGCGGCGGTGGCTCTCCTCCAGTCCTTGGCGTCGGTCCTCGCGGGTACGTCGTCGGGTCCGGCGGTACTTCAGGCCCCGGCTTTGGCCTACGGCGTGGTACAGACCTCCGGTCCGTCGTCCCTCGTGGCTTCTAAAATGGCCGCCGCGTCGACTTCCGGCGGCGTTGCACGCTCCCGCGTCACTTCCGGTGACGTCATTTCCGCTCGCGGCAGTCGCAATCTGGACAGCGAGCAGAGCGGATCGTTCCCCCCGGGCTCCGAAGGTAAGAAGGGAGCACCTCGGGGGGGGACACCCGCTCTTGGGGGCAAGAACAATGGGGCCCAGGAGGCCGGGGGGGCACATGATAGGCCGGATAGAGGGGCAGAGGTGCTGAATCATGGGGCAACTGTGAGCGTGGCACCGGGGCAGCAGGGGCCTCCGGAGGGCGCTCCGGGGGCGTCACAACAGGGTGTGCGCACTAGAGCCGCAGCTGGACACAGTAATAAGGGGGGGGATGCCGACAGGGCACCCGCCTCGCGCTCGCGGCCTACGTTAGGAGGGGGAAAAGCTAAGGCGGCCCCCGCACGTGCCGCGGCCCAAAGTAAAGGAAAGGCCCCTGCGGCTAAGACCGCGAATAAGGGGGCCATCCTGGCACACAGCGCAAGGGGCGAGGCCGCAATAGCGGAGCCCCAGGGGCAAGGCCTGCAGGGTATCATGACGCCCAGCAGGACTTCGCCAGCACGATCTGAGCAAATAGCCACAAGGGGGGCTGTCAAAAGGGGGCATGCTAGCATTAGCGTTGGCACTGGGGAAGGCTTAGAGAGCCCCGGGAGGGGACAGGCGAGACAGGCTAGGGGATCGAAGTCTCAGGGTCGGAGTAGGACCGTGAGATTTCAAGAGGATTCGACTAGCGGGTTGGCCACCAGTACGGATGATGATGTGAGTGTGGCATGTGGTGTGAGTGACAGTGACCGGGAGGGCTATTTAGAATTTGAGGAAAGGGGGGATAGGGAAGAGATGGCTGGTCCTTCCTGAGGTACTCCCCTCTTGGCTTCTATTTTGCAGGTACCCAGGACTTCCTCATCCAGCAGGGATATGGCGACTCAGAGTTCCGGAGCTCTCGTGCCTAGAGGAGTCAGCAGTGCTTCTGGACAAGGCCAAGCCGCATCGGGCGCTTCCTCTGGTGAGATGCAACTTGGTTTACCTAGGGGGCGGTGTAATTCTTCCAGCTCTAGTGGGTCAGGGTCAGGATCTGAGATAGATGGGTCCCTGGGTTTGCACACGAAAGGGCATAGGAGGATGTATAGAATGTTGAGGAAGATGAGTAAGGGCAATCACAGGGATGACATTGCCAGTAGTGGGGCGCAGTCATCTCAACTCTTAGGGGTTGCTGGGGGGTCACCACAGGCGGTGAACAGAAAGGCAGCGGTACACGGGGATACTTATTCGTGCCAGGTACACAGTTTGCATGCACACCTTAAAACTAAAACTGTGAAACGTATCCAGGACGGTAAGTATGTTAATATGTTTGAGCTGTCTGCAGAGGCCTTTAAGTTTAAGGAGATGGCGGAGGATGGTACGGGCCCTAAGAAATTTAGGCGGCCTGATACCCTTGAGGAATGGCATCGGTGTTTCCGGGTATACGCCACTTGCTACTTAGAGAGGTTTCCCGATCAGGGGACTGCACTCTTTAAGTACGTTGACACCATCGATGCAATACACAGAAAGTTTGCCGATGGGGCTTGGAGGGAGTATGATATGTTGTACCGGAAAAAGAAAGTGGGCAACCCACTGCTTGATTTTGGTACGATGGATTTACACCTCTGGGCGCATCTTGATGCGGAAAGGAGGGCGCAAGGAGGCGCCATAGCGACATCGCCCGGGGCTAGGCAGACTTTGCGCTTTCGACGGCGACAAGGGGGTGTATGCTGGCGATACCAGGACAAGGCGTGTGAGCGGGGCACTTCGTGCACGTTCAAGCACGTCTGCAAGTTTTGCAGCGGGCATCACCCCGGGGCTGATTGCTCCAAAAAGCGAGACACCCAAACTGATCGGTTTGGGAGCAAAGGAGGCGCTGGCGCTAAGGGCGGATTCACCACTTAGAGTCCAGGTCATTTGTAAATGGCTGCGTAGGTACCCAGATAGGGCGACTGCTCAGCTTCTGGATAGCGGGTTGCATGAGGGCTTTGTGATCCCGGTAGTAGGCCGGGTGGGGGGAGCACGAGACAGGAAAAACCTGAAATCTGCTTCCCAATACCCTGAGGCAGTCAGGGAAAAACTGGGCAAAGAAGTGGCCTTGGGTAGGGTCGTAGGCCCTTTTAGGGACCGGCCGCTACCGGATTTAGTTGTCTCCCCACTAGGGGTGGTCCCCAAGAAGGAGACAGGTAAGTTCAGGCTTATACAACACCTCTCTTATCCGAAAGGGCGGTCGGTAAACGACGCTATACCGGAGGAATTGAGCTCGGTCCGTTACCAGTCGTTTGACGACGCGCTGGCTCTGGTTAAGGAATGGGGCCCGGGAGCATTAATGGCGAAACTAGACGTGGAATCCGCGTTTAGGCTACTCCCGATTCACCCATCATCCTTTGGGCTGATGGGGTGTTGGTTTGAAGGGGGTTACTATGTTGACCGTTGTCTGCCCATGGGCTGTTCGATATCCTGCGCGTACTTTGAGGCATTCAGCACTTTCCTGCACTGGGCGGTGGTCTCGGTGGCGGGGAGTGATAGAGTGGCGCACTACTTGGATGACTTTCTCCTGGTAGGGGAGGCCAACTCGCAAGAATGTGCCTCCTTAATGAAAGTCATGAGGTTCATGATGGCCAGGTTTGGGGTTCCTTTGGCAGAGGATAAGACGGAGGGGCCGTGCACGTGCTTGACGTTCCTTGGTATCGAGATCGATTCAGTGGCAGGTGAATGCAGGCTGCCTAAGGAAAAGGTCGCCAAGATGTTGGCGGCGGTGCGGGCCATGGTAGCAACGCAGACATGTTCGCTGCGGGAACTGCAATCGCTCCTTGGCCTCCTTAATTTTGCGGGGAGAGTGATCCCGTGGGGGAAGGTGTTTAGCAAGCGACTAGAGCGGTGTTTGGGCGGAGGTAGAGCTCCGGCATCGCGTATTCGCATCACGAGGGACCTCGTGGCGGATTTGCAGGTCTGGGAGAGGTTTCTCCAGGACTTTAACGGCGTCTGCATGTGGCGAAGGGAGCCGATATCTAACCAAGCGCTACATCTGTTCACGGACGCTGCAGGAGCATCCGGGTATGGGGCTTACTTTGAAGGCGCCTGGAGTGCGGAGCCCTGGCCGACCGAATGGGCGACCAGAGGGCTTACACGCAATCTTTGTCTTCTGGAATTGTTTCCCATCTTGGTTGCGGTAGAATTGTGGGGTCACCTGTTTAGTAACAGGGCTGTGATTTTCTGGACGGATAATCTCAGCGTGGTGTTTGCAGTTAACAGGCTTTCTGCTTCATCGCCTGTGGTCGTACATTATTTGCGACACCTGGTGTTGAGATGTTTGCAACTGAACATTGACTTTAGGGCACGGCATGTGCCAGGGGTGCAGAATATAGTTGCGGATGCGCTGTCGCGCTTCCAGTGGGGGGCATTTAGGGCTGCGGCGCCTGCCGCGGCTCCTAATGGTCTTTCTTGCCCTCTCTTTTTGTGGCAGATGGCGAAGGACTACAGCAACTGATCCCGGTTTTGCGGGCTTCGTTGGCACCCAGCACATGGTCGGCATACGTGAGGTACTGGAGTGAATGGGTAGGTTTTTGCGACCTCCGTGAGTTCCCCTCTTGCGAGGGTGAACAAGGGTTTTTGTTGCGCTGGCTGGCGGAGCTGAGAGGTAAGCGAGCAACGAAGGGGGCGGTGGTAGCAAGACTATCGGCTGTGGCTTTTTTCTGCAGGCTATACGCCTTTAAAGACGAGTCGCGATCCTTTCTCGTTAAACAGCTGTTGAGGGGCTGGGGCCGTCTCGAAGTTCCACGACGAGACACAAGGGAGCCCATTACGGCAGAACGGCTAGTAAAATTATTGGACGTGTTGCCAGAGATATGTTCCTCACCTTTTGAGGCCTGCCTCTTTGGGGCGGCCTTTGGCTTAGCGTTTCACGGCGCATTAAGGGTGGGTGAGTTGGTACCGCGAGCCAGAACGGCGGCCACAGGGGGGGTCATGCACAGCCATGTTCGGCTGGTGGAGGACTCCGTGCTATTGTTCATTCCCAGGTCCAAAACGGACCAGGAGGGCCGGGGAGCCTGGCTTTCACTGCCGGGGCAGCAGGGTGTTGCCTGTTGCCCGGTGCGGCTAGTGTCATCTTACCTGGGAGTACGGCCAGGAGGCTCCTCCAGGTTTTTGATACATGCTAATGGAGACCCACTGACCAGATACCAGTTTGGCAAGGTATTGGAGAAGGCAGCGCAAAGGGCTGGCCTAGACGGGTCTCGGATCGCCCCACACTCCTTCAGGGTGGGGGCAGCGACGACAGCAGCAGAGCTGGGTTGGTCCTCGGATCGGATCCGCTCATTGGGGCGGTGGAGGTTGCAGCGGTATAAATCTTACGTTAGGCCGCTGTATGTTTGAGATCGGGGATCAAGGGTCATGCATGCAAGAGTTGGGGGGCTTGCGGGGGTGATACCAGAAGGTTATGGGCCAAGGTTGTGGACCTGGTCTACTGCAAGCGGGCTAACTCTTGTTTCCTTTGTTTCAGAAATACATCCAGGTCCTGTACGGGTGTGGATCGTCGGCCA
Organism: Bombina bombina; assembly: GCF_027579735.1. NCBI lineage: Eukaryota > Metazoa > Chordata > Amphibia > Anura > Bombinatoridae > Bombina > Bombina bombina. The sequence goes on from NC_069500.1 coordinate 384,215,467, forward strand.
TTCATATGTGCACTGGGCCGCAATTAGAGCTGCAGCCATGCCAGGAGGACAGCAGCTAGGAATTGAATCGTCCAGGGCTGTGTTACGTTGGCTAGGGCGCAGAGGCTTGTCTTGGTCAGACCTGCCTGCATTGCTCCAGACCGCAGCGAAAAGGTGGGAGAAACCTCACATTTTGATAATTCATGCTGGCGGCAATGATGTGGGGGCCATTCCCACATTGGATCTGATCCGGGCAATGCAGTCAGACCTGAGGCAGTTCAAACTCTGGTTTCCAGGTGTGAGAATCGGGTGGTCGAATGTGATCCCTAGATTAAGATGGAGGCACATGGTGTGTCCTAAGGCAGCTTTCCAGGTCAGGAAAAAGATCAATAGGGACCTGAGGAAGCAGGTAGTGGAACTCGAGGGTTTTGTGGTAGAGCACGGGAACATCTCGGCAGCCCATAAGGGTTTGTATAGGCAGGATGGGGTTCATTTAGAACCGGCAGGAGTAGATTTGTTCTTGCAGAACATCAGGCAGGAGTTACTCCTAAGAGTATAGGGTGGCGGCAAGAGTCAGGACCATTGTATATGCAGGTCAGTCTCTTGTGGCGGGTGGTCAGGATCACGGCTGCAGACTGGAAGGAGGTTTGGTAATGGCCATTGCGGTCAGGGTGACGTCACAGGCTTGGTATGCTTGGGCGTGCTCGGGCTGAGTATTGTTAGGCCGGAAAACCCCTAATTATGTAAGCTGCGTTGAGTATCTCCGCCTTGTGGTCTGCAGCTGTGTCCCTTGGCCATTTTCTAGAAGGGGTTATTCATAGTTAGATGTAGGCCCCGATTGCCGCCACCCGTGGATAAGTTAACTGCCAGTTCCACGGCTGGTACCAATAAATGCGACCCACGGGTCTTTCACCCACAGAACTGTGTTGTGTTTTATTTATTAGTTGTTAAGTTATATTAAGTGTTAAGTTAAGTTAAGTTACAAGCAGACACTCAGGAGATGTAGGGCATTTAATCCCTTAAGAAAGTGCAGGGCAAATAGCCCGGAGCGTAGCTAAGGGTTAAGGCCTGTAGGAGTGAGTGCTGCTGTGTGTGTGTGTTTTAGTTACAATGTTGCACTATGTTGGGAGGGGTCTACTAACCTTATAAGAAGGATGTACAGGAATTCCACTTCCTCTTTGTTCCTGTGGACTCCCAGAAGAATTTTCCCCACCCTCCCAGCCCTGTTATGCACTGTTGTTGAATTTGTTATGCTCTGTTGTTTTGTCTTGTCATCCAACCGGATGGATTTGTTATGCATTACGGATTGGCACTTGTAATGCATTATGGATTTGGTGATAGGCATTACTGATTGGCACTGGTAATGCTCTATTGATTCAGTCAAAGAAATAACAGGCGGCAATCGGTCTGTCATTAGGTCTCTATCGAGACTAGGTGTCTGAGGCAAGAAGAGGGTTACTCGAACTACTTCTCTAAGACCAAGGACGGTAATTTTGAACTCCCCAGTTATTGACATGCTGTTCGTCAAGTCAAGGCTGGACCTACAGGTTTGGAGTTAATAATGCTTGCACCCTACTCTGGCGGGTGGTCAGGATCACGGCTGCAGACTGGAAGGAGGTTTGGTAATGGCCATTGCGGTCAGGGTGACGTCACAGGCTTGGTATGCTTGGGCGTGCTCGGGCTGAGTATTGTTAGGCCGGAAAACCCCTAATTATGTAAGCTGCGTTGAGTATCTCCGCCTTGTGGTCTGCAGCTGTGTCCCTTGGCCATTTTCTAGAAGGGGTTATTCATAGTTAGATGTAGGCCCCGATTGCCGCCACCCGTGGATAAGTTAACTGCCAGTTCCACGGCTGGTACCAATAAATGCGACCCACGGGTCTTTCACCCACAGAACTGTGTTGTGTTTTATTTATTAGTTGTTAAGTTATATTAAGTGTTAAGTTAAGTTAAGTTACAAGCAGACACTCAGGAGATGTAGGGCATTTAATCCCTTATGCAGGAGTTACTGTGTAGTGTGACTATGTAGGATTGTGCTAAACTGCTCAGTATATAATGTATATGTGTATAGCAACACAATGCAGAAGTTACTGGGTAGTGTGACTATATAGGATTGTGCTAAACTACTCTGTATATAATGTATATGTATATAACAACACAATGCAGGATTTACTGGGTAGTGTGACTATGTAGGCTCGTGCTAATCTGCTCAGTATATAATGTATATGTGTATAGCAACACAATGCAGGAGTTACTGGGTAGTGTGGCTATGTAGGCTCGTGCTAATCTGCTCAGTATATAATGTATATGTGTATAGCAACACAATGCAGGAGTTACTGGGTAGTGTGACTATGCAGGCTTGTGCTAAACTGCTTAGTATATAATGTATATGTGTATAACAACACAATGCAGGAGTTACTGTGTAGTGTGACTATGTAGGCTTGTGCTAAACTGCTTAGTATATAATGTATATGTGTATAACAACACAATGCAGGAGTTACTGTGTAGTGTGACTATGTAGGCTTGTGCTAAACTGCTCAGTATATAATGTATATGTGTATAGCAACACAATGCAGAAGTTACTGGGCAGTGTGACTATGTAGGCTTGTGCTAAACTGCTCAGTATATAATGTATAACAACACAATGCAGGAGTTACTGGGTAGTGTGACTATATAGGAATGTGCTAAACTACTCCATATATAATGTATATGTATATAACAACACAATGCAGGAGTTACTGGGTAGTGTGACTATGTAGGCTCGTGCTAAACTGCTCAGTATATAATGTATATGTGTATAACAACACAATGCAGGAGTTACTGGGCAGTGTAACTATGTAGGCTGGTGCTAAACTGCTCAGTATATAATGTATATGTGTATAACAACACAATGCAGGAGTTACTGGGCAGTGTGACTATGTAGGCTTGTGCTAAACTGCTCAGTATATAATGTATATGTGTATAACAACACAATGCAGAAGTTTCTGGGTAGTGTGACTATGTAAGCTTGTGCTAAACCTCTCAGTATATAATGTATATGTGTATAGCAACACAATGCAGGAGTTACTGTGTAGTGTGGCTATGTAGGCTTGTGCTAAACTGCTCAGTATATAATGTATATGTGTATAGCAACACAATGCAGGAGTTACTGTGTAGTGTGGCTATGTAGGCTTGTGCTAAACTGCTCAGTATATAATGTATATAATAACACAATGCAGGAGTTACTGGGTAGTGTGACTATATAGGATTGTGCTAAACTACTCTGTATATAATGTATATGTATATAACAACACAATGAAGGATTTACTGGGTAGTGTGACTATGTAGGCTCGTGCTAATCTGCTCAGTATATAATGTATATGTGTATAGCAACACAATGCAGGAGTTACTGGGTAGTGTGGCTATGTAGGCTCGTGCTAATCTGCTCAGTATATAATGTATATGTGTATAGCAACACAATGCAGGAGTTACTGGGTAGTGTGACTATGCAGGCTTGTGCTAAACTGCTTAGTATATAATGTATATGTGTATAACAACACAATGCAGGAGTTACTGTGTAGTGTGACTATGTAGGCTTGTGCTAAACTGCTCAGTATATAATGTATATGTGTATAGCAACACAATGCAGAAGTTACTGGGTAGTGTGACTATGTAGGCTCGTGCTAAACTGCTCGGTATATAATGTATATTTATAAGAACACAATGCAGAAGTTACTGGGTAGTGTGACTATGCAGGCTAGTGCTAAACTGCTTAGTATATAATGTATATGTGTATAACAACACAATGCAGGAGTTACTGGGTAGTGTGACTATGTAGGCTTGTGCTAAACTGCTCAGTATATAATTTATATGTGTATAACAACACAATGCAGGAGTTACTGTGTAGTGTGGCTATGTAGGCTTGTGCTAAACTGCTCAGTATATAATTTATATGTGTATAACAACACAATGCAGGAGTTACTGGGTAGTGTGACTATGTAGGCTTGTGCTAAACCGCTCAGTATATAATGTATATGTGTATAGCAACACAATGCAGGAGTTACTGTGTAGTGTGGCTATGTAGGCTCGTGCTAAACTGCTCAGTATATAATGTATAACAACACAATGCAGGAGTTACTGTGTAGTGTGGCTATGTAGGCTTGTGCTAAACTACTCAGTATATAATTTATATGTGTATAGCAACACAATGCAGGAGTTACTGGGTAGTGTGGCTATGTAGGCTTGTGCTAAACTGCTCAGTATAGAATGTATATGTGTATAACAACACAATGCAGGAGTTACTGGGTAGTGTGACTATGTAGGCTGGTGCTAAACTGCTTAGTATATAATGTATATGTGTATAACAATACAATGCAGGAGTTACTGGGTAATGTGACTATGTAAGCTTGTGCTAAACCACTCAGTATATAATGTATTTGTATATAACAACACAATGCAGAAGTTACTGGGCAGTGTGACTATGTAGGCTTGTGCTAAAGTACTCCGTATATAATGTATTTGTATATAACAACACAATGCAGAAGTTACTGGGCAGTGTGACTATGTAGGCTGGTGCTAAACTGCTTAGTATATAATGTATATGTGTATAACAACACAATGCAGAAGTTACTGGGCAGTGTGACTATGTAGGCTTGTGCTAAAGTACTCCGTATATAATGTATTTGTATATAACAACACAATGCAGAAGTTACTGTTTAGTGTGGCTATGTAGGCTTGTGCTAAACTGCTCAGTATATAATGTATAACAACACAATGCAGGAGTTACTGGGTAGTGTGACTATATAGGATTGTGCTAAACTACTCTGTATATAATGTATATGTATATAACAACACAATGCAGGAGTTACTGTTTAGTGTGGCTATGTAGGCTTGTGCTAAACTGCTCAATATATAATGTATATGTATAACAACACAATGCAGATGTTACTGGGTAGTGTGACTATGTAAGCTTGTGCTAAACCTCTCAGTATATAATGTATATGTGTATAGCAACACAATGCAGGAGTTACTGTGTAGTGTGGCTATGTAGGCTTGTGCTAAACTGCTCAGTATATAATGTATATGTGTATAGCAACACAATGCAGGAGTTACAGTGTAGTGTGGCTATGTAGGCTTGTGCTAAACTGCTCAGTATATAATGTATATAACAACACAATGCAGGAGTTACTAGGTAGTGTGGCTATGTAGGCTTGTGCTAAAACTACTCTGTATATAATGTATATGTATATAAGAACACAATGCAGAAGTTACTGGGCAGTGTGACTATGTAGGCTTGTGCTAAAGTACTCCATATATAATGTATATGTATATAACACCACAATGCAGGAGTTACTGGGTAGTGTGACTATATAGGATTGTGCTAAACTACTCCGTATATAATGTATATGTATATAACAACACAATGCAGGAGTTACTGGGTAGTGTGACTATGTAGGCTCGTGCTAATCTGCTCAGTATATAATGTATATGTGTATAGCAACACAATGCAGGAGTTACTGGGTAGTGTGGCTATGTAGGCTCGTGCTAATCTGCTCAGTATATAATGTATATGTGTATAGCAACACAATGCAGGAGTTACTGGGTAGTGTGGCTATGTAGGCTCGTGCTAAACTGCTCAGTATATAATGTATATGTGTATAACAAAACAATGCAGGAGTTACTGGGTAGTGTGACTATGCAGGATTGTGCTAAACTGCTTAGTATATAATGTATATGTGTATAACAACACAATGCAGGAGTTACTGGGTAGTGTGACTATGCAGGCTTGTGCTAAACTGCTCAGTATATAATGTATATGTGTATAGAAACACAATGCAGGAGTTACTGGGTAGTGTGACTATGTAGGCTAGTGCTAAACTGCTTAGTATATAATGTATATGTGTATAACAACACAATGCAGGAGTTACTGGGTAGTGTGACTATGCAGGCTAGTGCTAAACTGCTTAGTATATAATGTATATGTGTATAGCAACACAATGCAGAAGTTACTGGGTAGTGTGGCTATGTAGGCTCGTGCTAAACTGCTCAGTATATAATGTATATGTATAAGAACACAATGCAGAAGTTACTGGGTAGTGTGACTATGCAGGCTAGTGCTAAACTGCTTAGTATATAATGTATATGTGTATAACAACACAATGCAGGAGTTACTGGGTAGTGTGACTATGTAGGCTTGTGCTAAACTGCTCAGTATATAATGTATATGTGTATAGCAACACAAAGGAGGAGTTACTGGGTAGTGTGACTATGTAGGCTTGTGCTAAACTGCTCAGTATATAATGTATACTGTATGTGTACAACACAATGCAGTAGTTACTGTGTAGTGTGACTATGTAGGCTTGTGCTAAACTGCTCAGTATATAATGTATATGTGTATAGCAACACAATGCAGGAGTTACTGGGTAGTGTGGCTATGTAGGCTTGTGCTAAACTGCTCAGTATATAATGTATATGTATAACAACACAATGCAGGAGTTACTGTTTTGTGTGGCTATGTAGGCTTGTGCTAAACTGCTCAGTATATAATGTATATGTGTATAACAAGACAATGCAGGAGTTACTGTGTAGTGTGGCTATATAGGCTTGTGCTAAACTGCTCAGTATATAATTTATATGTATAACAACACAATGCAGGAGTTACTGGATAGTGTGACTATGTAGGCTCATGCTAAACTGCTCAGTATATAATGTATATGTGTATAACAACACAATGCAGGAGTTACTGGGTAGTGTGACTATGTAGGCTAGTGCTAAACTGCTCAGTATATAATGTATATGTGTATAACAACACAATGCAGGAGTTACTGGGTAGTGTGACTATGTAGGCTTGTGCTAAACTGCTCAGTATATAATGTATATGTGTATAACAACACAATGCAGGAGTTACTGGGTAGTGTGACTATGGAGGCTTGTGCTAAACCGCTCAGTATATAATGTATATGTGTATAGCAACACAATGCAGGAGTTACTGTGTAGTGTGGCTATGTAGGCTCGTGCTAAACTGCTCAGTATATAATGTATAACAATACAATGCAGGAGTTACTGTGTAGTGTGGCTATGCAGGCTTGTGCTAAACTGCTCAGTATATAATGTATATGTGTATAACAACACAATGCAGAAGTTACTGGGTAATGTGACTATGTAAGCTTGTGCTAAACCACTCAGTATATAATGTATATGTGTATAGCAACACAATGCAGAAGTTACTGGGCAGTGTGACTATGTAGGCTTGTGCTAAACCGCTCAGTATATAATGTATAACAACACAATGCAGGAGTTACTGGGTAGTGTGACTATATAGGATTGTGCTAAACTTCTCCGTATATAATGTATATGTATATAACAACACAATGCAGGAGTTACTGGGTAGTGTGACTATGTAGGCTCATGCTAAACTGCTCAGTATATAATGTATATGTGTATAACAACACAATGCAGAAGTTACTGGGTAGTGTGACTATATAGGATTGTGCTAAACTTCTCCGTATATAATGTATATGTATATAACAACACAATGCAGGAGATACTGGGTAGTGTGACTATGTAGGCTCATGCTAAACTGCTCAGTATATAATGTATATGTGTATAACAACACTATGCAGGAGTTACTGGGTAGTGTGACTATGTAGGCTGGTGCTAAACTGCTCAGTATATAATGTATATGTGTATAACAACACAATGCAGAAGTTACTGGGTAGTGTGACTATGTAAGCTTGTGCTAAACCTCTCAGTATATAATGTATATGTGTATAGCAACACAATGCAGGAGTTACTGTGTAGTGTGGCTATGTAGGCTTGTGCTAAACTGCTCAGTATATAATGTATATGTGTATAGCAACACAATGCAGGAGTTACTGTGTAGTGTGGCTATGTAGGCTTGTGCTAAACTGCTCAGTATATAATGTATATAACAACACAATGCATTAGTTACTAGGTAGTGTGGCTATGTAGGCTTGTGCTAAACTACTCCGTATATAATGTATATGTATATAACAACACAATGCATAAGTTACTGGGCAGTGTGACTATGTAGGCTTGTGCTAAAGGACTCCATATATAATGTATATGTATATAACACCACAATGCAGGAGTTACTGGGTAGTGTGAATATATAGGATTGTGCTAAACTACTCCGTATATAATGTATATGTATAGAACAACACAATGCAGGAGTTACTGGGTAGTGTGACTATGTAGGCTCGTGCTAATCTGCTCAGTATATAATGTATATGTGTATAGCAACACAATGCAGGAGTTACTGGGTAGTGTGGCTATGTAGGCTCGTGCTAATCTGCTCAGTATATAATGTATATGTGTATAGCAACACAATGCAGGAGTTACTGGGTAGTGTGGCTATGTAGGCTCGTGCTAAACTGCTCAGTATATAATGTATATGTGTATAACAAAACAATGCAGGAGTTACTGGGAAGTGTGACTATGCAGGCTAGTGCTAAACTGCTTAGTATATAATGTATATGTGTATAACAACACAATGCAGGAGTTACTGTGTAGTGTGACTATGTAGGCTTGTGCTAAACTGCTCAGTATATAATGTATATGTGTATAGCAACACAATGCAGAAGTTACTGGGTAGTGTGACTATGTAGGCTCGTGCTAAACTGCTCGGTATATAATGTATATGTATAAGAACACAATGCAGAAGTTACTGGGTAATGAGGGGCTCCTGGAAGCGGTGCAAAGCTGGCTGGATGGAGCTTTGACCGCAGAGGAAGTATGCAGTGTAGTCAGGAGAAGTTAGGGGCGGAGCAGGGTAGGAGGTTACTTATAGCGGAGCTGAGCGGGAAAGCCAGCAGTTGCTAAAAATTTTATAACAGAAAGCATCTTGTTCCTGCGTGGCTTTCCGGCTCAGCTGCGTCATGGCTGGGGTGGATGTTCTGTTGGAGAGGCTCCGGGAGGCTGCTAAGGAGACGGGACCTACCTGGCTGGAGTCACAGGTCCATGGCTTACTTGGAAATCCGGTCGAGGAGCAGGAAGGTCGCAGGAAGAAGTCCACGAGGCGTTCCAGGCCTCCGGCGCGCTTGAGTCCAGAGGTGAGCCGGCGACCTGCTGGGGGGAAGAAGCCTGGTTCCAGTGCTGTTAGGAGCTCTGCCGGTCCGGTCGTGTTCCTGGGTGCTGCGGCTGAGGCGGGAAGAGTACCGGTGACGTCATTAGAGGCGGGGAGCGGCGGACCACCGGAGCTGAGGGCCTTCCCTGTTGCTTTGACCAAGCAGGGTAAAGTACATGTAAAAAAGGCTTACGGCCCTAGCGGGCCTGATGTAGTAGAGGCTTGTTTTTCAGGGGAGCATGTGGCGGGTGATTTGGGAGTCCCTGCTGTGTCTTTTGGGGGAGTGGTGGAAGACAGCCTCAGTGAGGGGGAGGGTTTTGATTCTGTGGCTCAGGGAGAGTGTAGTGGGGGGGGGGGTGAGGGTGATTCAATCCGGCCATGTTTTTGCAGGCCCTGGGCACAGGAGTGACAGTGTTACTGGGATGGGCCCTGTATTACCTGACATGACTAGAGGTGGGTTGGTGGACATGGAGTATGGGTCTGGGGAGGAGGAGGGGGAATTTGAGATAGATGCTGGTGTAGTTGATTTATATTTAGACTCCTCCGATGAGGATTATGTCCCTCCTTCCCCTGGGGTCACTTTTAAGCCTGTGGACAGTTTTAAAGGGGCTTATGTTAGGTCTGGCTCTGGTAGGGCCTGCGGGGTTGGCAGTCCCCCTCCCAGGGCCCCTGTTTCTATGGGGGGGTTTACTGGTGCTGATTTTTGTGACTCACATGCCAGTTTTTCTATTGCAGTTCCTAGTTCCGCAGGGCGACGGCCAGAGCCTCAGCCTGGTCCATCCACAGCGGCAGATGTTTTTGACGGCCTTGAGGAGGACTTCTCGGGCCTGCACGGCTCCTGGACTGACACTATTCGTCTTGAGCCCGATGAAGGCATGCAGCAGGAAGTGCAACCGGTTGGTGGAAGTCAGGTGAGGGGGGGAGCTATGGCAAGTGCGGGTAAGAGGGCAAGTGGTAGCAGGGTGGCCAGGGCTGGTATTGCATCCGAGTTTGGTGCTAGAAGGGGGGGTAGTTGGCCTGCTGGGCCTGGAGTAGGTGCTGGTTTAGGGAGGGCTAGGTCGCGGCGACGGCCTGTGGCGGATGTTATGTGGCCTGGTGGAGATGGTTATGGAGCCCCCAAAAGAGGCAGGGGGGAGGGTACGGTTAGGGGATCCAGCCTTATTAGGGGGGGGAGGGGCGGGCGAGGTGTTGTACAAGGGGACATGTATTCACAACATGCTGTTTTTCAGTATCAACCACGGCAGTCGCTCCAGCAGGTACGGTCGACTGTCAGGATACCAGACAGAGGTGGAAGGGATACGGAGCAGCGCATCGGCGGGCTCCAGACGGCGCTTGTCAGCTTCCCGAGTGGCCAGCGTTCTACAGAGGCTTCAGCAGGTGAGACAGTTTTAATTTCTGGGCACAGTGGTGGTTTGGGGGAGTCTAGTGTGCAGGATGCTAGTGGTGATTTGGTGGCTGGGAGAGTGGTGGCTGGTTTGAAGGATCTACTGTCAAAGTTGGAGGGGGGTCCGGGGTCTTCCGTGGAGAGATCATGGTTGCCTCCGGCTGGGGCTGCGGTTGTTCCAGATCTAGGTAGGACTGAGGTTAGCGGTAACAATGCCACGGGGTCCAAGGTGGGTGCAGTTCTGGAGGTGGTTGCCAGTGCAGGGACGGCTAAGGAGTCAGTTAGTGCCGGCATTAAGCCGGCAGACGGGGCTGAGTTGAGGGTGGCCAACACAGCGATGTCACGCTCGTGTCTCTGCTCCATTGGTCCTTTGGGAATGCACTTAACAGCCGATGTGAAGGAAAAAATATGTAAGAGAGAATTCATTGAATTGTTCTCCCTACTCCCTCTTGAGCAGTCCTTTGAGATTCCAGAGGATTCCAAAAAGGATGTTGCAAAGAAGGAGGAAGAAGAGAGGAAAAAACGCTATAGGAAATTGCCAAAAACATTTTCAAATTGGTTGCAAGCGTTTGTAATTTATGCAAGTGTTTTTTCGGGTAGGTTCCCGGATCAGGGTGAGGCGTTGTTTTGTTACCTGGATGAGGTAGCGGCTGCTCAGAGGACTTATGGGGGTATGGCGTGGTGGTCCTATGACGAGCAGTTCAGGCAGCGGCTTTCGGTGAAGCCGGATATGAAGTGGGACGACCGGGACATGGGCTTGTGGCTCAGGATAATGACACCGCTTCGGGCCACCCAGACCTTTCGGTCAGGAGCCGGTGGCTCTTCCAGCAGTGGGTCTCCGGCGTCCGTCAAAAAAGGATGTTGCTTTGCATACAACGACAAACGACAGCAGTGGGTCTCCGGCGTCCGTCAAAAAAGGATGTTGCTTTGCATACAACGACAAATTCTGTAAATGGGGAGCTGGCTGTAGGTTTCGGCACGAGTGCTCTGGGTGTGGGGGATCCCACCCCTATGTTAAGTGCTTTAAAAGGGGTGTCCTTGGGGCACATGGCTGGTCCATTTGAACGGCCTCCTATCGTGAATCTGAGGGTATCCCCGCTAGGAGTTGTTCCAAAACGTGAAAGTGGTAAATTCCGGTTGATCCACCATTTATCTTTCCCTAAAGGGGGATCGGTGAATGATGGCATCCCGCAGGAATTGTCTTCAGTCAAGTACGCGTCTTTCGATCAGGCGGTTAGTTTGGTGTGGGAGGCTGGCCCCTCCGCTTTGCTGGCTAAGATTGACATTGAGGCGGCTTTTCGGCTGTTGCCGGTGCACCCGACCTCGCACCATTTGTTGGGTTGCCGGGTAGACGACTGTTACTATGTTGACCTGTGTCTGCCCATGGGTTGCTCCATCTCATGTTCACTCTTTGAAAAATTTAGTACGTTTCTTGAATGGGTTATTGCCGAGCGAGCGGGCTTGTCATCATTGGTTCATTACCTTGATGATTTTTTGTTTGTGGGCCCGGCGGGGTCTAACGATTGTAGGCTTTTGCAGGAGGTTTGCTATATGGTCACGTCTGAGTTTGGCGTGCCCATTGCGTTGGAAAAGTCTGAAGGCCTGGTGACATCTTTAGAATTTCTGGGCATTACCATTGATTCGGTGAACATGGAATGCAGGCTTCCCTGGGGTAAAGTGGTTGATTTGTTGGAAGTTATAGAACAATTTTTGCATGCAAAAAAGGTTACGCTTCGGGAAATGCAGTCGTTGGTGGGCAAGTTTAACTTTGCATGCAGAATTATCCCGATGGGGAGGGTTTTCTGTAGGAGGTTATCCTTGGCCACTGCCGGGGTTGTTAAACCGCATCATTTCATTCGGCTTCCCAAGGAGTTGAAGGATGATTTGCGTGTGTGGAGGCAATTTTTGTTGAGTTTTAACGGCTCAACTCTAATTCAGGCAGTCAGGATGTCCAATGAGGAGCTTGGGTTAGTGACTGATTCAGCGGGTGGTTGTGGCTTTGGCGCTTATTTTGGGGGTCATTGGTGCGCTGATCGGTGGCCCCCTGAATGGATTTCCCTGGGTTTGGTCAAGAACCTGGTGTTCTTAGAGCTATTCCCGATAGTAGTCTCTTTGTTTGTGTGGGAGGGTGACTTGAGCAATAAGGCGGTGGTTTTCTATTCGGACAACATGGGTGTCGTGTATGCATTGAATAATTTGTCAGCTAAGTCATTGCCTGTATTGAGATTGTTGCGAGTGCTGGTCTTGAAATGTTTGTAGCTGAACGTGTGCATTAAGGCTAAGCACATCCCGGGAGTTTGTAATGCTATAGCAGATTCCTTATCTCGTTTTCAGTGGCAACGTTTTCGGGAGCTGGTCCCTCATGCAGATACGGAAGGTTGCCCGTGCCCAAGTTACCTGTGGCGTCTAGGAGTGGAAGACTGGCTGAGCTTGTAAAGGCTTCCCTTGCTCCAGGTACTTGGGCGGCTTATTCTAGAGTGTGGTGGGAGTGGGAACTTAGATTGGCTGGTAGAGCGTGGGAGGAGTTTGTATCAGATCTTACACCTTTTTTGTTGGATTGGATGGTCGAATGGGGTGTATCGAAGTTGTCCCATTCGGCTATGGACAGGCGGTTGGCAGCCTTGGCTTTCCGCTTTAAGTTATTAGGTCTTAGGGACATTACAAAAGAATTTTGCGTGAGGCAGGTCTTGAAAGGTCTGAAGAGAGGTGTTGTGGGGCGTACTTTGGAGCGTCGGCGTCCTATTACTTTTTCATTGCTTAGCAGTATATTTAGGGTGTTGGGGGCAGTGTGCTTATCGGATTTTGAAACTTCTTTGTTCCGTTTGGCTTTTGTTTTTGCCTTCTTTGGGGCATTTAGAATCTCTGAATTGGTCAGTAAAAACCAGGTGTCAATGGGTGGATTGGCGTTGGCGGATGTGGTGTTGTTTGATTCCAAGGTAGAGATATTTTTTAGGCAAAGCAAGACAGACCAGATGGGGCGGGGAAGAACGATAGTTCTTTTTCCCAATGGTTTGGAGGTGTGTCCTTGGCGATGTCTAAGGCATTATTTGATAATACGGCCCCCTGTTGGGGGTTCATTGTTGGTCCATCACGATGGGCGGCCGCTGTCCCAGTTTCAGTTCCGGGAGGTTTTAAATAAGGCATTGCTGAAGTTGGGTTTCTCTGCAGGGGAGTTTGGGTCTCATTCTTTCCGCATAGGGGCAGCAACAGAGGCTTCACTGAGGGGTTTATCTGACACGGTTGTTAAAGGCATTGGTAGGTGGGATTCCAGGAGGTTCCGCCTGTATGTACGTCCTGAATTAAGTATTTAGGGCAGTATTCCTTGTTACTGTTAATTTTCTGTGTTCTAGGTGTGGAGCGCGTGTGGCTGGTCGGCCACTCGTTTATTTATTGGGCACGAAGAGCTGCTGCAATGAAAGTGGACGGCTTGCAGTTGGGGTTTTCCAAGTCTCGTTGTGAGGTTAAATGGTTCGGTGTTAGGGGGCTTCGTTGGGACAAGTTATTGCCCCTGGTTGTTGACTATTGCAAAACTTTTCGGCCTCCAACTGTGTTGCTGGTTCATGCTGGGGGTAACGATCTTGGTTTCTTACCACAAAGGGAGCTGGTGAGAATCATGAAAAGGGACATTGGGAGGTTATTGTTTTTATACCCTGAGCTTAAGATTGTTTGGTCCGACATTTTACCAAGGAGATTTTGGAGGGCGGCTTGGGATCCTGTCCAGCTTGACAAGAGCAGGAGAAAGGTTAACAAGTTGATGGGTTCCTTTGTTCGGAGATTGGGTGGCTTGGTAGTGCATCACCCGGACTTGGCGGAGGTGGGACAGGGTGAGTTATATTCCCCGGACGGGGTGCATCTCAATGATTTTGGTTTGCAGCTCTTTATACTTGACTTTAAGGAGACTTTATGCAGAATTGAGTGGTTGGCGGGACTGGCCTGAGGTGTCAGTTCAGTCGGTGGCGGGGGTGCTAGCCCTTATAAGTGCAGCAGGTTATGGCCAATTGTTAATGCGGAGGTATTTAGAATTTCCCATGGGGGGGAATTTTATTTTTGGGTTCCTAAGGGCACAGGGTTCCTTAGAGGTTTTATGTGTTGGTATTGACGGGCCCAATCACTTGCACGGTTGGGTCCATTGGTGGTTTGACGGCCATTAGAGATAAAGAAATAAATAGGGGCTAGCACCACTGGTTTTTTGGGTTGTTATGTATATATGTGGTTGCAATACTTGTTGTTATTTATTAAGTTATTAAAGTTATTAAAGTTTTCTAATATTTATTAAAATAAAGGAGCTGCGGCCGATTTGTACCAACGCCAAGTCTAGTTTCTTTATTTGTTTTGTGTGTATTATAAAATGTTAAAAGGTGGTGTTAAAAGGTAAGGGCCTGTTCTTGACGAAATAGCAGGTCATGACTATGCAGGCTAGTGCTAAACTGCTTAGTATATAATGTATATGTGTATAACAACACAATGCAGGAGTTACTGGGTAGTGTGACTATGTAGGCTTGTGCTAAACTGCTCAGTATATAATGTATATGTGTATAGCAACACAAAGGAGGAGTTACTGGGTAGTGTGGCTATGTAGGGTTGTGCTAAACTGCTCAGTATATAATGTATACTGTATGTGTACAACACAATGCAGGAGTTACTGGGTAGTGTGACTATGTAGGCTTGTGCTAAACTGCTCAGTATATAATTTATATGTGTATAACAATACAATGCAGGAGTTACTGTGTAGTGTGGCTATGTAGGCTTGTGCTAAACTGCTCAGTATATAATGTATATGTGTATAACAACACAATGCAGGAGTAACTGTGTAGTGTGGCTATATAGGCTTGTGCTAAACTGCTCAGTATATAATGTATATGCATAACAACACAATGCAGGAGTTACTGGATAGTGTGACTATGTAGACTTGTGCTAAACTGCTCAGTATATAATTTATATGTGTATATCAATACAATGCAGGAGTTACTGTGTAGTGTGGCTATGTAGGCTTGTGCTAAACTTCTCAGTATATAATGTATATGTGTATAACAACACAATGCAGGAGTTACTGGGTAGTGTGACTATGTAGGCTTGTGCTTAACTGCTCAGTATATAATGTATATGTGTATAGCAACACAATGCAGAAGTTACTGGGTAGTGTGAGTTGTAGGCTTGTGCTAAACTTCTCAGTATATAATGTATATGTGTGTAGCAACACAATGCAGGAGTTACTGTGTAGTGTGGCTATGTAGGCTTGTGCTAAACTGCTCAGTATATAATGTATATGTATATAACAATACAATGCAGGAGTTACTGTGTAGTGTGGCTATGTAGGCTTGTGCTAAACTGCTCAGTATATAATGTATATGTGTATAACAACACAATGCAGGAGTTACTGGGTAGTGTGGCTATGTAGGCTTGTGCTAGACTGCTCAGTATATAATGTATATGTGTATAACAACACAATGCAGGAGTTACTGGGTAGTGTGGCTATGTAGGCTTGTGCTAGACTGCTCAGTATATAATGTATATGTATATAACAATACAATGCAGGAGTTACTGTGTAGTGTGGCTATGTAGGCTTTTGCTAAACTGCTCAGTATATAATGTATATGTGTATAACAACACAATGCAGGAGTTACTGGGTAGTGTGACTATGTAGGCTTGTGCTAAACTGCTCAGTATATAATGTATATGTGTATAGCAACACAATGCAGGAGTTACTGGGTAGTGTGGCTATGTAGGCTTGTGCTAAACTGCTCAGTATATAATGTATATGTGTATAGCAACACAATGCAGGAGTTACTGGGTAGTGTGGCTATGTAGGCTTGTGCTAAACTGCTCAGTATATAATGTATATGTATAACAACACAATGCAGGAGTTACTGTGTAGTGTGGCTATGTTGGCTTGTGCTAAACTGCTCAGTATATAATGTTGATGTGTATAACAAGACAATGCAGGAGTTACTGTGTAGTGTGGCTATGTAGGCTTGAGCTAAACTGCTCAGTATATAATGTATATGTGTATAACAATACAATGCAGGAGTTACTTTGTAATTTGGCTATGTAGGCTTGTGCTAAACTGCTCAGTAAATAATGTATATGTGTATAACAACACAATGCAGGAGTTACTGGGTAGTGTGACTATATAGGCTTGGCTAAACTGCTCATATATAATGTATATGTGTATAACAATACAATGCAGGAGTTACTGTATAGTGTGGCTATGTAGGCTTGTGCTAAACTGCTCAGTATATAATGTATATGTGCATAACAACACATTGCAGGAGTTACTGGGTAGTGTGACTTTGTAGGCTTGTGCTAAACTGCTCAGTATATAATGTATATGTGTATAACAACACAATGCAGAAGTTACTGGGTAGTGTGACTGTATAGGCTTGTGCTAAACTGCTCAGTATATAATGTATATGTGTATAACAACGTAAAGCAGGAGTTACTGGGTAGTGTGACTATGTAGGCTTGTGCTAAACTGCTCAGTATATCATGTATATGTGTATAACAATACAATGCAGGAGTTACTATGTAATTTGGCTATGTAGGCTTGTGCTAAACTGCTCAGTAAATAATGTATATGTGTATAACAACACAATGCAGGAGTTACTGGGTAGTGTGACTATATAGGCTTGGCTAAACTGCTCATATATAATGTATATGTGTATAACAATACAATGCAGGAGTTACTGTGTAGTGTAGCTATGTAGGCTTGTGCTAAACTGCTCAGTATATAATGTATATGTGCATAACAACACATTGCAGGAGTTACTGGGTAGTGTGACTTTGTAGGCTTGTGCTAAACTGCTCAGTATATAATGTATATGTGTATAACAAGACAATGCAGGAGTTACTGTGTAGTGTGGCTATATAGGCTTGTGCTAAACTGCTCAGTATATAATGTATATGCATAACAACACAATGCAGGAGTTACTGGTAGTGTGACTATGTAGGCTTGTGCTAAACTGCTCAGTATATAATTTATATGTGTATAACAATACAATGCAGGAGTTACTGTGTAGTGTGGCTATGTAGGCTTGTGCTAAACTGCTCAGTATATAATGTATATGTGTATAAAAACACAATGCAGGAGTTACTGGGTAGTGTGACTATGTAGGCTTGTGCTAAACTGCTCAGTATATAATGTATATGTGTATAGCAACACAATGCAGAAGTTACTGGGTAGTGTGACTTTGTAGGCTTGTGCTAAACTTCTCAGTATATAATGTATATGTGTATAGCAAAACAATGCAGGAGTTACTGTATAGTGTGGCTATGTAGGCTTGTGCTAAACTGCTCAGTATATAATGTATATGTATAACAACACAATGCAGGAGTTACTGGGTAGTGTGGCTATGTAGGCTTGTGCTAGACTGCTCAGTATATAATGTATATGTATATAACAATACAATGCAGGAGTTACTGTGTAGTGTGGCTATGTAGGCTTGTGCTAAATTGCTCAGTATATAATGTATATGTGTATAGCAACACAATGCAGGAGTTACTGTGTAGTGTGGCTATGTAGGCTTGTGCTAAACTGTTCAGTATATAATGTATATGTGTATAACAACACAATGCAGGAGTTAATGGGTAGTGTGACTATGTAGGCTTGTGCTAAACTGCTCAGTATATAATGTATATGTGTATAACAACACAATGCAGGAGTTACTGGGTAGTGTGGCTATGTAGGCTTGTGCTAAACTGCTCAGTATATAATGTATATGTGTATAGCAACACAATGCAGGAGTTACTGGGTAGTGTGGCTATGTAGGCTTGTGCTAAACTGCTCAGTATATAATGTATATGTATAACAACACAATGCAGGAGTTACTGTGTAGTGTGGCTATGTAGGTTTGTGCTAAACTGCTCAGTATATAATGTTGATGTGTATAGCAAGACAATGCAGGAGTTACTGTGTAGTGTGGCTATATAGGCTTGTGCTAAACTGCTCAGTATATAATGTATATGCATAACAACACAATGCAGGAGTTACTGGTAGTGTGACTATGTAGGCTTGTGCTAAACTGCTCAGTATATAATTTATATGTGTATAACAATACAATGCAGGAGTTACTGTGTAGTGTGGCTATGTAGGCTTGTGCTAAACTGCTCAGTATATAATGTATATGTGTATAACAACACAATGCAGGAGTTACTGGGTAGTGTGACTATGTAGGCTTGTGCTAAACTGCTCAGTATATAATGTATATGTGTATAGCAACACAATGCAGAAGTTATTGGGTAATGTGACTTTGTAGGCTTGTGCTAAACTTCTCAGTATATAATGTATATGTGTATAGCAACACAATGCAGGAGTTACTGTGTAGTGTGGCTATGTAGGCTTGTGCTAAACTGCTCAGTATATAATGCATATGTATAACAACACAATGCAGGAGTTACTGGGTAGTATGACTATATAGGCTTGGCTAAACTGCTCATATATAATGTATATGTGTATAACAATACAATGCAGGAGTTACTGTGTAGTGTGGTTATGTAGGCTTGTGCTAAACTGCTCAGTATATAAAGTATATGTGCATAACAACACATTGCAGGAGTTACTGGGTAGTGTGACTTTGTAGGCTTGTGCTAAACTGCTCAGTATATAATGTATATGTGTATAACAAGACAATGCAGGGGTTACTGTGTAGTGTGGCTATATAGGCTTGTGCTAAACTGCTCAGTATATAATGTATATGCATAACAACACAATGCAGGAGTTACTGGTAGTGTGACTATGTAGGCTTGTGCTAAACTGCTCAGTATATAATTTATATGTAGGTTTGTGCTAAACTGCTCAGTATATAATGTTGATGTGTATAGCAAGACAATGCAGGAGTTACTGTGTAGTGTGGCTATATAGGCTTGTGCTAAACTGCTCAGTATATAATGTATATGCATAACAACACAATGCAGGAGTTACTGGTAGTGTGACTATGTAGGTTTGTGCTAAACTGCTCAGTATATAATTTATATGTGTATAACAATACAATGCAGGAGTTACTGTGTAGTGTGGCTATGTAGGCTTGTGCTAAACTGCTCAGTATATAATGTATATGTGTATAACAACACAATGCAGGAGTTACTGGGTAGTGTGACTATGTAGGCTTGTGCTAAACTGCTCAGTATATAATGTATATGTGTATAGCAACACAATGCAGAAGTTATTGGGTAATGTGACTTTGTAGGCTTGTGCTAAACTTCTCAGTATATAATGTATATGTGTATAGCAACACAATGCAGGAGTTACTGTGTAGTGTGGCTATGTAGGCTTGTGCTAAACTGCTCAGTATATAATGCATATGTATAACAACACAATGCAGGAGTTACTGGGTAGTATGACTTTATAGGCTTGGCTAAACTGCTTATATATAATGTATATGTGTATAATAATACAATGCAGGAGTTACTGTGTAGTGTGGTTATGTAGGCTTGTGCTAAACTGCTCAGTATATAAAGTATATGTGCATAACAACACATTGCAGGAGTTACTGTGTAGTGTGACTTTGTAGGCTTGTGCTAAACTGCTCATATATAATGTATATGTGTATAACAATACAATGCAGGAGTTACTGGGTAGTGTGGCTATGCAGGCTTGTGCTAAACTGCTCAGTATATAATGTATATGCATAACAACACAATGCAGGAGTTACTGGTAGTGTGACTATGTAGGCTTGTGCTAAACTGCTCAGTATATAATTTATATGTGTATAACAACACAATGCAGGAGTTACTGGGTAGTGTGACTATGTAGGCTTGTGCTAAACTGCTCAGTATATAATGTATATGTGTATAGCAACACAATGCAGAAGTTACTGGGTAGTGTGACTTTGTAGGCTTGTGCTAAACTGCTCAGTATATAATGTTGATGTGTATAGCAAGACAATGCAGGAGTTACTGTGTAGTGTGGCTATATAGGCTTGTGCTAAACTGCTCAGTATATAATGTATATGCATAACAACACAATGCAGGAGTTACTGGTAGTGTGACTATGTAGGCTTGTGCTAAACTGCTCAGTATATAATTTATATGTGTATAACAATACAATGCAGGAGTTACTGTGTAGTGTGGCTATGTAGGCTTGTGCTAAACTGCTCAGTATATAATGTATATGTGTATAACAACACAATGCAGGAGTTACTGGGTAGTGTGACTCTGTAGGCTTGTGCTAAACTGCTCAGTATATAATGTATATGTGTATAGCAACACAATGCAGAAGTTATTGGGTAATGTGACTTTGTAGGCTTGTGCTAAACTTCTCAGTATATAATGTATATGTGTATAGCAACACAATGCAGGAGTTACTGTGTAGTGTGGCTATGTAGGCTTGTGCTAAACTGCTCAGTATATAATGCATATGTATAACAACACAATGCAGGAGTTACTGGTTAGTATGACTATATAGGCTTGGCTAAACTGCTCATATATAATGTATATGTGTATAACAATACAATGCAGGAGTTACTGTGTAGTGTGGTTATGTAGGCTTGTGCTAAACTGCTCAGTATATAAAGTATATGTGCATAACAACACATTGCAGGAGTTACTGGGTAGTGTGACTTTGTAGGCTTGTGCTAAACTGCTCAGTATATAATGTATATGTGTATAACAAGACAATGCAGGGGTTACTGTGTAGTGTGGCTATATAGGCTTGTGCTAAACTGCTCAGTATATAATGTATATGCATAACAACACAATGCAGGAGTTACTGGTAGTGTGACTATGTAGGCTTGTGCTAAACTGCTCAGTATATAATTTATATGTAGGTTTGTGCTAAACTGCTCAGTATATAATGTTGATGTGTATAGCAAGACAATGCAGGAGTTACTGTGTAGTGTGGCTATATAGGCTTGTGCTAAACTGCTCAGTATATAATGTATATGCATAACAACACAATGCAGGAGTTACTGGTAGTGTGACTATGTAGGCTTGTGCTAAACTGCTCAGTATATAATTTATATGTGTATAACAATACAATGCAGGAGTTACTGTGTAGTGTGGCTATGTAGGCTTGTGATAAACTGCTCAGTATATAATGTATATGTGTATAACAACACAATGCAGGAGTTACTGGGTAGTGTGACTATGTAGGCTTGTGCTAAACTGCTCAGTATATAATGTATATGTGTATAACAAAACAATGCAGGAGTTACTGGGTAGTGTGACTATGTAGGCTTGTGCTAAACTGCTCAGTATATAATGTATATGTGTATAGCAACACAATGCAGAAGTTATTGGGTAATGTGACTTTGTAGGCTTGTGCTAAACTTCTCAGTATATAATGTATATGTGTATAGCAACACAATGCAGGAGTTACTGTGTAGTGTGGCTATGTAGGCTTGTGCTAAACTGCTCAGTATATAATGCATATGTATAACAACACAATGCAGGAGTTACTGGGTAGTATGACTTTATAGGCTTGGCTAAACTGCTTATATATAATGTATATGTGTATAATAATACAATGCAGGAGTTACTGTGTAGTGTGGTTATGTAGGCTTGTGCTAAACTGCTCAGTATATAAAGTATATGTGCATAACAACACATTGCAGGAGTTACTGTGTAGTGTGACTTTGTAGGCTTGTGCTAAACTGCTCATATATAATGTATATGTGTATAACAATACAATGCAGGAGTTACTGGGTAGTGTGGCTATGCAGGCTTGTGCTAAACTGCTCAGTATATAATGTATATGCATAACAACACAATGCAGGAGTTACTGGTAGTGTGACTATGTAGGCTTGTGCTAAACTGCTCAGTATATAATTTATATGTGTATAACAACACAATGCAGGAGTTACTGGGTAGTGTGACTATGTAGGCTTGTGCTAAACTGCTCAGTATATAATGTATATGTGTATAGCAACACAATGCAGAAGTTACTGGGTAGTGTGACTTTGTAGGCTTGTGCTAAACTTCTCAGTATTTAATGTATATGTGTATAGCAACACAATGCAGGAGTTACTGTTTAGTGTGGCTATGTAGGCTTGTGCTAAACTGCTCAGTATATAATGTATATGTATAACAACACAATGCAGGAGTTACTGTTTAGTGTGGCTATGTAGGCTTGTGCTAAACTGCTCAGTATATAATGTATATGTATATAACAACACAATGCAGGAGTTACTGGTAGTGTGACTATGTAGGCTTGTGCTAAACTGCTCAGTATATAATTTATATGTGTATATCAATACAATGCAGGAGTTACTGTGTAGTGTGGCTATGTAGGCTTGTGCTAAACTGCTCAGTATATAATGTATATGTGTATAACAACACAATGCAGGAGTTACTGGGTAGTGTGACTATGTAGGCTTGTGCTTAACTGCTCAGTATATAATGTATATGTGTATAGCAACACAATGCAGAAGTTACTGGGTAGTGTGACTTTGTAGGCTTGTGCTAAACTTCTCAGTATATAATGTATATGTGTGTAGCAACACAATGCAGGAGTTACTGTGTAGTGTGGCTATGTAGGCTTGTGCTAAACTGCTCAGTATATAATGTATATGTATATAACAATACAATGCAGGAGTTACTGTGTAGTGTGGCTATGTAGGCTTGTGCTAAACTGCTCAGTATATAATGTATATGTGTATAACAACACAATGCAGGAGTTACTGGGTAGTGTGGCTATGTAGGCTTGTGCTAGACTGCTCAGTATATAATGTATATGTATATAACAATACAATGCAGGAGTTACTGTGTAGTGTGGCTATGTAGGCTTGTGCTAAACTGCTCAGTATATAATGTATATGTGTATAACAACACAATGCAGGAGTTACTGGGTAGTGTGGCTATGTAGGCTTGTGCTAGACTGCTCAGTATATAATGTATATGTATATAACAATACAATGCAGGAGTTACTGTGTAGTGTGGCTATGTAGGCTCGTGCTAAACTGCTCAGTATATAATGTATATGTGTATAGCAACACAATGCAGGAGTTACTGTTTAGTGTGGCTATGTAGGCTTGTGCTAAACTGCTCAGTATATAATGTATATGTGTATAACAACACAATGCAGGAATTACTGGGTAGTGTGACTATGTAGGCTTGTGCTAAACTGCTCAGTATATAATGTATATGTGTATAGCAACACAATGCAGGAGTTACTGTGTAGTGTGACTATATAGGCTTGGCTAAA